>NC_080783.1:132016215-132376215 GCF_028018385.1 Neofelis nebulosa
TGATATGCATAATATTCCTCTAGTTGCTCAGGAAATTAAAATGAATAAAATAGACAAAAATCCCACAACTATTGGAACTTGAACTCTTACAGGAAAAACAGAAAATCCATATGTGCTCCTTGGTTCAAGAGCACATATGTCTCAAGGTGAGTGTCCCTATCAGTCAGTCACCAAACATAGGTCTCAAGACACTACAAGCCAAGTGTCTTCTTGTCATTTACTACCACACTTGCATATCTATATTGTTTTTAAGGTAAAGACAATTTATCTATTCCATTTTTATTTTTATGTTAGAACAAGGAAAGTTTCTATGAAAACAGAAACAAAAACAAAATGTTCAGTGGCTTAACCCAAAATAATTTGATTTCTCTTTTGTGTTACTGTTCATCATGTGTGTTCTACAAGGCAGTTATTTAGAAACTCGTTCTCTCCTTTCATCCTGTGACTTTTAGATCCCAAGACTTCAAAATTATCTGTGAGTGCTTAGTGAGGGGGAAAGAAAGGATGTACATAGTAATATGCCTTTCATAATTCTGCAACAATGTAATTCTATGACCTGGAAGTGACACACACCATTTCTCCTGACATTCCTTTAGTGGTAAGGTCCATGTCCTACTTAGATGCCAGGGGGACTGGGAACTGAAGTCCCTACCTAGCAGCTCCTTCAATTCTATAGTATGGAACAGAGAATAAGAGCATTTGCTGGACGTATAGCTTGTCTTTGCCAAACTCTCAAAATTTACAAGATGGAAGATATATACCTAGAGGGCTGCACAGCTCAAGAAAACAAGAGAGAACATTTTCCTTTTATTTTCTTTTGTTCAATATGCAAACTAAGAGAGGCTAGATAGAGAGCTGCAACTTGCCAATGTCATACATCTTGTTATATTCTTGGCACCCATAGGCAATTGAATTTGACATGTGATCTAGTCCAAACCTTGATTTTCAGGAGAAAGAAACGATCATAGAAGGGAATAAGATTTTCCCAAGGCCATAACATGAATTAACAGCAGAGCCAGGAAAAGATGTGCAATAAGTCTACTAACTTTGAGTCCTATTTCTATTACACTTTTATTCCCCTCTAACATTATATAAGTATATAAAATATGTAGAAATCTGTGTACAGGTCTATACATATATTCTCTTTCTACTTATATGTTAACAGGTATTCATTTATTTTTACCTTCACAATATTTCTCTTTCCTCTGGTGAGGGCACTTTCTTTGTGAAACTTCTATTTCCCATGATTATTTTGGAGCAACGTTTTTTGTACTATTATGGTCACAGGTTACACAAGCCTATTAAATCATAGTACACACTCATAACAAGGAACTTGGTCCATGAACGTGCAAATTATGTAAAACAGACCAGAGATCTTTCTCAGGAATAGAGTGGAATAACAGGAGGAGGATGATGGTATAGAATTTGATATGACCCCTTCCCCTCATTTTCTATAACGTTTGGGAGATAAACAAGTCTCTCCCCTCCAAATACGTCAAGGACTGGTGATAACTGTTTGAAATGTGTTCATCCTCTGAAACCATAACACTGGGAAGTTAGGAAAATGAAATAAACATAATGGATCTGAGAGAGGTCATATGGATGGGTGTAGGGGTGAGGGCATTGTTACATTTTTGTGGTTAATGTGACAACTTTGCATGAGTTTTCTGATGAAGACACCAGCAGAGAGAGGACAGCAAGAACATCCAAAGTATATGATGTTGTTTACCGAAGATGACTTAAACAATAAATCAACAAGAGCAGGTAGCTAATCACAATGGATAACAATAGAAGAAAGGGTATTTTCCCTCGGTCTCCCCTCTGCTAAAATATTAGAAAATATGCCAATGGTCTTGAGGTACCCTTCAGGATGCTGAAGCAGAAAGTTTAATCATAAGTCTAATAGGAGTGGTGCTCTGAAGGGTTTTGGTTTTGAGTTTCTCATTTTAATGAGTGAAGGTTTTACTAAGTGATAGACTATTTCTGCACAGAGCAGACTTGGTGTGAAACTGATCTATTCACCGTTACACTTCTGCTTTTGTTTTTAGAGCAAGCCTGACTTTCCTCAGATGGTACATCTTATTTTTCCCCACATTTTATGGAAAGTATAGCACTTTAACATTTTATTCCCCAGCACTTTCTACTTGTCTGACCAGGTCTTCTGAGACATTCTTAACTGAAAGCTCTTGGGAGTTTAGTGATTTGCCTCACTTGCCAGAATAATGAACTTCTGGGAATGGGAGTAGGGATGCATAACTTGAGGAAAGGGACTGTTCAGTAAGAGCCTATCACTGCTATTTCTAATACCTGGATAGTGTTGTTTAGTCTGGCCTATTCTGCTGACCTTTTACATCACTGATAGGGATTTTCTCTTAAGAGGTACATTGTTTTTACCTCCATTGTAGTTTCTTGTAGGATTATGAATCAATGAGTGGGGTCTGTACATATATGAGACCTAATTTTAGAAAGAGGTTGGCTACTTGTTGACCAAACTCATTTCTCTTTCTCTCGGGCAAAAACTTGATTTTTATTCACCATTGCAGATAGGTATTACTATGTAACAAGGGTTTTGATAGAGGAATGTGGGTGGAAATGCAATAATGCAATATACCATTTAGAGGTCCTGGCTTCAAAAGTCCTCCAACACAATTCTCTCTTTTCTTTAGAGAAAAAGGCAAGAATATTAGGCATCCAGAAGAGAATTCAAGGGACCCAGAAGGTGACACAACCAAAAGACAGACAATCCCAAGTTGCTACACCACTTAATGGAAGGCTACTGGCGAAACATCCACACTGAGATGGAAAGCTAGTGAGAACTTGTTTCTTTCAGTAGTTCTCTACCCTAATCAGAAATAATATATATTTTTTCACCCAGTACTGCTGGGCTGCATAAAAATCAAGATATTTTCTGGGCATTTGATTTTAATGCTTAGGCACAGTCAAGGACACTTAAGACTAGTTTCGAAATTTGTTATGATCTGCATATTGGTTTGCTATGAGTCCACTCAACACCACAAGGGGGCAGAGCTACCTAATCCCGTCAGTCAACCAAACAAAATGCTCATTTATGACCCATTCAAGACATGGGCTTCTCTCTATCTAAACTCTTCTTGTTCCTACCATATGTAGTAGATTGGTATAAGACTTTTCAGATAAATAGGTATATATTTTTACCTGTTTGTCCCAGCTCAGGAACAAAATAGATTCATATAGTAAGTGTATCTTATTACTTAAACATTCCATAGATCTATTTTGTATGTTACAGACATACATATACCATAGTATATATTTATGTACTTATACCAAGAGAATATTATTATGAAAGTACATACACACGAATATACATATATTTTTTTAAGTTTATTGTGAGACAGTGAGAGAGCAGTGTGTGTGTGTGTGTGTGTGTGTGTGTGTGTGCATGGGCGCACACGTGTGTCCAGCACAGGGCTCCATCTCATGAATGGTGAGATTATGACCTGAGTAAAAATCAAAAGTCAGATGCTTAACCAACTGAGCCACTCAGGTGTCCCACATATGATATATGTATATGTCAATAACTGTAGGTCCAAAGTACACTGTTATTAAGTTAGTCATATTTTCCCCCAACTTCTGACTACATTGTATTCAAGCCAATTTTAAATTATGTATATTTATACATGTATGAATTACATGCATTAAAGATTTAGAAGGTCTAGGACCCCCCCCCCATCATTGATAGGGGTCTTTAAAAATGTTGATTGGAGTTATAGTTTGTATAAAGCTACTACTTAAATGTGTTTATACCTGCACAAGTCCCTGAGCAAAGTCACCATTAGATGGATGACTAGAATTGCAACCCACCACCTTCAGGTAATAGAAATTTTGACTCATCTAGACCTAGTTTTAAACTAAGAGTTATAGTTGACCAGGTGGTTATGGGGAGGTAAGTGTAAAAGACAGAAGAAGGAGGGACAAAAGAGAAGTAGAAGTAGAAAAAAGAAGAGGAGAAGGAAGTGGGAGGGAGGAGAAAACAGAAATTTTCACACAAAGGGAAAAGAGAATACATGGTTTTTTCCCACGGTTTTCCCCAGTGCTTAGATACAGCATGAGTCTAAAGTAAAAAGGGAAATAATACATCAAAATATTAATAGATGTTTTCTTTTCCAATTCTTTATCTTTCCCCTTATTAATTAAAACAAGTTTTTGCTTCCACAACAATTTGCATTATTAATGCAGAAATGCAAAGATAGAGGAATACCATCTCAAATTCCATCTTTACCTCGCAAAATAATTTCTTTCTGCTCATTTCAAAGATAGCATTTTGAGTGTCAGAGATTTTGTTTACAAAATAAAAAGTTTTGAGAGTGTAAAGATCAAGGCCCAAAGAAGCTGAACCAGACTGGGGAGATGGATATAGATTCATTAAAGTTTTACGAACACACACACACAACACACATGTACATATACACACACAAAACGCACACACACACGCACACACACACACACATACACACACACTACTTGGTATTTTTTCTACTGGTTTAGATTCTAGTTTACATTGTTTAGCTTCTTGCTACTTAATCTTTTATGGCAAGTATGATACCCATTTGATTTCCAGGAAAGTAATCAATACCTTTGTCTCCCTGTAGCATAATTCTGTTGTTTTATTGAATTCAAATCTAGGACCTGACTAGTTATTTTGAAATTCTTCTGCTTAATAAATTTAAATTAAGAAGAATGTCCATAAATAAATATATATGTATATATATATATATATATATATATATGTATATATATATATATTATATAGGATTTCTTAATCTGTAGTTGGATCCTTTCTGCTATTTAGAATATATTCATTGGTAACAGTATTAGAGATATGTTCTTCTAACATAAAATTGAGAAAAAAATAACTAGATATTATGTAATGTTTTATCTTATGTATTTCTCTTCAAGTGCTTCTGGATAAATTAATGTAACTTACTGAAATTTTCTGTCATCATTCATCTTACTTGTTTTTTGTTTGTTTGTTTTAGATGCAAAGAACATGCAGACCTTAAGTGAATTACTATCTTTATTTGAAGACATTAAAAATGTTCTTACTAGATCTGAATACTTAAAAGACAAATTTTTCCAACAAATGCTAAAGTTTTGCTTTTGTAAAAAAAGAGAACAAAGTTTAAGAAATAAATGGTATGTAATATGGCTCACAATATCAGCTTACTGACAAAAAAGATTACTACTTTAAAATATTTTATATACAGAAGATAGTGATATCTAATGTATAAAATAATGTAGAGGGATTAACATGCCTGCTCTGGGTCAAAAAGTCATACGGCATCAAATAATTTTAAAAATATAGGGGCGCCTGGGTGGCGCAGTCGGTTAAGCCTCCGACTTCAGCCAGGTCACCATCTCGCGGTCCGTGAGTTCGAGCCCCGCGTCAGGCTCTGGGCTGATGGCTCGGAGCCTGGAGCCTGTTTCCGATTCTGTGTCTCCCTCTCTCTCTGCCCCTCCCGCGTTCATGCTCTGTCTCTCTCTGTCCCAAAAATAAATAAAAAAAAAAAAAAGTTAAAAATATATATTACTCTTTTTTCCTGCCATTATTTTAAATGAATGTGATTACTTTGGTCTGTGGATTCAACAGAGTAAACTCAAGACAAAGTTTTGCTCTCTGAGAGTGCATTTCCTTGGTACTTGGCTCTATCCTCTGGCTTCCTGGACCCACTTTCTGAGCCGTACTTCTTTTTCCATAAGAAACAGTCCATGTTTATAGGTAACTTTCTCAGTGTGCTTCTTCTTTATAAAAGATTAGGGGAGACTAGGGACTCGAGTATTTTTTTTTTCATTTTCAACTGTTCTCATCTTTTTTAGTTCATGCTGTGATGCTTCCATGAAGACTTCACATTTTAAAACATTTGAAATATCCAGTGAATCATTTTGGGCTTTACTCTATTAGAAAGCCACACCCATAAATCTCTTAGAGATTCAGGCTCACTTCAGGCTGTGAGTCAGGACGCTGTAGAAAAATGCCCTTAAGTCTTTCTGAGGTGGTAACAAAGAGCCTTATGTCTATGTATTGGACCTCATCTTGAGTCTGATTTCATTTTTATTGACAGCTCCTTGGGTTTGATCTTTGAGATCCTCAGATCCTTTGGGAACCTTTTGTTAGCTGCAGGGAATGAAAAACATTCTTATCCCCCAACCCAGAAAGTTCTGGTTTGAGAAATGTTCTTCCAGATTCTTCCTGAAAACTGAGCAGTTTCTTCTTTAATTCATCCCTTTCTAAACTTACTATATCATATTCAGTAAAGGAAGCCTTTCAAAACTTGTTTGTCTTCTTAGCCAGTTTACTATGTACATTTACTGTTTTTCACATCTATGCAGATGACAGCTGTTGCCACACGTTCTACCTCTACATATCACAAGTTGCATTTTTTCCAGTGTGTAATATAAATTCTTCACTGAACTTCCAGCCTTAACCAATGTCTTTATAACCTATATCCATACCACCTATCTATCCTCCTTCTATGCTCCAATTCCAATATCATGTGTTTTGTTTTGTTTTCAGCAACACCCAACTTCTAGATACCAATTTCTGTTTCAGTTATTTACTACTGCATAACAAACCATTCTAAAACTTAGAGGCTTGAAACAACAAATATCATTTATTCGCTCATGGTTTCTGTCGGGGAATACAATTCCAAGATGGCTCAGTTGTTTGATAACTAGATGCTCACTGTTGACTTGAAGTTCAGTCTTTGGTCAGAGTCTTGATCTCCTCCATGGGGCTTTTTCATATGGCCAAGTTAGGTTTCTCACAGCATGATAGTGGAATTCCAAGAGGGAGAATCCAGAGTACATGCCAAGAGAACAAGCCCCTTTATCAAAGTGCTTCTCAAGTCTTCACTTACATCAAACTTGTTAATGTCCCTTTGTCCAAAGCAATTCATGTGAACCAACCCAAATTTAAATAAAAGGATATTACACACAGTTATAAAACTGTAGGTGTAGTTTTTTTTTTTTTGGGGGGGGGATGCAAAAATAAGTTTTAGTACCTCCAAATAACCATGTTTATTTTAATTAAAGAATTTTTTTGAGAGAGAGGTCGCATGTGGGGGAGAGGGACAGAGGGAGAGAAAGAATCCCAAGCAAGTTCCATGCTCAGTGCAGAGCCCAACTAAGGGATTGATCCCATGACACTGGGATCATAGCCTGAGCTGAAATCAAGAGTCAGACACTCCATCAACTGAGCCACCAGGTGCCCCCTTAGTTTATTTGTAAAAAGTTAATTTCCTCCTTCCTTCCCAACTACCTGCAATGTTTGTTTTCATCTGAATACTTGGCAATTGCCTCAAAATTATACATTTCTCTCCCATCCAATTACCCATTAATACTACTGATTGTATCTCAGAAATGTTTCTGAACTCTGCCTGGTCTTGTGATTTTACGTTTTTCAGCGCAATAATTATTGAAACAACTCTATATCCATATATCTTCCCTTTAGGTAAAAATTCCATATATTTATAAAACTGTTGACTTTTAAATTTGTGCTCACCATTTTCTTTTCTACTTTTTTTAACTGTTAGATAAGTTTCTCAGTAGGTTCTGATTTTTTTTTAATGTGTATTTATTTTGAAAGGTAGGGAAAGGCCGGCGGGGGAGGGGGGAGAGTGGGGAAAGGAAGAGAGAGAGAGAGAGAGAGAGAGAGGGAGAGAGAGAGAGAGAAAGAGAGAGAATCGCAAGAAGGCTTCACCTATCAGAGCAGAGTCTGACATGGGGCTCCATCCCAAGAACCCTAAGATCATGACCTGAACTGAAATCAAGAGTCGGATGCCTAACCAACTGACTGAGCCACCCAGGTGCCCCCTGATTTTTTTTAAACCTCTGTGATTAGGCATCAGAAATACTCATTTTAAGAAATGCTTCATGTGATCCACATGAACACTAAAACTTGAGTACTGCTCTTTTAGACCATTTCAGGATTTTTGCCTTTTTTCATGTTTCTTCTGCCTAGAATGAGCTTAGCCCATTCTGCTTCTGTCAGTTTTTAAGTGCAATGCAAAATACATCATTATAAATGTTTCCTGATTCTTAACAATATTTTTAGCTCATACTTCTGTTACAGCACTTAGTATATTTTTAATGACTAATACATCAACTGTGTAATTTTCACATACATTAAGTAATTAGAATTCATTCATTATGTGAGTTTAAAGTACTTTGGGCTCTCATTAAGTCAAAGAAATCTTACTTGGTGCATATCATGTGTCAGGTATCTAAGGTACGGGAGTGTACAAGATCAAACTCAGTCTTACAGGACAATAGGAAAATATGCAAGCAAAAGTTCCCATCATAGTTAAGTACTAATGCTGGGTTGGAACCATATATGGTAATGTTAAGGAGACAGAAATGGGAGGGGGTGTAGTAGTTACCTCATTCAAGATGATCAAAGGAAGCTTCTTGGGAAAGAAAATACTTGAGCTGTGAAAGACTTAAAACATCCTTGGAAAAGCGAGTACCAGTCATAAAAATCTGAAACCACAACAGTTTCTCAGTAATTCTGAGGAAGACATTTATTTTTTTATAACACTAAGAGATACATATTTAAAATCTTAGAATATTGAATATTATTAATGTTATCAAGAATTTGGACTTTTTAGCCTACTAAATTAGTAATATCCTAAATTAGTTGGGATACTAGTTTATTCTAATTATTTTGTTTTTCAGTGAGGGTGCATTGAGAGGAGAAAGGTTTATGGGAAGTTGATAATAGTAAAGGACTGCCTATCTAATATCCCTTCTCTACTTCTTTACCAAAGGAAATCCTATTTTGTTGGGAGCACGGTTCCTCCACACTTTAAAAAATAATGCCATGTTTTCTATCTCTGTAAAATGAAACTACCATAAACTTAGTGGCTTAAAAC
This sequence comes from Neofelis nebulosa, assembly GCF_028018385.1. Taxonomy (NCBI): domain Eukaryota; kingdom Metazoa; phylum Chordata; class Mammalia; order Carnivora; family Felidae; genus Neofelis; species Neofelis nebulosa. The sequence goes on from NC_080783.1 coordinate 132,025,122, forward strand.
AGCACACCTTTTTTTATCTTACAAGTCTTGTAGTTCAGGAGTCTGGTCTAGTTTTCAAAGGCTAAACTCAAAGCGTTGGTACAATGCATTTTTTTCTGGAGGCTCTAGGGGAAAATTCATTTCTGTGACTTTTCCAGTTTCTAGATTATCTCCCACATGCCTTGACCACATTCCTCCATCTTCAAAGCCAGCAACTGCAAGTTGAGCCTTTCTCATGTCACATCTCTGTCTCTGACCCAGCTGGGTCAGGTTCTCAATTTTAAGGATTCATGATTGGAATTGTCCAGTTTAATCTCATCTCAAGGTCTTTAACCTTAATCACATCCGCTAAGAATATTTTGTCAGACAGAGTAAGAAATTCACAGGTTATTGAGAACAGAGACTTCACTGGAGAGCCACTATTGTGCCTTACCATGGGCAGCCTTGAAAGATGGGTCAGACTAGAGGTAAGTTTTTAGTCAATAGAAGAGTTACTATGCGACACTTCTGGGAAAGTTCCTTAAGGTGAAAACAGACTCTTAGGTTCATGGACCCTGATCCTGCACCATTCTGCTGCTTGAAACATGACCAACATAAGCTAAACTTCTGGCAGGTACACTGAGATCAGATATACAAGTGCTGGGGAAGAGAAAGCTAGAAAGACTCACTGTGCAGTCTTTAGGCTGCCTACATCTGAACTTGTTTTATATGAAAGACAAATGATTCTGTTTAAGCTATCATTTTATTAGATTTCTCTTAATAGCTTTGGGACAAATTCTTAACCAATATGCTTCATCAAAGTAAAGCTGACTTGGTCATTATAAAAGGAAAAGATCTATGTTGACTGCGGGATGGTTTCATTTTAATGACTGAATTAGATTATCCATTCAGCAATCTTATTTACTGGTGGTACAGTCTTTAACCAATTCAATTGACAAACTATACAAACCTGGACAAGTTAAGTTATCCAGAGAGACAAGGCAGAGTTGATGTTTTATTAACAGCTTAACTGTAATTAAGCCAACAGTCAGATGTCAATATACATGTCAGTATTATAAGAAAATGAATTTTGCTGCTATAATAGTATGCTAATATATTTAATTAAAATTGTAATTGCTTTTTGAATCAGCAAATCTTAGCTGCCACAAAGAAATATTAATGTTTTAAATTTGTCACATATATGCTGAATTTTATGTCTAACGTTAAAAAACATTATATTCTTATGTGAAATATCCAATAATGTTAGAATACATTGATAATGCCAAAAGAAGTAAAAGATTTTTGACAGCCAAGTTTCAAATAAAAGCTAACAATACCTCTTTTAGGTTATTCAAAATCTGAAATGCCTGTATAATGTTATTTATTCATGATACTCTCTATATTACGACAGTCTCAAGTTTTCCATTTACTGCTTTACTGCGGATTGTCTCATTTAAAAATAAAAAAAAAGCAAAGTTACATAGTTGCTGGTGAAACCAAAATTATTTTCTAATGGTATGACAGGAACTGAGGTTATTTAATCAACAAATCACACAGAATTTGAGTTTATTTTTCACATTTTCAGAGGAATAATTTTCTGCTTATTTTAGATATGATGTCAATTCTTAGTAGTATGTGTTCTGTGAACCATTTTTGATAAGCATAGCACTGTGTCAGTTCCATACCTCGTATTATGTTTTGCTACATTGCACACACAATGAATATCATCTATCCTAAAATGTCTGGTCTAGTAACACTCTAATTTTGTTATACATTAGTAAATAGGTAATTCAGTTTTGTTTGGTTTCTTTATCCATTTTTATCTCTCTTACAACTGAAATTTATAAGTGTTAGACAAAATTTTATATGATACATTCAGTAAGCATATTTTTAAAAATGCATCCAACTTTGTGTTCTTTATTTTGAAAAAAGACAAACATTGAAGGAAAAAAATCTATTATTTTCAACAGAAAATATGGTAGGTTGAATGCTGTCCTTACCTAAAGATATGTTCTCACACCTATCTCTGGAATCTATGAATGTTACATTCCTTTTTTAAAGTTTAGTAATTTACTTTGAGAGAGAGAAAGCATGAATCAGGGAGGGCAGAGAGAGAGGAGAGAGAGAAAATCCCAAGAAGGATCTGTGCTGTCAGTGCAAAGCCCCACACGGGGCTGGAACTCAAGAAACGTGAGATCACGACCTGAGCCAAATCAAGAGTTGGATGCTTAACCCCCACTGAGCCACCCAGGTGCCCCAAACGTCACCTTATTTTAAAGAAGGAATAGCAAACATACAGAAAAGGAGAAAGCACAGAGACACTGAGAAGGCAATGTGAAGACAGAGGCAGAAATCGGAGTGATGCAGCCATAAGCTAAGGGATGCCAAGGTTGCCGTGGGTCAGCAGCACTAGGTGAGGTGTGGGACAGAGTCTTCCCCTGAGCCTCTGGAGGGAGTACATCCCTGCCAACACCTTGATTTTGGAATTCTGGCCTCCAGAACACAGAGATAATTCATTTCTGTTGTTTTAAACCACCTAGTTTGTGGTGGTTTGTTAAAGCAGCTACAGGAAACCAGCTACCATTTTCAAATAATTTTCATCCTTACCTATTATTGCGCAGTTTGTCATCTTTTAAGTTCTTATTTAAATTCCAGTTAGTTAACATAACAGTGCAATATTAGTTTCAGATATGCAACAGTCATTTACCACTTCCATAAGGTACCTGGGGCTCATCTCAGCAAGTGCCCTCCTTAATCCCATGACTATTTCATCCATCCTGCCACCCACCTCCCCAACCTGGGAACCATCAGTTTGTTCTCCATAGTTAAGAGTCATTTTTTTTTCAAATCAATTTGATAAAACTAGTACGTGGTCCTTTTGACTAACTGAAAAGTTATGCATAAAGATTTTCTTAGATTCAGATTAAAGGTAGAAGATTAAATACATATTTTCATTACAGTCCCTCTGAATTTTCACTATAATGACAGAAAAATGTTTTGTTTATTTCTACCAAAAAGGACTAAGATATTGGAGAGAAGATGACAGTAAAACATTTTCAGAACTGAAAAGCACAAGAAAAATACATCATCACTGACTCAGTAGGCCAGAGAAAGCAGGATCCTAAACCATCAATGGGGACGTTGAGAAACACTGAATCTCATGGAAGAATAAATCATCAAAACAGGACATTGGTAGAAACTGTGTTTACAAATCTAACAGAATCCCTCACTGCCTGCCAGTTTACAGTGTCCCTCCCCCCACCTCTGTCCTTCCCCACAGAAGAAGATAATTGCCCCTGCCTCAAATACACACATGCACTCTAGCAGAAGACTAGAGATTTATTCTCTGAAGGAGGAAAAACAGAAGTTGTCTTTACTAGAGATACCTCAGCTTTGTAGAACGGGGAGTTACTATGCTAACACAGAAAAGTTGAAGAAAAATGTATTAATTAAATATTGAAACCTCTACTTCACCATTCTTGGTCTTCAGCAAGTTGATTAATACTCTCTAGGAAGAGGTTAAAAAATTCATCTCTGAAGACCCAGACCAATGAAAGAATAAAGATCCAAAAATAGTGATGTCGGTGGTTCCCCATCAGAAGAGCCCAACCATTCCACTCACAGTGAAATGTAGTCAATAAACCAATCCTTTCCATACACAAGGCTTCCATTCATCTTCCACTATTCCCTTCTTCAGTGTGAGAATGTATCTAAAAATAACTAGACACTAAGGAAAGCCTTTAGTGTGAAAAATAAATATCAAAACATCATTAAAAAATCCGCAACTTGCAGAGGAAATAAAACTAGAGAGCAAAATAGGTATCCTTAGCATCAATATCCTAAGAAAGATAAAAAATGATTTTACAAGTATCAAAAAACAAAGTATCAAAAAACAAAAAAGGAATAAACATAGAATAAGAAAGCAATTTCAGTATTTAAAAGTTTGTCAGCAGAAATGCATACTTAATATCCTTCTATACAATTAAACAATAAATTTGAGAAAAATCTCCCTTAAAGTACAGAAACACACACACACACAGAATGGAAAATGAGAAGATAAATGCAGAAAAAAGAAAAGGAAAAAAAAAACAACAACAACAGCACACACATACACACAGAAAAATTAGAAATTTAGGCTTAGAATGTAACATTCAAGTACTATAAATCCCCAAAAGAAAGAAAAACAGCAACACCAAAAAATCAGAAAGAAGAAAATCACTAAATAAATAATTCAATGTATCTCACAGAACTAAGAAATATGAATTTCCAGATTGAAAGGCAGAGTACCCAGCACAATGATAAAAACAGAGTTATACTAAGGCATATCATCAAGAATTTTAAGAATTTGGGGCATACAGAATGTTAAAATACTGTAATGGAGAAGCACAGGGAATGATCAGGATTCTATATGCTGTTGGATTTTTCAATAGCAATGATGAAAGCTAGAAGACAATGGAGCAATAACTTAAAAAATTAGCAAAAGGGATTTCCATATGCAGCCATATCATCAATTCAGTTTAGGGTAGACTACACGTGCTTTCTTTTATGTGAGATCTCAAAAGTTTTATTTGTATGAATCCTTCTCAAAAGCTTGTTTTAGAGATCCTCCACCAAAATTTAGAGAATAAACAAAGAGAGGAAAACATAAGATTCAGAATACAAGAGAAATGTTAAAGAGTTCCTTGAGATGAAGGTTAAGGAAAAGAACTAGAACAACAGCTGTGCAACAGAAAGAAATAACTATCTCTCCAAAATGAGTATGTCAGATGGTACCAAGTGTCTCCAAGAAAATGGCATCGAGAAACTCTTATATTTTAACACACTGAAAGGAGATTTGGATAATTTTATGGAAGAAGTCTTCGTAGCTGAATTTATGATCATTACATAAAAGGCTAAACAAACACAAAATAAGAAAACTATTAATTGCAAGGAAAACAAATTGTTCAAGAAAGGAAAAGATAATTGAATACTATGAGGCTAGGATACGAGTGACATTTATGTAGTCTTAATAATGTAAATAATGAATAATATAACAAAATAAGAAAGTTAACTATTTTCAACCTATAAACTATGGATACTGTGTAAGTGTGTGATAGATTTGGTGATGCAGTGAAATATATCAGATAAATACTTTTCTTCAACATATCAGATAGATAAGTGTTTTTTTTAAAATATACAAAGAGTATATTATGCTAAGTGAAATAAGTCAGTCAGAGGAAGACAAATATCATATGATTTCACTCATATGTGGAATTTTAGAAATAAAACAGATGAACATAGGGTAAGGGAAAGAAAAATAAGATAAAAAGAGAGAGGGAGGCAAACCACAAGAGACTCTTAAATACAGAGAACAAACTGAGGGTTGTTGGAGGGGTTATGGGGGGGATGGGCTAAATGGGTGATGGGCATTAAGAAGGGAACTTGTTGGGATGAACACTGAGTGTTATATGTAAGTGATGAATTACTAAATTCCACTTCTGAAATCATGATTACATTATATGTTGACAAATTTAGAGCTAAAAAAGTTTAAACTCTTATAACATGGAAGAGACAGGATTAAATAATGGAATATGCATTGTTTTATTTCTATGTGTTCATTTATTCAATTAATATTATTGGCATCCTCCCATGCAGCACTCACTCCGATAGACTGAGATCAGGATGAATAGAACAGGTACAGTTCTTGCTTTTAGGAGTTTATAGTCCAAGAAGAAAGGTTTCCTCTACTATTTACAAGTGTGATAATTGTTAAAAATGAAAAAAAAAAGATATATCTAAATGTAAAAAATATTTATAAAATTGATGGTTTTAAGAAGCAATCTAAATATGCTATTATTTATATATGTGGAGGTAAAAAAATCAAGGAAAGAAGTGGAAAGTGATTGGCTTCGAGGCATCAAAAATGGAGTCACGTGGGGACCAGAGGGTTGTTTTTATACCATGTGTGGAGTACATACTCCAGTGTCCCATCCCCTCGAGTAATCTTCCCCTGGATGTGAGCAAGGCCTATGACTTAATTATAACTAATATAGCTAAGGTGATATGACACTTTTATGATAATACTACTTAAGACTAAATCTGTTTTGGCAGGAGATACTCCATCTCCCTTGCTATCTTTGAGAAAAGAAGATGTCATGTTGGAAAGACCATGTGGCAAGGAGCTAAGGGCACTCTCTGACAACAGATAGCAAGGTCTTACAAGAAAGCACATGAAGTGAAAGTTGCCAAGAGTCATGTGAGATTGTTAGAGGATCATTCTCCCATTCACCCCTGAGATGAGACCAGAATGCCAGCCAATACTGCTTCATTGCAGCAGGTGAGACTCTTTTTTTTTTCTTAATTGTTTTTTCAACGTTTTTTATTTATTTTTGGGACAGAGAGAAACAGAGCATGAACGGGGGAGGGGCAGAGAGAGAGGGAGACACAGAATCGGAAACAGGCTCCAGGCTCCCGACTGAGCCACACAGATGCCCCTCCAATAGTGACGTTAGACAGATTCTGCCAGCAAGATTGTTGTCTCAGTGAGCAGATATTTCAGGTGTTTCCTACCTGTCAATCTTCCCAGAATCCTCTTGCTGAAGAAGGTATCTTAAAAAATTATTTAAAGGGCCTGTTTGATAAAATACAGAGAGAACATATCGCCTAGGATTGAAAAAATGGTTGATTACATACAATATAACAAAGAATTCTATGAACTTCCCATTTAGAATAACCAAGAATAATAATGTTTAAAGCATTTTAATCACAATAGCTTTTACAGAGGAAAACTGAATATTAATGTCATAGTTTATATAATTTCCATATTTAAACATAAGAAAAGTATTTTCATTTATAACTATAACTTCTATGTTTTGTCTGATATGATTTCTTCCATGTTCTAAGTCATTTAGATTTAATATTTAAAAGATTAATGTTTAGAATTTTAAGTTTAGTAGATTATAAACATTGCAATACATAATTTTAATACCTTTGAATTAGTATTTAAAGTACAGATGATTTTATGGGGCACCTGGGTGACTCAGTAGGCTGAGCATCCCACTCTTGATGTCAGCTCAGGTTGTGATCTCACAATTCATGGGATGGAGCCCCGCATCAGGCTCCATGCTGTCAGCATGGGATTCTCTCTCTCCTTCTCTCTGCCTCTCCCCTGCTTGTGTGTGTACTCTCTCTCTTTCAAAATAAATAAACTTTAAAATATAGATGACTTTAAGTGTGATTCTCTTAATGTTTCATTAATAACACACACACGAGGGAGCATGGGTGGCTCAATTAGTTGAGCATCCTACTTTGACTCAGGTCATGATCTCAAGGTTCGTGAGTTTGAGCTCCACATCAGGCTGTGTGCTGACAGCTCAGAGCCTGAAGCATGCTTCAGATTCTGTGTCTCCCTCTTTCACTGTTTCTCCCTGACTCTCACTCTGTCTCTCTCTCAAAAATAAACATTAAATTCACCAAACTCCACACCCAAAAAACAAATAATCCAGTGAAGAAATGGGCAGAAAACATGAATAGACACTTCTCTAAAGAAGACATCTGGATGGCCAACAGGCACATGAAAAGATGCTCAATGTCACTCCTCATCAGGAAAATACAAATCAAAACCACACTCAGATATCACCTCATGCCAGTCAGAGTGGCCAAAATGAACAAATCAGGAGACTATAGATGCTGGAGAGGATATGGAGAAATGGGAGCCCTCTTGCACTGTTGGTGGGAATGCAAACTGGTGCAGCCACTCTGGAAAACAGTGTGGAGGTTCCTCAAGAAATTAAAAATAGACCTACCCTATGACCCAGCAATAGCACTGCTAGGAATTTACCCAAGGGATACAGGAGTACTGATGCATAGGGGCACTTGTACCCCAATGTTTATAGCAGCACTCTTAACAATAGCTAAATTATGGAAAGAGCCTAAATGTCCATCAACTGATGAATGGATAAAGAAATTGTGGTTTATATACACAATGGAGTACTACATGGCAATGAGAAAGAACGAAATATGGCCTTTTGTAGCAATGTGGATGGAACTGGAGAGTGTTATACTAAGTGAAATAAGTCACAGAGAAAGACAGATACCATATGTTTTCACTCTTACGTGGATCCTGAGAAACTTGACAGAAGACTATGGAGGAGGGGAAGGGGAAAAAAAAAGTTAGAGAGGGAGGGAGCCAAACCATAAGAGGCTCTTAAAAACTGAGAATAAACTGAGGGTTGATGCGGGGTGGAAGGGAGGGGGGAAAAATAAACATTAAAACACACACACACACACACACACACACACACGTATTAGTTTCACCCAATCCCACACTTTTAACATGATCCCAGTTTAGTCTGGGTCACTATTTGTATCTTTAATTTGAAAAATAACTGATAGATTTGTCAGTTGCCATAAACAACAAACAGAAACATGTCCTTCTTAAACTCTGCTGTTTGCCCTCTCTCCCAGTCAGTCCAAAGAGGTCAACTGGAGAAAATATCAGGACAGATGTAACATTTAACTATAAATTATCACAAACTATAAATACTCAACTAATTTTTTCTCTCTTCTTCATCTCTACTGGCATTTCTAGTGGCATTCCAAATGTGAAATAGGCTTACTGTATATCAAATTAGAAAAAAAATGGAGTTTGGCATTGATGTAGGAAACACATTGATAAAAATAAAATCTTATTGTACACTAAATGATACAGAATTATTAATGAACATTTTATTTGGTCTTAACATTAAATATTTTATATCGTGTGCTTCATTTTATTGATGTTTAATACCTGATTGAAATGAGATTTCTTAATTCATTCCAGCATGAATAATGTTGAGAAAAAAGGTTATGAAAACAGCTTTCTGGTAACTTCTGCTACTGAAATAGCCCTGTTTTCTCCATAAGTTGTGAAACTAAATAGCTGAAATCCACGAGTCAGGCTAACTCACCATATGCCTTCTGAAAGGATCCTTTTGAAAATCCAGAGAAAGCAGGCATTCATTTCCACTCTTCAAGCACTTAGCTTCTTAAAGAAACATGACAATTGATTTAAAACTAAATTTTGAAAATTATGGTCCTGATTATATTTTTGAAGTTAGTGGTTCCATGGGATTTTAAAATAAAACACTGTTACATTAAACTCCTCTCAAATGAATTCATTTCTGCTGACATCTGGGGCCCCAAATCCTGAAAGGACATGAAGGATGATTTTGTATATTCCCACTCCCCCAAAGCAGTAACATTTCATGTTTTTCTAACACATATGCATTTGGGGGTGGTATTTATTTGGTAGAGATGCCAGAACAAAGAAATGTAAACTAGATGGCTTAAACAACAAAAATCTATTGTCTCACAGTTCTGGGGACTAGAAGTCCAAAATCAAGGTATCTGCAAAGGTGGTTCTTCCTGAGGGAAAGATCTGTTCTAGGCCTCTCTCTCTTTGGCTTGTGGATGGTTATCTCTCCCTGTGTTTCTTCACAGGGCAAACTCCCCATGTGTGTGCAGGCCTCCAACTCCCCCCTACAATGTGACCACAAATCAGATCGGATTACAGCCCACCCTAATGATACCAATTTAAAGAACGTATTTCTAAATAAGGTCACATTCTGAGATCCTGGGGGATGGATTTTACACTATAAATTTGGGGATGGGGACACAATTCAACCATAACAGAAGTAAAATAATTATTTAAATTATTCTTAAATTTTTTTCTACAGGCATTCTTAACTCATAAAAATAGAGTTATGCCCTTATTGTGAAGAATTGTAAATTCATTAAATTCAATGAGTATCTTTCTATGAGGTAATCTAGTACGAAGAAATGTATGAAATAGTTCTTGTCTGCATCTTTAGTGATAATTCAGTACATTCTACTCCTCCAGGCCACTGAACAAAAGAGTGAAACTGTCAATGTTGATACACACAACATACACACAGAGTCTGAACTGTAAGTTTTGTTATCATGAGAAAGGATTTTCAGGCATTACTCTTTTGTTTAATATAAAAGTGAAAGAAAATATTACCAAATTTGGCGAACTAAAAAGAAACATTAAAAAAAAGCACCATTACCATGTTTGGACATGGGAAAATTTAAAAATAATATATTTCAAATAAAGCATTTTTGACTAAGAGTTAGAAAATTATAATAACATAAAATGTAATAGAAATTTTACAGTTATTGATGACACTAAAGTTGCACATTTGCAGAAAAAAATGACTTATGAATCATAATTCTTCCTTTTGAAAATGAAGGGTACAGTGATTGTCATATAATGTTACAATGTCATAATATTTTAGATATAATATAAAACAATATGCTCAATTCTCTACTAGAATACAAATTATCCATTCTTTTTATTTGCAGCATGCAAAACATGCTTGAAGGCTTTAAATTCCCTTACTATCCCAAATTGTTTGTCACTCAGTTATTTGTATAACTAGATGATACTTCTTGATGTTTTTGGTATTAAAAAAAAAAAGTAGTGTCACAGTTAAGAAGATTAAAAACAATGTACTAGAAATATTGTATCTATCTTCCCACACATTTAAAAAATCACCAAGGACTTACATTTTTGTTGATTTTATACCCAGTACTGCTAATGTACATCCCTAGTTTTAGGCCCCTAAACTTTCCAGATTAATTGGCTCTAGTGGGCATTTCAAAGATAGTTACAGCACTTAAGTGAAGTTCTGTGTCCTCAAATCCTATTTATCAACATCTGAGTCCTGATAGTCCATATTAGTAAATAAAAAACTCTCAAACAAATAAGCACACTATGATACTTACAGATGAAAAAGAAGTATATACCAGCATTCTTCATGTTGGAAAAATTAAAATAATGAGATCTATACTGAATACAACTTCTAAAATGTATTGTCTAAGAGAAGGCTGACATAAAAGGACATTATTAAATGCCACCAGTATAATAAAATCCAAGTTTAGAAATGCATTATTTAAAATAAAACTCACCATAATATATTTTAAAATAAATATATCCTTTAGTTTTGATATTTAGGCTTTAATATTCCAAAGAATGAGAGAATATTGATGATTGTCTTTTAAAAATTACTATTCTGGGGGTGCCTGGATGGCTCAGTCGGTGGGTATACAACTCTTGATCTCAGAGTCATGAGTTTGAGCCCCATGCTGCTGGATGTAGAGATTACTCAAAAATAAAATCTTAAAATAATAAAAACAAAAATTAATTTTCTGTACCTTGTGTCTTCTCTAGCTTTTACTATATCTAAGATGATATTTATAATGACACCAACTCTTTTGGGGTTCGTGGATCCAATTCCAATCTAGGGGATGAAGTGCCCAAGCAATTCTCAGCCACTGGAAGGGTTTCTGAGAATTCGAATCAATTCTGACACTATCAACCCAGAGACAGTATCAGATTCCATAGGTGAAGGGTTAAGTCTTACAAGATTGTCCCTCACCCCTCACTTCAGACACCAGTCACAAGGCCTAAGCTGTGCTTCTGGATCAACTAGATACATACAGATTGGAGATTCCAAAGAACCCCCTACTTCTGTTCTTTTAATTTGCTAGAGAGGCTCACAGAACTCAGGGAAACATTTACTTACATTTAAAAGATTAAAGGGCATGATAAAGGATATGAACCAATAGCCAGATGAAGAGATGCATAGGGTAAGTTATGGAGGAAGGATGTGGAGCTTCCGTGCTCTCTCCAGGAGCACCACCCTTCCTCCATCTCCATGCGCTCACCAACCTGGGAGCTCTCTGGACCCAGTCCTTTGAGAGTTTGTATTCAGGAGTCATTGCATAGCCATGACCGACTAAGTCAACTGCAATTGGCTGACTCAACCTCTAGCCCTCCTCCCTTACCCTCCAATCCTTTAAATTCCTGGCAACCAGCACCCTCTCCCTCCATCCCCTTTGGCTGGAGTCCAAAAGACAAAATATTTTTGAAATGGATGTAGGCATACATTTTTAAGCAATTTAAAAATTTTTTTTAAATGTTTATTTATTTTTGAGAGAGGGGCAATGAAAGAGGGAGACACAGAATCCGAAGCAGGCTTCAGGCTCTAAGCTGTTAGCACAGGGCCTAACACAGGGCTTGAACCCACAAGCTGTGAGATCATGACCTGAGCTGAAGTTAGACGCTTAACCAGCTGAGCCACTCAGGTGCCCTGAATGTAGGCGTACATTTAATTCAAGTATTATAAACCTACAAAACTTCTAATTTTTATACAGATCCTCATGATAAACAAATCCATGCACTACAGGTAAAAACAAATCTCCATTTTCATTAAAATTAAAATTTTGGAAAATGGCATGTAAGATACTTATTGATATTTTGTTTTAAAAGTGAATTCTTTTGGGGTGCTTGGGTGGCTCAGTCGGTTAAGCATCCACATCTTAATTTCAGCTCAGTTCATGATCTCATGGTTCATGAGAGAGAGGCCCATGCTGGGCTCTGCACTGACAGCATGGAGCCTGCTTGGGATCCTCTCTCTCCTTCTCTCTCTTCCCCTCATCTATTTGTTCTCTCTCAAAATAAATAAATAAATAAATAAATAAATAAATAAATAGATAGATAGAAAAGGAATTATTTGGAGAAAGTTAACCCATACTTAAAAAAATCAATTGTCTGCAGATACAATGTAAATGAGTCCCTTGAATTAATTAAACAGAAACTGAGCTTTTTCTTTCAAAAATTTGAAAACAAGGAGAATATAGAAATCAAGGATTAAGAAGTATGACAGATAAGAGACAACTATTAATATGTAAGCAAATGTAACATTTGGTATACTTAATCAGAACTAAGACTTAATAAATACTTTCACAGGTTCCTCAAGCAGAAAGAATACTTAGAAAATGCAATTTGTACGGGGATTATATTGGCTATTAGCAAATAATGAGGGGAAAAAATTCATCATTATTTACCACAACAAACCCAATTCCACTCACATGTAATAAAACAAACAAAAATGGGCTAATATACTCTTAGATACATGACAGAACTTTTTAAAAGAGGGAACACTATGTTTCTATAGAAAAGTGTTTAAATATGAATGTTCAAACTCATGGAATTAATATTAAATGAATTAATTCTCTGTACCATTTTGGAATGTTAAATACATGGCAAGCACTGTATTATGTAGTCACTAGTATTCAATGTTAAGACACAATGCTTGACCACAAGTCACTTATTTTCCTAATAGAGAACACAGATGAGAAAAGGTTATTTCAATAAAGCAACCTAAGTGCTAAGATAGAGGTGGGTATAAGGAATTATACAACCAACCAACATTTTAAGGAGTCAGAAAAACCTTCTTAGGTCCCAGGAACACTGAAAGTTGGCTAGGCGAGTACAAGATTATGTGTAAAAGGTTTGAAAGTGAAAAGAACACAGTGCTCCCAGAACACTACATGATTCCTAGCATAGCTGTGAGAGTAAATGTGGATGTCTGGCCAGTGGTGAGGCTAGAGATGTAAAAAATCCAGGTAATTGAGGATTTGTTGGCTATGTTTATGAGTATGAACTTTATCTTTGGGGATATGGGAAGTTATTGGAAAATTTTGCCACACTGTGATATTTCTGGTTCTAAAGATACCACTCTCCCTTCAGTTTGAAGGATAGACTAAAAAAAGGGACAATGGCAAAAGTATCAACAAGTGGTTCTTGTTATAATTTTGTCAAGAGATGATGGTGGCCTGAACTGAGATAGTTGCAGTAAGCATGAAGAAAGTGGTACCTGAGAAGACAAAAAAGAATATGAAGAATGTTCAAGTTTCTACATTGGATAATTTGGTAGGTGGTGTCTCATTTGCCCCCACAGGATTTTAATTTATGGAGGTGGCTGTGTGACAAGAAGAGGCTGATGGCATTGAAAGAAGATTTTTATTATATTTCCTGAGAGGAAGGGGCTCACCACACCATGTACAGAAACATGGGAAAGAACCAGATTCTGTTCAGAAGCAGATGGCAGGAAATAACCTAGGCCAGCGCCTTTGTTAAGACCTCCATAGAAATGCAAGACCAGGCAGAGTGAACAATGTAAGACTGGCTAGTTTGAATTATTCCAGCAAGTTTTGGGCCAGAGGAATGGTCTCCAATTCCCTGGTACCTGCCCTGGGGATGATTTAGGTCAGGGGAAATAGTGGCTTGGTATGTGAGGATTAAATAAGGATGTGGTTGGGTGACTCAGGGTTTGTTAGTTTCCATATCAAAAATGTGCTTATATACATATTGTTATTATCTTTAGTAATTAGCTAGCTCTGGGAGGTGCCCAGGATGAAAAAAACTCTCACCCCTCATCTTTAAGGCACTCAAATGCTATAGCATCAAGAATGCAGTAGAGAAAATATTGTTCATATAATTAGTCTTGTGATGAATGGATGCCAAATAGACAAATATAGAATCTAACAAAACACAGGACAGATTGTGGTGCCATTCACTGAACTCTGTATCATGGGAATAAAAACTGTCTGCTCATGAAAGGTAGTGAAGGTAGAAATATTTAAAGTGGTGGTGTTAGTGCATTAAAATAGAGATGTCCGGTAGAAAGTTAGATGCATAGATCCAGAAATAAGAAAAGAAATATGGAATTCAGAGATGAATTTGGGAATTATCAGCAAGAATTATTAGAAAGTCATCAGAGAGTTATCAGTGAGAGTAGAAGTTAGCTAAGTGGAAAGATGTCAACTAGAGGGCATCCATAACATAAAAAGGGGGCCTAGGGCAGAATCCTGTAGAGTTAAATACAATCCTTATTGCAATAGATTACTAGACCAGAGGAATGTGAGCTACTTTTTAGGTTATTTTAGGTCTTTTGTACATTGAATATTTTCTATGTTCAGCACCCCAAGTCAGATCTATGAACAGTGAGAGAATATGAGTATATTTGTTAAAGTCTAATAGAGAAGTTTTTTTTATTTCATTTTTTTATCAGGCAAAGAAAACAATAAATTAAGGTTTCTGACAACATTGACTACTTAAAACCATTTGAGCACTTACCATTAAAAAATGTTATATATAAGAAAACCTATGAAATATATGTACATATTTTTAGTAAATTTAAGGGTGCCTGGTGGCTCAGTTGGTTAAGCATCCAACTCTTGATTTTGGCGCAGGTTATGATCTCATGGTTTGTGAGATTGAGCCCTGGGTCAAGCTCTGCACTGAGAGCTCAGAGCCTGCTTGGGATTCTCTCTCTCCCTCTCTCCCTCGCTGACTCTCTCTCTCTCTCATTCAAAATAAACAAATAAACATTAAAAATATTTTTTAAATGAAACAAAAAAAAGAAATTTGAAAGGTGTTATAATAATTAACAGGCAAAATAAACCTGTCTCATATTTATAAGAAAGCTGAGTTGGTTTATCTTCTCAGTAAATTAGAATATTATAAAGAGATGCTCATGCTGAATTTTTTGAACTACATTTATGAGACAGTGTTTATATGCACTGTATTTGGAAATTTTTCAAAGCTATATCCCTAAAAAAATTTAAATCAATCACTCCTCTAGATATTCTTTCTCTGATATAGCTATAAATTAGTAGGATGATTTTTGTGAATAAACTTATACATTTCTTGCTGCATGTATTTCTCCATCTAGGAGAAATAAATTCACCTGATTTTACCTCAAACTTTGAGACTTTTGATGGAATCAATTTGATTTAGTTGTCCCAAAGCACCCTCATGGAGTTATTACAGTGCTTGACGAGTGCATATAAATGGAAGAAGCCCAGTGCAGCTAGAATTTGGAGAGAAAAAAGAGAGTGGCTGTCATGATCCAGAGATCCTGAGAAATGGACAGATTAGATATATATTTAGGAGACAGAAATGACAGACTATATTGATGGATTTGATGTATGAGTTGGAAGAGAAAAATATTCAAGATAACTTTCAATTTTCTGGTTTGAGCACCTAGGTAGATGGAATGTATTACCAATTTGGGGAAAACTGGATCATACACAGTTTCAGTGAACTAAGAAAATTATAATTTCTATGTGAGACATGTTAAATGTGGACACTTCCAAGTACCTAAGGAAGATTGAAAACATCTGTCTAGAGATCAAAGGCAAGATCTATATGATATACAGATGGGAATTATTAACATATAGATACATCTGTAGGAATATATTCTATTGAAATCATTGAGAAAACTGAGCTCATGAGAAAAAATGGTCTAGGATGAGTAGAACAGGATTACTGAAAAATAAACTGAAAATTTGTTGGTAAGATAAAAATTTTTACTGAGATGTAATGCAATACAATGAAAGCCAAGAGATTGAATGTTGCAAAACAATGCATTTTTTCAATTAATTTAAAGACTATTAAGAAGTTTAATATGCTTAAAATTAAAAATACACATTTGCTTAATGGCAGGGAAGGCTGTGGCTGTTTGAGAAGTTTACTGTCCCTGAGATGTGGAATCAGTGTGTTGTAGAAAACTTGGTAAGATTGCAAATTAAAGGAAAAGTGAAAAGTTGGTGCAATGAGTATTTTGAAAACACAGCAAACAGTACAATGAGATTCAGATGAATGTTGCTTTTGTTTCCCTTGATGTTTTATGATTGAGAGTTACTGGGTCAAAGCTGCCTGTTAATTACAATGATACTAAAAAAAATTAACTACTGAACACTCGAGAGAGAGTGTGGGAATAAACAACAGGAAAATTTCTTTAAGAAGGTAAGACTTGGGCATGTGATTTAAAATACAGGTGGAGAGTTTGACCTTTGCTAGAAAGACAAACCTTTTTTTTTTTTTTTTTTTTGGTAACAGGAAGAGAAGATGGGTAAAAATATAAAATTGGCTCGTTCATCTGTGAAACGTAAGGCTTCTATTAACTCAGTATATCATGAGGCAATTCTATCAGCTCTTCTTAGCTGTGTTTGGGGAGGAAAGAGAAGGACCATTAGAGGGTAGTGTACACACAGGGAATAGTTAGCAGAGTAAAGAGGGGTAGAGGTAGTGATATGCACTTACATTACTGGGGAGTTAATTAGTGCACCAAAGAAAATGGCAATCATGAATTTGTAATCATAAATTTCTGTCAAGAACTAACACATTTTTTTCCATGATTTTTCTCCACCATGTTTAGAGGAAGCATAGAGAAAAATCATTTATTCATGATTGAGGTTTGTTATGACAATATGTTGGAAAGAGACTGGAGCTGGATGAGTGTGTGTATGTACAAGAAAATATTTTATTTTATATATTTAAATGTTTATTTATTTTGAGAGAGAGAAGAGGGAGCATAAGCAGGGGAGGGGCCGTTAGGGAGGGAGAGAGAGAATCCCATTTTTAAGTGCAGAGCTGGACACAGGGTTCAATCTCACAAACCGTGAGATCATGACCTGAGCCAAAATCAAGAGTCAGACACTTAACCAACAGAGCCACCCAGATGCATCTACAATAAAATATTTTAATGTTGGTGCACAACTGTAAGCTAGGTAATGAATGTGGAGAAAGTGAGACTCTTGTTGGATTGGCACTTTTCATGAGAGTAAAGAATAGTTACATGTTAGACACTTGACCAAGTACAATGAAGGATTTATAGCATTTTAATGACAGCACTGGACATTTAAATATCTGAAATGGATTGTGGCATAATGGTAAAAACATTAAGGGTTTACATAGGAATGAGTAGCTAAGGTAAATGTAGAAATGAGCACATTAAAAAAACTGAGACTCAACAGCTGATGATGGAGGACCATACAAAGGTGATGACAGGACATTGATGTGATGAAAAAGAACGTGAGCAAGAAGAGAAAGTTAAAGCTTTCAATGAATAACATAAAATTCAATGAAGTTGGTAAAGGAGGTTACTCAGGGATCACAAAAATACAGAAGAGCTACATAACACAGGTGTTATGGTCCAGTGCCAATTTTCTGACAATAACTGGATGTCCTACAGTCCAATTAACTTCTGACAGTAACTATCCAGAGTTAGCATCCAATCCTGAGAGGTAAAGGCAAGTCCTTAAATTCTGACACTATCTACTCACACTTTGCACCAGATCCCACAGGCTGGGAATCCCACAGTACCCAACAAGACTCCCCTTACTTCAGACACAAGACCTGAATGGGGCCCTCAGCTTACCCACACCAACTCCTGACTGGGCTACAAATTCAGAGGTTCCCATGACCCCTGTTAGGGGTTTGATAATATACTAGGATGATTCACAGAACTATAGGTATGTTTTTATTATAAAGGATATAACTCAGAAGAGCCAAACAGATCAAGGTTTTGGGTAATGGGGAGAAATGCAGGAGTTTCTTTCATCTGGAGTCAGGGGAAGCCACACTCCCAGCACATAAATATGTTCACCAGCCAGGAAACACTTTGACCCTTGTGGTTCTGAATTTTTCTCATGGTTTCATCACATAGGCATGCTTGATTAAATCACTGGCCAAGTGATGAACTTAATCTCCCTTTCCTAGAGGCTTAAGGGGGTGGTTCAACCCTCAAACCACCTTTAGTTTTTCTGAAGACCATCTCCCATCTTGAATCTAGGGGTTCCACCAGAAGTCACCTCTTTGGGTAATAAAGACACTCCTACCACTGAGGAAATTCAGAGTTTTTGAAGTTCTGCATGAGGAACAAACACCTGTGCGTGTGTGTGTGTGTGTGTGTGTGTGTGTGTGTGTGTGTACCTCGGGGGAGAAAAGTAAGCAAGGGTTTTTTGTTTTGTTTTTATTCTTTTACAAATGTCAATCAGAAGGTGAACTCTTTGGGGACAAATATGCTTTATTTAATACAACTCAGGAGTATAATACTATTGCAATTACTCAGTAATCATGTCATTCTTGTGTATAAATTTTGTGATATGAACTAAGTAATAATAGTGAGTAGATTTTCTTCTTTGAATGAGAAAGGAAATCAAATTTATTGAACATTAAGTGAAGGAATTTGCAAGTGTTGGCTCAGAGAATCTTCAATGAAAATTTATATGGGTAGAAATACAGATTCAAGGAGGTAAAATAAATATGTAATCATCATGAATTAGATTTAACCCCAAATTCTATACTCTTCCTATTAGTTCCCTACACTGAAGCATGGTAGAATCACCAATGGGATTTTTTAAATAAAATTTTTCTAGAAGAAATTTCCATGTTATTTTTAACATGTTCCACAGTGGCTCCATATACTATATAATATATAGTATATATTGTAAAGTGTGTATATACTGACCTCAGACCCCCCAAAATGTAAAAAGAATAGCATTCATTCTTATTTTGTTATTACATTTTCCTCTATCATTTCATCAGTTTTAGCACACTTAAAACATTTTGTCTTTAAATCATTAAGTTCAGGTTAGTGGGAATAAACAAGAGATGTTCGATCCATGGAATCTGACTTTTACAGATATTTGTTCTTTTTATGTTCCTTATAATCATGAAAGGTTTCTAAAATATTCTCTGGCAATTGTTTTTTTCCATGTTGTCCTATCATGATCCAGTAATACAAATTTTGGTGTCTTCCAGTAAGAAAAATTTCCTTCAGAATTTTCTCCAGAGTGACTGGTATCCCTCTACAATTGCCACTTGGGAATTTTCCTGTAGTAAGTAGCTCATGGGCCTTACCAACAGTTTATATACTTAAAAAAATGAAAAGTGACTGATGATGTGAGATTCACATTGAGTCAGTACTTGCAATCTCTCAGCTATATGCTCTGCTTTAAGTCATATAATCCATCCACAAAACAACCCACTGGAAATTGCTGGGGAATGAAAATAAAATAAAAATAGACAGTGGTTTTGCAATGGAAGCTTTCCTTTTTAGACATGAGAACCACTCTAAGCTTGTAGCTCCAATGCTTCTTCCCTTAAGGCATGACATAATTCATACTCCTGTCTCACCTGCCCTTCCCCCACTCCACTGTCAGCTTCACAACCCCAGTGCGGGGTCACCAAAAAATAACCAGATTTGTACCTTCCTAAGTATCTTGATTTATCAGATGACTCTTGATGAGAAGTTATACCACCCAAAAGCTTGCTTTGAGAATGTTCTTCTATTTCTGTAATCCCCTGAGAGTTTTGCTGTCATTTTTGTCCTGGGACGATAAGCACCTTACTAGATCAGGGCTGATTATAAAATTATGACAAAAACACTGCCAAGTTGCAGTGCACTCCTTAATAAACTATATATTTAATAGGGATCTCATTGCTGAAATTACTCCAACACTTATGTAACATTCTACACTCTGAAATAGATTTTTTTTTTTACCATAATGAGGAACCAAATGCTTCCAGGAGTTTATGGCGGTGGTTAGAGGGGAAATTTTAAAATATTGAATATGTATTTTTTTCTCTAAAAATGTTTATTTATATACTCAATCTTTCAGGTTTCTCAAAATTAAACATGATACCCAGAAATGCATCAATTAATATACAAAATAACACACATCTTAAATATTATTTAATTAAGCCATTAGAACCATTTCTCTGCAATTTGACCTGAAACAGTAATGTATTTAATACTCTAAACATACAAAGTGAACAGTAATCTCAGCTATTCTTCTGTCCAAGATGGCATCCACTTACTGAGACAATCTGTTTAACATGAAACATTTAGAAAAGTTAGCATTTATTTAGATATTCAAAATTAATATAATCAGTATCACCAATAATTAGCAACCATTTATTGATCACATAATACATGTGTGATAGCAAGCAAATTAAAACAAATGTGTGCAGCAGCCTGCCAATCTACAGATTATGAAGAAGGTTTACTACTAAAAATAATATTTGGGATGGTAACTTTCTAATTCCTTAGCTACCTGACTGCGGTAAATTTTGTTCTGGGTGTGTCATTCTGGAGACCTACCATAGAGTCTATGCTTCTAACCACTCAACATTTTTTTTCAATAAATCATTTCCCTGTATTAAATTGATACATAAAATAGCTATAGTAGTATCTGTTAACAACTGAATCATGAATGTTTCAGAAGAGGGTTCAAATTACTTCTAATCATATAACCAAGGTCTAAAATTACACATCACCATCAATGTTGCATTTCCCTGTTCCTTTTCTATTATTCCAAATATTCTTTGTATCATTCCAAATAAAATGTTGATTACAGTAGAAAAAAATGTTTCTCATACTGTAATTTTGACCAACCATATATTTTAAGTATTTCCTATGCCACATAAAGTTTTAAAAAGTAGTGCTCCTATTATTTTTTCAGTATAATGGACAGTTATCAATCTTTGGGTAACTGAAATCGAAATACTATTCTTATTTTTGTGGAAATTCCCAACTGCCAGTCTAAGAGAGAAGCAGGAATGTCCCTCATCCACAAAATCCAAAGTACCAGTTAGGTTTCCATTGTCCCTAGTAGCCCAACCCTTAATGAATAATTTAGGCTCCACTAACATCATGCACCCGTCCAAGTCCTTAAGCTTTGATGAAGTAGGTGAAAGCTATGAGGTGAATTGAGAAATTATTTATTGCTCAAAAAGTAGTGTCACATTCCTGTTGATAATGGAGCCAACAGGATCATTCTAAACAGAATATTACTATGATATCATTTTTGCTTAGTCTTCTTAATGCCTGTTCACCCTAAGCTCCTGCCTGGTTTCCAATCCTGGCTCATTGTGTTTTCCTTCAATTCTCTCTATTATCAGATATCTTTCTAATGAAGTTCTTTTCTTCTTAAATTAGCCAGGGTTCATTTGCATTGCTTGCAACTTAAATTAGTAATCAATGCATTTGGAGTGAAGAAAACATTTTTTTAAATGTTTATTACTTGCGTGTGTGTGTGTGTGTGTGTGTGAGAGAGAGAGAGAGAGAGAGAGAGAGAGAGAGAGAGAATACATGCTCTCAAGCAGAGGAGGGGCAGAGAGAGAGGGAGACAGAGGATCTGAAGCAGGCTCCCTGCTGACAGAAGAGAGCCCATTTGGGGACTCAAACTCACGAACCAGGGCTCAAAAGGCTTATTAGCCTACCGAGCCACCTAGGCACCCCAAAGAACAGCAAAGATTTCAGAGGAAATGGGAGAACCAGGAAAAAATACTTGGCAAACCTAAATAAGAATTAGCTATAAAATATTTTAACACCGGGGCACCTGGGTGGCTTAATCAGTTGAGCGTCTGACTTAGGCTCAGGTCATGATCTTGCAGTTTATGAGTTCAAGCCCCGCGTCGGGCTCTGTGCTGACAGCTCAGAGCCTGGAGCCTGCTTTGGATTCTGTGTCTCCCTCTCTCCACCCCGTCCCCGTTCATGCTCTGTCTCTCTCTTTCTCTGTCTCTCAAAGATGAATAAACGTTAAAAAAAATTAAAATATTTTAACACCATTAATTGGGCTAGATTTACTTATTTAAGGTAAATACTTTCATATTGTGTTAAAAACACCAGTTGATCCATCTGTCTACCATATATAGGAGAAAAAAATTAAACAAAAACCAGATGCATTAAAAACAAATAGACAGGGGAAATTTTCCATGAAGTTTAAGCTTCATAATGGCAAAAACATTCTCTGTTATAGCCATCATTCTATGTTATAAGGTAATATCAACTTTAACTCATGGTTATTGCATTGTGTTATGTGTATTAATGGTCTAGTGAAGGCAAATATAAAATCATGAACAGTAGTGTTAATATTAGGCAAAACATAATTAAGTGGAAAAATCATTAAATGAACTACATATTGCCATTTTGTAGCAATATTATAATCTTCAATGAACATATAACCATTAAAAATCATATTAAAATATTTTTATTAATGTAAATGTTGAGTATTTAATATTTAAATATATGTTTAAAGAAACTGTATCATTAAGAGGCATAAATTAAGTGCTAGAATGCTAAATTTTATAAACATACATTTTTATAAAGATCAAGCAAAATATTCAATTTTAAAACATTACTGAGAGTGATTATATGAAATATATAAATTATATAAAATATATTTCAAACCATTCAGGTGGTTATATAAAAATAACAGCAAAGAATACTAAAAATACCAAATTAAGTCAGAAAATGAGTATTCAGTTCCAAGAGATTTAACTGTGAAACCCATGAAAGTGGAGAGTCAGAGACCGTGGATATATAAGTAGGGTGTCAGGATCCTAATGATGAGAGAACACAGATAATGTCACTCATGAAAATAAAGGTAACTCTCAATGAGAAAACACTGATGATTGGTAAATCAGAACACAGCCAACTGAAAACTGAAAAAAGAAGACACTTAAAAGTGGGCAAGGTTCAAGATATAGATCTTGGAAAGGTACTAATTCTAAGGAAGAAGATGTAGGAACAATTTAGAGATCTAATGGTAAAAGGAACAAAGAATTTGTAAGCAAAAAATTGGGAGTTCTAAGAAAAATGTTGCTGGTATTTTGATAGCAATTGCGTTAAATATGTAGACTGCTTTGGGTAGTATACAATTTTTAACAATATTTGTTTTTCTAATCCAGAAGCATGGAAAGCTTTTCTATTTCTTTGTGTCGTCTTCAATTTCTTTCATCAGTGTTTTATAGTTTTCACGGCACAGATCTTTCACATCTTTGGTTAGGTTTATTCCTAGATATCTTAAAGTTTTTTGGTACAACTATAAATGGGATGGATTCCTTAATTTCTCTTTCTGCTGCTTCATTATTGATGAATATAAATGCAAGAGATTTCCTTAAGTTGATTTTGTATCCTGCAACTTTACTAAATTTGTTATATAGCAGTTATTTGGTGGAGTCTTTTGGGTTTTCGATATAGAATATCATGTCATCTTAAATAGTGAAAGTTTGACTTCTTCCTTGTCAATTTGGAAGACTTTTATTTTGTGTGTGTGTGTGTGTGTGTGTGTGTGTGTGTGTGTGTGATTGTTGAGTCTGGCACTTCCAGTACTGTGTTAAATAACAGTGGTGACAGTGAACATCCATGTCTTTTTCCTCACAGTAGAAAAAAAGCTCTCAGTTTTGCCCCACGGAGGATAATAGCTGTGTGTGGGTTTTTCATATATGGCCTTTATAATGTTGAGGTATTTTCCCTCTAACTCTACTCTGTTGAGGGTTTTTATCAAGAATGGATGCTGTACTTTGTCAAAGGCTTTTTCATTATCTATTAAGAGGATCATATGGTTCTTATCCTTTCTTTTATTAACGTGGTGTATCACATTGACTGATTTGGAAATACTGAACAACCCTTGCAGCCCAGGAATAAATCTCACTTGATTGCGGTGAATAACTGTTTAAATGTATTGTTGGATTTGGTTTGCTAGTATTTTATCGAGAATTTGTGTATCCATGTTCATCAGGGATATGGACCTGTAGTGGTTTCTTTGGTTTTGTTTTGTTTTGCTTTTGTTGTTGTTGTTGTTTGTCTTATTGTTTTGTTTTTTGGTTTCTGTTTTGTTTTATAAGTGGAGTCACTATCTGGTTTTGCTATCAGAATAGGTATTAATGTTCTTTTAATGTTTGGTAGAATTCAACTGTGAAGCCATCTGGCCCTGAACTTCTGTTCGTGGGGAGTTTTTTGATTATTGATTCAATCTCTTTGCTGGTTACCAGTCTACTCAAGTTTTCTATTTCTTTCTGTTTCAGTTTTAGCAGTTTATATGCTTGCAGGAATTTATCCATTTCTTCTAGGTCATCCAACATGTTGCCATATAGCTTTTCATAACATTATTTTATAATTGTTTGTATTTATGTGGTATTGGTTGTTATTTCTCCTGTCTCGTTTGTGATTTTATTTATTTGGGTCCTTTCTCTTTTCTTTTGATATGTCTGTCTAAAGGCTTATCAATGTCACTGATTTTTCAAAGAACCAGCTCCTGGTTTCAGTGATCAGTTAATTTTTCAAAGAATCAGTTCTTGGTTTCATTTTTTGTTTCTATAACATTTATTTCTGCTCTGTATAATTATTTTCTTCCTTATCTTGGCTTTAGTATTCATTTGTTGTTCTCCTTCTAGCTCCTTTAGGTTTAAGGCTTGGTTGTTTGAGATTTTTCTTGTTTCTTGAGGTAGACCTATATTGCTATACACTTCCCTTTTAGGACCACTTTTGCTACATCCCAAAGGTTTTGGACCATTGGGTTTTCATTTTTACTTGTTTCCATGTTTTTTTTTTTAAATTTCTTATCTTATTTCCTGGTTGACCCATTCATTCTTTAGTAGTATGTTGTTCAGCCTCCATGTATTTGTGGTCTTACCAAATTTGTCTTGACCCACAAAAGACCCTGAATAGCCAAAGAAATCTTGAAAAATAAAAGCTGGAGGCATCAAAAATCTGGACTTACAGTTATAGTAAAAAGCTGTAGTGATCAAAACAGTATGGTACTGGCATAAAAATAGACCAATATCAAGAGAACAGGACAGAAAATCTAGAAATGAACCCACAACTATATGCTCAATTAATCTTTGACAAAGCACAAAAGAATATACAGTGGGAAAAGACAGTCTTTTCAACAAACGGTGCTGGGAAAACTAGACAGCAACATGGAAAAGAAGGAAACTGGACCACTTTCTTACACCATATACAAAAATAAATTAAAAAAGGATTAAAGACCTAACTGAAACTAGAAACCATAAAAATCCTAGAGAACAGAGGCAGTAACCTCTTTGACACTGGCCATAGCAACTTCTTTCTAGATATGTCTCCTGAGGTGAGAGAAAGAAAAGCAAAAATGAACTATTAGAACTTCATCAAAATAAAAAGCTTCTGCACAGAGAAGAAAACAATGAGCAAAACTAAAAGGTAACCTAGGAATTGGAGAAAATATTGCAAATGATGTATCTGATAAAGGGTTACTATCCAAAATATATAAAGAACTTATAAATCTCAAGTGCCAAAATACAAATAATCTAGTCTAAGAATGGGAAGAAGACATGAACAGAAAATTTTTCCAAAGAAGAAATCCAGATGGCCAACAGACACCTGAAAAGATATTCAACATCAGTCATCATCAGGGAAATACAAATCAAAACTACAATGAGATGGACATTTAGGCTCTTTTCATAATTTGGCTATTGTTGAGAGTGCTGCTATAAACATTGGGGTACAAGTGCCCCTATGCATCAGCACTCCTGTATCCCTTGGGTAAATTCCTAGCAGTGCTACTCCTGGGTCATAGGGTAGGTCTATTTTTAATTTTTTGAGGAACCCCCACACTGTTTTCCAGAGCAGCTGCACCAGTTTGCATTCCCACCAACAGTGCAAGAGGGTTCCTGTTTCTCCACATCCTCTCCAGCATCTATAGTCTCCTGATTTGTTCATTTTAGCCACTCTGACTGGCATGAGGTGATATCTGAGTGTGGTTTTGATTTGTATTTCCCTGATGAGGAGCGACGTTGAGCATCTTTTCATGTGCCTATTAGCCATCCAGATGTCTTCTTTAGAGAAGTGTCGAACAACTGATGAATGGATAAAGAAATTGTGGTTTATATACACAATGGAATACTATGTGGCAATGGGAAAGAATGAAATATGGCCCTTTGTAGCAACGTGGATGGAACTGGAGAGTGTTATGCTAAGTGAAATAAGCCATTCAGAGAAAGACAGATACCATATGTTTTCACTCTTATGTGGATCCTGAGAAACTTAATAGAAACACATGGGGGAGGGGAAGGAAACAAAAAAAAAAAAAAAGAGAGAGAGAGAGAGAGAGAGAGAGATTAGAGTGGGAGAGAGCCAAAGCATAAGAGACTCAAAAAATGAGAACAAACTGAGGGCTGATGGGGGGTGGGAGGGAGGGGAGGGTGGGTGATAGGTATTGAAGAGGGCATCTTTTGGGATGAGCACTGGGTGTTGTATGGAAACCAATTTGACAATAAATTTCATATATTTAACAACAACAACAACAACAACAACAACAACAACAAAAACTACAATGAGATGCCACCTCATACTTGTCAGAATGGCTAAAGTCAACAAAACAAACAGCAGGTATTAGTGAAGATGTGGAGAAAGAAGAACCCTCTTATACTGTTGGTGGGAATGCAAATTGGTGCAGCCACTCTGGAAAACAGCATGGGGGTTCTTCAAAATTTAAAAATAGAACTACCTTATAATCCAGTAATTGCACTACTAAGTATTTATCCAAAGAAGACAAAAATACTAATTCAAAGGGATGCATGCACCCTGATGTTTATAGAAGCATTATCTACAATGGCCAAGCTGTGGAAACAATTCAAGTGTCCATGAACTGATGAATGGATAAAGAAAAAGTGGCATATATGTAATGGAATATTACTCAGCCATAACAAAGAATGAAATGTTGCCATTTTCAAGGACATGGATGGAGCTAGAGAGTATTATGTTAAGTGAAATAGATCAACCAGAGATACAAATACTATATGATATCAGTCATATGTGGAATTTAAGGAAAAAAACAAATGAACGAAGAAGAAAAAAAAAGAGAGAGAGAGAAACCAAGAAACAGACTCTTAACTATAGAGAACAAAGTGATGGTTACCAGAGGGGAGGTGGGTAGGGCATGGGTCAAATATGTGATGGGTATTAAAGAGTACACTTTTTGTGATAAGCACTGGGTGCTGTATGGAAGTTTTCAATCACTATATTGTATACCTGAAATGAACATTTGCACTGTGTGTTAACTAACTGGAGTCTAAATAAAAACTTTTTTTAAAGGGAAAAAAAAGACAAGAGACACAAGTGTTAGCAAAGGTGTGGAGAAAAGGGACCCCTTGTACACTACTGGTGGTGATGTAAATTGGTACAGCCCTATGGAATCCCTCAAAAAATTAATAGAACTCCCATATGACCCAGCAGTCTGACCTCTGGGTATGTATTCCAAGGAAATGACATAAGGATCATGAAGAGATCTCTACACTACCATGTTCATTGCAGCATTATTCACAACAACTTAAATGTTGAAGAAAAAAAAGAAAAATTAAGGCTATATCAGAAATAAATGAAAATGATAAACTTATCAATATTTCTCTACCAAAAAAATCACTGATTGAAAAAAAGCAGCTATTTAATATCAGGAGAGGTACTCTGAAGTAGTAAATCTAATCAATATCTCAAAACTCTTACTTTCCTTTATATGTAACTATTATTGTTTATTTAGAAGAATAACATTACAAAATAACACAAATATTGTAAATTATATCCTCACAATCTAACATATGAAAGAACACATGAAGTAACAATTGAAATATTCCAACTAATAAATATGGTCTTTCCCAAACCCCATAAAGCATAAAGCCAGTAAGACATACGCTCTAATTCGAGTTAACATTAAAACAACATTTACAAAAATTTTAAAAAGCAACAATAAAACCTGAATCATAAATTTAAAACCTAGAAACCATATTTTAAAAAGAGTGTGTCAAAGGAGTTGAGCAAATCCAAAAAAGTTATTGATAAAAAGGTGAAATCATCTGAGAAA
The DNA here is from genome assembly GCF_028018385.1 of Neofelis nebulosa. Classification (NCBI taxonomy): domain Eukaryota; kingdom Metazoa; phylum Chordata; class Mammalia; order Carnivora; family Felidae; genus Neofelis; species Neofelis nebulosa. Next base: position 132,053,376 of record NC_080783.1, read on the forward strand.
TAAAGATTAATTAACATCATACCAAAAGGAGAGAGATTTAAAGTAAAATCTGGTATGTGTGATTGTGGAATTTCTTGAAAACTGTCTCCAAATAAAATTCAGAGAAAAAGTTATGTATATAGAAAAAAATAACCCATGTAAAACACACACACATATCAGATTAAAATTAATATTAAAATAATAATTCAATAACATTTTCCAGGAAATAAATAAGACCTAATTCTAGTGAAAAGTTCACTACACATCATGGAATTATTGACCTACAACCTTCAACTCAAGAAATACTGTGATAATGCTCTTGGGCTTTAAGAATGAAAGAAAAGAAAATCTCAAAAAGGTCTCCAGGAATCACGAACAAGATACTTACAAAAGACAACAAATGAACAAACACAAACTTCAAAAGAAACATGCAAAAAAAATATATAGTGGAATACCATTTCTAGGAAGCTCTACAAAAGCAAGTGTGAGCTAAATCTGTCAAATCCATCCAATTGTGTATTTAAATATCAAGAGTGTAAAAATATTCTTATATATGAAATACTTTAGGGAATATTGCAAATGAACTCTTCTTGAGGAATCTACTAAAAGGCGAGCTATATCCCATGAAATGATAACTGGGAAACTTCAGAAAATGGTCATGGCATCGCTGAACATACTTAATTGTAGATCTAAGAACAAATGAAAGGTGGGAAAAGATCGTAAGAGTAATATGGTTATGTTGTGAAAGAAAAAAAAAACAAGCAACAGTGCAAATAAAATGTTCAAGGAAGAATGTGATTGTCACAATGGTAGCAGTTGGTAGTCAAAGAATGTTATCCTCATCTGACAACTCAAACAATAGATGACTAAATAAAATTAAAGAAGACTAAAGGATATTTTAATAAATACTATTTTAAAGGGAACCATGTGAATAAAAAGTAAAAATCTTTATGATTTAAAAAAAAGGAAAAAAAAAGACCACAGAGAGTAGATGTAACAAAATATAATATTTGTTGTAGTTATACTATCATATTACTAAATAATATAAGAAGTTGAAATCAAATATCAGATAACATACATGTATATGTGCCTAACTCAGTTATTCTGAAAAGCAAAAAAGGATTCCAGCTTATCTCACAAAGCAACATCCAAATTTATGCAATTTAAAATAGACATATCTAAAACAATGACTCTAAGGGCCAAAACATAAAGGATGGGAAAGGTGTAACAGGAAACAGAAAAATTAAGAAAGTAGGAGTTAGAAACCTTATATCAGACAACTCAGAAAACAAAAACAAAAACAAAAACAAAAAACATTAAATGCAGCAACCAAAAATGTACTATAATGATAAAAGCGACGATTTGCTTCCATATGGTTTACATTAAAGGGATATAAGATAGAGAGAAATACACCTATTATAGGAAATTTAACCCATTAATGTTAGGAAAGTATAAATCAAATGAAAAATCATTAAACAAGAGGTAGGAGATCTCAACATAATCAATAAGGTAAATGTATGTATAACTATATTGTGTCTTGATGTTAAAAATATACCTTTTTATAATGACAGATGGAATTTTCACAAAATGAGTCATACATTAGCTCATAAGAAAGCACCAATTCATCCTATGAAGCAGAAAATAATATAGACAGTAATATTTTCACAATTCAATAAACCTAAAATTTAATGAAAACATTTTAAAAGATACTTTTTTGGGGAATTTTTTAAGTGGAAAGCTTTATTTTATTTTATGAAAGTAATAATAAACTAAAGCTTAGGATGGCGGGAAAGAAAAATAACACTACCTGCCTTATAATTTTGTTGTAAAGTATCAATAATGCAAAGCAGTGAAATGAATACACAAACACATTTAAAATGATTACTGTCATCTAATATATTTTATTTATGAAAAATTACTGACTTCCAGTGTTAGCTCCGACATTAAGAGATCTTACAAGTTGTAAATCCCATCCTTCCAACAAGAAAAAAAAACTGGCAATATGGAAATAAATGTTTTCTCTTGACCCATCAAAGAACTGACCTTACAGAGAAAACCAATACCCTAAAATCTGTAGACTAGCAAATACAAAGAACCACAGCTAAGGTTCAACTATCTGGAACAGAAGACAGTGGAACCATTAACTGGTAGAAACAGTTAAATGGCAATTTTGACAAATTGCTGATGGCTGAATGTGAATTAGCATGAGGCTAAGAAACTCCTAAAAGCCAGTCTTAGGAGGCCCCACACTTTTGTGGGTTTTACATCCTGGAACCTCACCAGGTTCTCACAGTGAAGTTCCTAGAAAATCTCCACCATGTTCTGGCATGTTGAGAGGAAAAAATAACCATTCTGAGACACAGTTTCATTCTGAATAGCACAGAGTCACTCACCAGGGAAAAAAGACTATCAGAATCTTACCCCACAAAGGAGGAAGGGCTTTTACCCAGCTCTCTTCCTCTTTCTTCCTGTCTTCCATAAGGAAAAATCTTAAGAAATGCTTGTGAGGGTCACAGCCCAGGAAACAGGCCTACTGAAAGATTAAGATTTAATAATAAAATTATAGGACACTTTTCCCCTCACTCCACCACACAATACGCCAGAGTACTAAGTGCAGAACACAGCTGAAATTGCTATAAGATACAGACTATATTTAAGGAGTAGTTCTTAAGGAAACCCAGAGAAAGCAGGGGAGACAAAAACAAGGATACTAGAGTAATTTGAAGTCCCTGGCACCAATATCTGTAACATTAAGGAGAGTCCAAATAGTAGTTATACTAGCATAAAACTTCACATTAAATGTTTTTTTTTTTTGCCTCAATACCTATCACCCAATACATAATATCCGAATTTCAATTAAAAATCACAAGGCATGCTAAATGGAAAGAGAAAATACAGTTTGGAGGGACAAAGCATCAAAACCAAACTCAGATACGGCACAGATGATCGGAATGATCATACAGGAAATATAGAATGACTGTAATAAAAATGTTAAGGGTTTTAACAGAAAAAGAAGACAAAACGCACATGAGAGTGGGTAATGTTGGCATGGATATAGAAGTTTGAAGAAATAGCCAAAAGATATAACCCACAACAAATCAAAATCTGTAACAGAATTGAAGAATGTTTTTGATGGGCTCATCAACAGACTGGACATGATCAAGGAAAGAATAACTAAGCTTGAAGACACATCAGTAAACAAACAAACAGAAATATAAAAGGAAAAAAGCGAAAATAAAAAAAAAAAAAACATCTCAAATCCGTAGAGCAGTTTCATCATGTGTAACCAACATATGCCTAATTATAATCACTGAAAGAATGAAGGCACAAAGCAGAAGGAAAGTCTAAATAAATGATGGCTTAAAATTTTCCAAGTTTTAATGCCAGGCATCAAAACAAAAATACTGAAAGCTCAAAGAACAGAAAGCAGCATAAATATCAAATAGTAAATACTGAGGCATGTCACATTCAAACTGCAGCAAATGAAAGACAAAGTAAATCTTGGAGAAATAGTCTGGGGGGAAAAGCACCTTACTTATTTAGGAACAAGGATAAGAATCACAAAGGACTTCTCTTCAGAAGCCATGCAAACAAGAAGTCCACAGAGTGAAATTCTTACAGTGTTGAAAGTAAATAAATAAAACCAACCTAGAATTCCATAAGCAATGAATGTATGCTTTAAAAGTGATAAAACTTTCTTCAAACAGACAAACACGGAGGGAATTCATTGCCAGCAGACCTAACTTTCAAGACATGTTAAGAAGTATTTAAGGAAAAGGAAAATAATGTAGGTCAGAAACTGGATTCTCCACTAAGAAAGGAAATGTGTCATAGAGGGAATAAATGAATGTAAAATAAGACCTCTTAGTTTTATTTTTATTGACCTAAAAATGTCTTTGTTTTTAACATAATAGTAAAAATATATTGGATATTTATAGCATATAGATTAGTGAAGGCAATATTCTAAGGGATAAGATAAAAGAATTGGGACTAATCTGTTATAAAATATCTATACTACCCATTAAGTGTTTTTTCAAAGTGATCTTAGACTGTAAATATATATTGCAAGCTCTGGGGCAACCACCGATTTTTTTATTTTTAAGAACAGTGATTGGTATGCTAAAAGAAGAGAAAAAATTAAATCATACAGCCTGCTCAATTAAAACTAGAGATGGCAAAAAGTGGAAAACCAAAAAAGAATAAATGCAATGAATAGGAAAACATTTACAACATACTAGAAATGTATAGGAAAACATTTACAACATATTTATCTATATTAACAACTACTTTAAGTGTGAAAGTCTAAATATACCAATGAAAATATATTGTCAGAGTTGATAAAAAATAAACACTACTATATGTTCTCTAAAGGAAACACATTTTAAACATACAGACACATTGCCATGTAGTATTCCATTGTGTATATAAACCACAATTTCTTTATCCATTCATCAGTTGATGGACATTTAGGATCTTTCCATAATTTGGCTATTGTTGAGAGTGCTGCTATAAACATTGGGGTACAAGTGCACCTAAGAGTGAAACATATGGTATCTGTCTTTCTCTGTATGGCTTATTTCACTTAGCATAACACTCTCCAGTTCCATCCACATTGCTACAAAAGGCCATATTTCATTCTTTCTCATTGCCAAGTAGTATTCCATTGTGTATATAAAACACAATTTATTTATCATTCATCAGCTGATGGACATTTAAGCTCTTTCCATAATTTGGCTATTGTTGAAAGTGTTGCTATAGACATTGGGTACAAGTGCCCCTATGCATCAGCACTCCTGTATCCCTTAGGTAAATTCCTGTCAGGAAACCACACTAATTCTTAACGCGCATACAGTTAACAACAGATGATCAAAATACATGAGGCAAACACTGTTAGAACTGAAATGAGAAATACATAAGTCCACTATTATAGTTGAAACTCCAAATCCTTTCTTTTGTTAACCGGTCCACTGAGTGGATAGAAATCAGCAACAATGCAACTAACATGAAGAGAATTTTAATCTATTTGACCTAATTGACATTTATATAATACTTCATCCAACAAAATCAGGATACATATTAAGTTCAAAAGGAAAATTCACCAAGATAGAATACAATTCTGGGTCATAAAATGTTCAAATCACATAAAATATATTTTCAGACCATAATGGAATTAAAATAGTTATCAACAGGAGAAAGAAAAATCCCCAAATGTTTGGACATTAAAATAGTGTGAAATAGGGGCACCTGGGTAGTGTTTCCAAATCTTGATTTTGGCTCAGGTCATGATGTCACAGTTCATGGGTTCCAATCCCAAGTCAGGTTTTGTGTTGACAGCATGGAGACTGCTTGGGATCCTCTCTCCCTCTCTATCTGCCCCTCACCTACTCACTCCCTCTCTCTCAAAATAAATAAATAAACATTAAAAAACCAGTGTGAAATATACAAAGGTCTAACTGAAAAAAGGTCTCAGGAGAAAGTAATTTTTGAAATAAATGAAAATAAAGCATCTATATTTGTGGTGTGCAGTGAAAACAGATTAGAAGGAAAATTGTAGTGCTAAATGCATAATTTATTGAGAATGCCCAAATAATCTAAGCTTCTATCTCAGAACACTAGAGAAACAGGAGGTATTTAAGTATGAAGCAGATAGAAAAAGCAAATTATAAAATTCAGAGCAGAAATCATTTAATTTGAAACCAAGAAAATAACAGAAAAAATTAAAGTTATAAAAAGATTATTCATTGAAAGATTAAATCTCTAGCCAGGATAACCTAAGAAAAAAGAAAAAAAAAGACACAAAATGCCTATAAATAATTTTATGGACATTAAAAGCTTAATAAAGGGTATTACAGACTGCAAGGGTCTCTCCACAAAAATCCATACATTGAAGCTTTGATCCCCAATGTGATAATATTAGAAGATGGGGCCTTTGGGAGGTAGTTAAGTTTAGATGAGATCATGAGGATGGGGTCTTCAGGATAGGATTAGTGCCCCTATAAGAAGAGACGACAGATCTTGCTCTTTCCCTTTCTTCATCATGTGAGGAAGCTCAATGAGGTAGCATCAAGAAGGTAGCTGTCAACAATCCAGAAGAGGGTCCTCTTCAGACACCAATTATCTGCTAGCACTTCCATTTTGTTCTTTCCAGCTTCTGGAACTGTTTAAGTAGCCCAGTCTATAGTACTTTGCTATAGCAGCTCAAACTGACTAAGACAAAGGGGTACCATAAATAATTTTATGTCCACAAATTTGATAACTTAGATAAAATATACAAATTACCTGAAAGATGCAAACTTACAAAAGTCAAACAAGATGAAATAGATAATTTAATTAGACCCATCTATATTAACAACACTGAATAAAAATCTTCCAAAAGAGAAAGTATCAGAAAAGACTGAAAGGAAGTATAAGGAAGAAATATAAGCTTTTCATTATCTTTATCATGAAGCAGAAGCATAGGAACACCTCATAATTCTTTTCACAAGTTCAGTATTTTCCTAATACCGAAACTGTATAAAGGCATTACTAGACAGGAAAACTATTGACAAAATAATGTTAGAGTTTATATAGAGAAGCAAAAGATCTATAATACCCAATACGGTACTAAAGAAGAACAAGTTTGGAGTATTACCTGGCTTCAAGACTTATTATAAAGCTACAATAAATAAGAAAGTGAGGTATTGGTAAAAGAATAAACACAAAGACCAACAGAATGAAATAGAGTGCCCAGAAATACACCTAAATATTGTCAACTGATCTTTGAAACAGGAGCAAAGGAAATTCACTGAAATAAAGATATTTTTTTTCAACAAATAATGCTGGAACAATTTAACTTCTAGATGGAAATATATCCATATGTATAATTCACATCTAGACACAGACTTCACAACTTTATGAAAGTAATCTGAAAATGGATCACAGACCTAACTGTAAAACTCAAAACTATAAAACTTCTAGAAGAAAACAAAGGAGAAAAGCTGGATGACCTTGGATTTGGTGATGACTTTTTAAATACAATACCAAGAGCATAATCCGTGAAAGAAAACATTGGGAAGTTGAATTTATTAAAATTAAAATGTTCTGCTCTGCATACAGATACTAGTAATAGAATGGGGGGAAAAAAGCCACAAACAATAAGATAGTAAGTATAAAACACACGTCTGATAAAAGACTTTAAACCAAAACATACAAATATCTCTTGGAATTAAACAATTAAAAAAATAAATTTCAAAATAAACAAAAGATTTGAAGAGATATTTTACCAGATAAGATATACAGAATAAAAACAAGCATATTAAAAGATTCTTAGCAACATTTGTCATAATGGAAGTGTATATTAAAACAAGATAGCACCACATACCTATTTGAATTGCTTAAAAAACAAACAAGCAAACAAACAAAATCCTAAAAAAGCTGACAATACCAAATGATGGTGAAGATGCAGACAAAAGGAATTCTAATTCATTGCTAGAGGGAATACAAAATGACACTGCCACAATGAAAGACAGTTTAGCAGTTTCTTAAAAAGCTAAACGTAGTTTCCCCATGCTACACAACAACTACATTCTCAGATAATACTCAGCTGATCTGAAAATCTGTTTCTACACAAAGACCTGCACATGAGGTTCATAGCAACTTTATTCATAATTGCAAAAAGAGGAAGCATCCAATCTGTCCTTTAGTAGATGAATATATGAATAAACTGGGGTACCTCCATACAAAGGAATATTATTCAGCAGTAAAAAAGAAATGGTTTATCAAGCACTGAAAAGGTATTGATGAACCTTTAAAATGAAGTGCTGTGTGAAAGAAGCAAGTCTAAAAGGGCTACATACTGTACGATACCAAGTATATGATATTGTATGAAAGGGAAAACCATGAAAATAGTGAAAATGATCAATGGTTGATAGGTATGGGAGGGGTGAACAGGTGAAGCACAGGGGAGTTTTTCATGGCTATGAAACTATTCCATATGATTCTGTAATGGTGGATACCTGACATTATGCATTTGTCAAAACCCACAGAATTTCACAGAACAAAAAATCTGAATGGTCTTCAAATTTTAGCAAGCCATTTCAGGAGGCAGAGGTATCCAGAAAAGAATGTAGAAAGCGGTGACACTCTCACTACAGTTGCCCCTTAAACAATGGTGGGAGTTAGGGGTGCCAACCCTCCATGAAGTAAAAAATCTGCATCTAACCTGACTCCCTAAAAACTTTACTAATAGTCTACGGTTGACCAGAAGCCTTACCAAATAGCATAAAGAACTGATTAACATTTATTTTACAAGTTACACGTGCTACATACTGTATTCTTAATATAAAGTTAAGCCAGACAAAAAAAAGTATGAAGAAAACCAAAAGGGAAAATACATTTACATTATTGTAATGTGTTTACTGAAAAAAAAATCTGCCTATAAGTGGACCTGTGCAGTTCAAACTCATATTGCTCAAGGGTCAACTATCTTTTACAAGAGTATGAAACAACCTCTCTGAGAGGGGAGAGTGAAGGTGCTACCCTAAGTAACTGTGGAAATGAATGAAATCTGTGGGGCTAAAGGCAAAATCAGCTGCACATAAGCATTGTGCTCTACTTGATAAAGTTATGTCCAGTGGGCAAAAAGGTTAAGAACCCTGATGCTGTTTTAAAAGTATGCTGGAATTGAACTATTATTTAAATGATTCAGGCTGATGGTAAGGGGCTGGGTTTCTTATGGTTGGAGTGGAAATTTACAGATATGTATGTGCAAAAGTCTTCAATGACAGTAGTGCATTAATTAGAGTTAGAGATATCAGTATGCAGTCATGTTTGTCTTCATATAGATAGAAATATCTAGTTAGTATATACACTGTTAGTAAACACACATGTATTGCTTGCTCTATCAGCCAAAAGAAGCTGAAAACAAAGATCTTTCATATCAATAAGCACACCTAGTGTCCAGGCTTGGTTCCTAATGTGATTCTTCAAGGAAAGGAATCAGGGCTCCTTGGAGAAGTGGCTGACTCTAGGACTGGGCCTGGAAATAAACAATATGATCCTGGAGCTTGTTTAGTGTCAGCAAGTAAGAACATGCTCATACAAACAAAAAATCAGGCAAATAAGAAAATCTCTCACTGATGATATGTCATGTGCCAAAGAAGCACAGGAGCCAATCGAATAAATTCACAATGGCCAAAATCCCAAAAATTATCTTAATGATTCCAAAGCCGGAGCAATTTGAGCAATAACATAAATAAAAGAGTATTGGATTTTAATCATAAGTATAAAATAAATACCTAGAGTTGACACTGATATAAATGATTGACTAATGAAATATATGAAGAAGCAATACATCTACCATAAAAAGAATTCCAAATGATTTATGTAGAAGTCCTCCATCAACAGGAGAACTCCTACTGAAGTTTTCTCTATATATAGTGACTACTTTTCAAGGAATATAGAATGGAAAAGGGTAGAAAACAGTAACCATAGAATAGAAAAACCTGAAAACCACTATCTCAGTGAGGCGATAAGATTATGTCATAAAGATTATTGGTTGACCTAAATATAAAAATCAAGATGTTATACATCTCCTGAAGCATTTGATGATAATTCTTAATCTGACCTTGGAAGCTTTCTTACAATGTGTTGTTCCCACTCTATTCTTTTTTTTTTCTTTATGTTTTATTTAATTTTGGTGTTTTGTTGTCCTCTGAAAATTTAGACAGAATTCTACTCTACAAAATGGAATAAATTTGGCATAAAAAACCGTAGGAAATATTCCTGAGTCTTCTAGAAAATAACATCTATTGAACTTAAACATTCAGGGAAGTAAAATATATATTGTTAATATCCATAGGGAAACTCAAGAATTATAGGCTTAAATGTAGGTAAAATTAACTATTTTGATTGATTTATACAAAATAATTTAATTCTCATATTTAATATTCTGAACAGAATAGTAAATATTTTAAGCCACATCAATAAATCTAGAATCAGTCTCCGTTAGCTTTGTAAAGTTGAAGCAAAATAAGCACTTGAAAGAACTGAAATATTGAAAAGAATATAATAAGTTTCTCTTATTTGAGGTAAATATCATTTTTTATGTCCTAGAGTAATGTTGCGATAACCTCCAGTGTACATTATATATTTAAACCAATTTAGCAAATTTGTTATAAAAATATTTAAAGATATTTTAAAAATTTTATCACTGCTCCAACACTGCAAATTTAGGGTAAGGTATGGGCATATGGTAGCATGAGTTTTATTAAATATATACAAACATGGAATTTTAAATTTTTAAAAAAAAATTTTTTTTCAACGTTTTTAATTTATTTTTGGGACAGAGAGAGACAGAGCATGAACGGGGGAGGGGCAGAGAGAGAGGGAGACACAGAACTGGAAACAGGCTCCAGGCTCCGAGCCATCAGCCCAGAGCCCGACGCGGGGCTCGAACTCACAGACCGCGAGATCGTGACCTGGCTGAAGTCAGACGCTTAACCGACTGCGCCACCGAGGCGCCCCAAACATGGAATTTTAGAATCTATCCATGGATCCACAAACACATACATACACATACATAATATAGATTACATTATATATAACATATAGAATTAGATATGTCATGTTATATATTATATATTATACATGTATATAAATATTGTCTTTATCATCTTCAATTCCCAAAAGATGATTTTGATTATTCTTTAACTGATCATATATGGCTCATAATTCAGAAGGGAGTCAAGGACATAATGAACAGTGTAAACAGACTCTTGGTCCTCTAGCCATGAAGCTCCTCTCACAAACAAAATAGTTTCTTATTTATAGTTCAGTGATAGTTTATGTAAGTAACATGTAATACAGATATCCATCCATATGGATATATGTAGAGAAGTGTAAATATGCATACACACATATGTATTTTTAATTTCATGAATAAATATTATATAATAGAATCCTAGGGTAGAATTAGTGGGTCAAAGTGTACATTCTAAATTTTAATAAGTTTGTTGAATTTTTCTCAAAGTTACAGCAATGTACCCTTGCCCTTATAACATATTCTTGCCAATACAAAACTTTAGCCAATTTTTTGATCTTCATAAATTTGATAAAAATAGGTAATTGTGGTTTTATTTCTGCATTTCTCTTATATTTAACATAGTTACACATCCATTAATATGTTTAATAACTATTACACTTTACATATTAACTTTTTTCACGTCTTGGCTCATTTTTTTGTTTTTATTTTTGTTTATTTTTGTTTATTTTGATTTTTATTACTGATTCACTATGTATAAAGATAATTAGTTTATCCAATAATTATCCTTTTGTACCCTTTTCCAGTTTTCCAGTTGTCTGTTTCTCATGATACAGTTCAAAATTTAACATTTATTTTTTCAGTCATTGGTCTTTTTCTGCTCTTGAATCTTTGAGTCATATTAAGAAAGGCTTTCAATAATCTGTGATTCTGAAAGAATAATTTTGTATTTTCTTATAATACTCCTGTGGCTGTATTATTTTTGCTTAAATATTTGAATTATTAGGCTTATACTTTGATTTAAAGCCTGAGGTATGGATCTTATTTTGGAGGAGAGTGAGGATGCTGTTTTTATATTTATGTTTTCCAGAGTGCTACTGTACTTTCTCAACATTCTTAAGAAATACATCTGTTCCTCACTGATTTGCAATATTATATTTATCAAAAACTATATTCCTTATTATGTATGTGTTTGTTTGGAAAGGATTTTCATTTACTCATTCATTCTACAAAAAACTTAAACTTTGTTTCTGTTATTACTGTTTTTAAGTTTTAAAGATTATATATATGTATATAATTTTACACACACTGAAACAAAGATATATGTATATGTGTGTTTGTGTATGTATACAAAACCATATAAATATTTGTTTGCAGCAAGTAAGCAGAGCACTAGTGGTTACTTTTATATTCCTCTAACAATCTTAGTTGGAAAAACATTGGAAAACATCGCTATTCCTTTAGTATTTAACTGCAATTTTTTTGTATTTTTTTTAAACATTTATTCATTTTTCAGAGACTGAGAGACAGAGTGTGAGTAGGGGAGGGGCAGAGAGAGAGGGAGACCCAGGATCTGAAGCAGGCTCCAGTCTCTGAGCTGTCAGCACAGAGCCCAACGCAGGGCTCGAACCCCAGACAGTGAGATCATGACCTGAGCTGAAGTTGGAGGCTTAACTGACTGAGCCACCCAGGCACCCCTTAACTGCAGTCTTACATAAAGGTTACTAATAGTGCATTTAGGGCTTTTATTTAATCACTATTTATTGTTAGATTAATGTATAATTGTGTTTGTTTTTTAACACACACACACATATGTATGTATGTGTATATAATTATTTATTTATTTGATATTAACCTCATGACTGTTCCATAAAAATTTTAGGATCTTTAGGATGTTATCATCTTTCTCTATGCCCTTGAGGAAATTGATTTTCATTTGCATTATTAATTCTTTACAAGCTTGGCATATTTCTCCTTCATGAATGTTGGAAAATAGCACACTGCTGGTTGAGGGATAAAAAGAGCAGTTCTACAAATTTTTATGGTAATTCTATTTCTATTCTATTGTCCTATGTTTGCAATTTATAAGTTCCAAAAATTAGTTACGTCTTAATTACTATTTAAGTTTATTTATGTACAATGTGAAAAGTGTTCTTATGATTCTTTTCATTTTAATTATCTTGTGGATATTTTATATTGTTATTTCTATTTTGTGTATATTTCTCCTCATTCAGTTAAGGCTGCCTTGATGAATTGTTCTCTTTGTTTTACAAAGTAATAGCTCTTAGATTTATATGCTCCAACATATTCCACTTTATTTTATTAATTTCTTTTTCCCAATTAGGTTTCTTTTCTACCTCAATTACCAACTTAAGTTGTATGTTTCACTTATTATGGTATTGTTTTTTTAATAATATATTCTGTTGATTTTATAATACACTATTTATGAGTATTTATTTTACTTTGAGCTTTGTCTTAACTGTATCCCATAGGTTCTTTCATGTAGATTTTTCTTACTACCTTTAAATCAAATAGAATTTAGATTTAATCTTCTCTTTAAAACAACTTTTTTTAAAAAGTTTATTTATTTTGCGAAAGAGAGGAAGAAAGAAAGCACACACAGGAGAGGGACAGAGTGGGAGAGGGAGAATCCCAAGCAGGCTTGCACTGTTAGCACAGAGCCTGACATGGGGCTCTATCCCAAGAACCGTGAGATCATGACCTGAGTCGAAACCAAAACTCAGACACTTAACCGAATGAGCCAGCCAGGCGTCCTAAGACAATATTTATTAAATAATTTTTTTAACATCCGTAATGGCACTATTTCTTTTATACATTTTTATACTTTTTTTTCTTTTATTAATAATTTCCACATTTAACTAAAACTAAGTCAAAGAACATCTTCTATACTATTCAGTTTTTCGAATTTTTGAAGATATTCTTTATGGATGAATACTATAGAGTTTGATATATAAAAGTTATATTTATTTTATGACTTGTGCAATTTAGTTATTCTGTATTTTTATATACGTTGGTGTATGTTATCACTGGGTGAGAAACATAAATTATTATTTTGATTTACATTGCTTTGTTAATTGCCTGTAGCTTATGCCTTATAATTTTGATTATATATTTGTGCATAGATATTCATGATTGGATATTACATTTGGAATTACAAATGATCTTTTAATGAATTTCCTTTTGCATTAAAACTGCAGCTCCAGATTTTTAAAAGACCTTTATTAAGGTATAATTGATTGCATGAATTAAAACTGTACAATTTTTCTAAAGTGTTGTAAAATGTACATATGAAACCAGCATCATATACATATACACAGACGGCACACATAAATATATTGCCTACATATACAAACAAAATATTTTGTATACACACACATTTTTTATTCTTGTAGGTGGTATAATATCAGTGTAATATGTGATTACTGTATGCTTCCTCTAATCCCTTACAATGATTCCTCATTCTGAGATGTCTTCCTCACAGGAAACTGAAGAATACTGTGTTGAACACCTGAGTTGGACCAACCGCAGATCTTTAGGGTTCTCTCTCTGAAGTTCTCTTCCCCCCAATACTGTGTCTTGGGTACTCTCGCCTTTTCCCTTTCTCTAGATTCAGCTCCATCTCCTCAATTCCCACTGGACTCTACCTAGGTTCCCCTTGTTGTTCCATGGCCTGAAAATTCTCTCAGGGCAGTAAGGTTGTACAGTCGTAGGACTCACCATATTAGTTTTCTGTTGCCCAGGAAATCACTGCTCCTTACTGGATATCCATTTTCTTTTCTGAGTTCTGAAATTTGTATTTCATGATTGTCTTTGGTCTAAAACATATGTACTTCAGTGACTATTTCTGAATTAATTCTTTCATTTGATGGCATGCATTCAATTACAATTTTAATCTCTTCTGTAACTTCCTCTTTCTGGTGGATTTCACAAGGATCCTCAGTTTGGTTACTATTTTCCATTATTTTTTATTTCCTTTGTAATTTTTTAAATTTAAGTTTGTTTCTTTAAAAAAATTTCTTATTACTATTTAATTAATAAGGCAATAAAGCAACTTAATCCACTCAAGTAACACATATAACGTATTTACATATATATGGAGAGACAGATTGAAAGAAAGGGAGGGAAAGAGGGAGACACTTAACCATGTATTATTGCAGAAACTAGAGATACATAAACCATTAAAACAAAAAAGAAAATATACTTTCACAGACTTTACACTTTAGTGGGAGTAAAAGGGCAATAAAATATAAGCAACTAAATATAGTATATGTGAGACAGGGTTAGTTCTATAAAAGAAAACAAAGCATAGTAAGAACTAGAGAATGAAGGGTCTTGTTGATATTTTAGAAAATGTTTTTAGAAAAAAAATACCTTGTAAGTTATTTGGAGAGCACTCATGGTTATTTTCAGAAGAATGTAAGTCCCTGTGCTTATCTGTGAGAAAGGTATTATAGGAAGAGGAAAAATACATGAAAAAAATGCATAAATGGAATATGCATAACAGTTTGAGAATAGTAAAGAAACAACTTTAGCTGAAGTTAATGTTAGCAAATGGGAGTATTTTAGAAGATGAAGGCATATAGTTAACAATGAGAAAGACTGTATAGGGACTCATAAACCAATATAAGAACTTTACATTTTATTATTAATTAGAAGGAAAAACATTGGAGAGTTGTAATAGGAATGGCATGATTTAATTTATAAATTTTATTTTCAAAAGCTTTTCAGGATCAGTGGAGGAAAACACTTTGAGAAGCAAAAAAAGGAAACATGTAACATTAACATTGCAAAATTTCACGTGAGTTATGAAGGTTGCCTGGGCTGAGGTGGTTATGCTACAAGTGGTGAGAAGATATTGAATTCTAGATACTAGATTAAGGTAGAGTGTACAGGTTTTTTGAGGAAATGAAGGTGAGGAAAAGAGAGAAGTTAAGGATGGCTCCAAAGTTTTCATTATGGGTTAAGAGAAAAAAAGTCTTGCCATTTACTAATATGAGAATGTGTGGAGAAAACAAAGTTTTGCAGTGGAGAATCAAAAGCTTGGTTTTAGATATGTTAAATGTGAGATACACTGCAGACTTCCAAGGGTGAACCAATGATTTGGATAAAAAAATCTAGTTCCAGAGAGAGATAACGTCTAGAAATACAAATTAGAATCATCTGAATATAGATGGTGTTAAAAACGATATGACTCTATAAGATCATATGGGGAGGGGTTACAGATTAAAAAGGAGAAATAACCCTTGATTACTTATTTCCAGGAGTGGAGGCCACAACCTCTGGAGTCAAAAATAATTTCTAGCAATTGTCTATGAAGTTTCATATATTTCTGGTGTGTGTGTGTGTGTGTGTGTGTGTGTGTGTGTGTGTGTGTAGTTGAGGGAAAAGTGGACTTTGTGGGAATACACAGTTGTTTTAACATTCACTTATCTCTAAATGACAGAAATCAGCAGTCTGGGGTGGGCCCATAATTTAATACCATTTACCATGCTTCATTTCTGAATGGCAGACTCCTGGAAAGCTTATACACGCTATTCTGTTAAAGACCAGCTCTTCTCTGCTTTTATGGAATTCAGAATAACTCCTGCCACCAGCTTCAGATGCCACTCCCATTGTTGCAAACAGGACATTGCTGACTTCTGGTTTTACCCTTCATAAAGTGTCATCACTTTAGACAATGATCTTGTGCCAATTAGTTCCAAGAACTGCAGCTGTATGCATCTTCATATCCTCACTTTGATCTTCAGTAGCACTGACAGCCCTTCCTCATATGTACTGGTTTGGGGTTATGAATCTCTCATACTTTTAGAGAAGCTAATTTGCAAGTCCGTTTCTCATTATGGTTGTTGTTTCAGTATAATTTTAGTGACCTAAAATTTCTGGGAAAATAGGCATGGTTTCTCAATGGTAAATATATCTAAGAATAAAAATAAAGTATTTTCTGGCTCTTGATAAAAATATTTTCCTTCAACTTTGCTGAACATGTCTGCCCTTTCTATTACCTTCTCTAGGACGAAAAACAATATTAACTCGAGGTGACCTTAACAACAGCTTATAAAAGTGTACAGTTTACTTAAATTCTCTTTTACCTGACCTTTACTAGGCTTAGTTAAGATGGATTTTTTGGTCTACCTTGTAGATTTTTTTTTTTAATACTAGGATGGCCTTGTCATTCTCTCTACAGTTTCTCAAGAGTAACATTATTAATAATCTGCTGAGCACACTCTTAAAAATGGATTTCTTCCAATAGATTAGTATATTTTCATTACAACTTCCAGGGACTTTGAGGTGAATGATTTAATCTCCATGACACAACAGGTATTGCGTTTCTTGACAATTATTTTATGCCTCAGGTTGTATGAGGCACAGAGCTAAAAGACATGTTTTTCCCCACGTGACAAGTTTCAGGTTTCATAAAATGTCTGACTATAGAATAGCTTCCTTTTAATAAGAAGAGACTTAAATAAGGATAAGACATCCATTTCCTCCAAGGTGAAAAAGAATCATGACTACCTGTCAGATAACATGAGAACTAAGATTTTATGTCTTAGTGTAATAATCTACTACATAATATGTATTGATTTGCTTTTTGCTTTTTTAGCTAAACACTCTTAAAATACACCCTCCATTTCAATGCTTACAAATGCTAGGTGCATTTTGTTGAGCTAGCTTCTTAAATCTACTTATTTTACTAATTCAAAGGGAAGCACAGCTTTCCTTAACCTATAATTTGAGTATTTTGCATCTAATTGGTTGCAGTTGAGTAAATCTATGTTTGTCCTTCCAGTGTTAAACACATAAGCCAAGTGTTTATGCTATGTAAGAGTGATTAGCTTGTGAAAAATTCATCAAGTGCCCTGAGATCTGCACAGCTCATTTAAAAATTATGTATAAAGTTTTGAAGAATAAAAATGATTTGACACGTAGGCAGCCTGCAAAGAAACTGACACATAAAGGGAAGAAGATCAAACAGGAACAGAGCAGGCATATTCACACTGCAGTGTGCAGTGTCTGGTTCCACTCCAAGGGGGTTGAAAGAACCAGTAGACATGAAATATAGAGAAAGAATAGAGATATAAATCTCAAGATGAGGAAAGAAAAGACCATTTGACATTCAAAAATAAGTTTTTTAATTTTACGTTTTTGATATGCAATCAGCTCACCTCAGTTTAATTTAGTTAACTGAATACAACTGTTGTCTTAAATCTGTAGAAAGCAACAAATACCAGAGAACATTTTTGCTAAATAAAATGAATCTCTGATTTCAATTTTTCTCAAATTTCCCGTAATATATAGGCAATGTAAAGAAATTATTATATATTTTTGGGCAATGCACAGAAATTATCTACCCAAGCCTAAACTCAGAATGCCAATTTACAACTACTTAATTTTTAAACATGACATAACTTTTTTTCAATTTTATTATAATGTCAAACGTTAGTTAAGGGTTATGTTCTAACCATCTCATTTAACATTTATTTACTTGCTAATCATCCATTATTTTAAATTTGAATATTCAAATTCATTCTTGTTTAATTTTTAAAATTTAAGCCCATCAAACATTTGCATGCCATCAAATTTATTTTTGTATTTAATTATTTTTAAAACACTCATGTAAAAATATATAAAGATGACACTAAGGCAAGTAACTGATAGACAGTGAAAACACCACCATATTAAATTGAAAATGATAAGAACTGAGAATACATTGCCCTTTATAAAAGGTGGTTTTATAACAGTGGAATAGTGGTTTTTTTAATACAGTAGGATTGATACACAAAAGATACCTTAATTTTCATCCTATGATATATAAATCTCAAGGAAATAATACTTTCTGGGTAAAACATCAATAATTATTAGATGAATATAATAGAAAAAGGAGTAATTATCAGAATTTCTGTATTTAAGAGTATGTATGTGCTCTTTATATTCTGATAATGCTGACAAGCTGCCCCCCCAAAGGCTTTGATTAGTTGTATTTCTTTCAACAGGTATCCAATATCTGAAGTAGTTACATTTTAATGTTGGTTTAATTTGCACAAGCTTGATACATTTTAAGTTGATAAATATTCTCATATTTTTGTTGGCAGTTCTTATTATTGCCTGTGAATTGACTATATGCTCTATATTCGTTTTTTCCAATATAGTTGTTTGTCTTTTCTTTAGTTAATATTAATTAACCAGAGAACCATCCATTTTCATCTTCAAAGATTTGCTTCAGATCATTTCTTATTTGATGTCTTCTCTTGTTTTTTCTCAGTGCTGTTTCATTTTTATCAAGTTTTACAAATGAAAACATAAAAGGCTTCATCTGTATTGTTTATTTTGCACTCCTTGACTAAATATAAACACTCTTTTCTTACCTGAATTGTCTAAGCCCATTAAAATCCATTTTCTTGGTGTGCTTTTGACCTCCCGTTTCTTCCTTTGTGAATGATGTCACTGTCTCTTCTACAATGATGTAGCCTCCTTGTTTTTTCATCCTACATAATTTTAGCTATAATAGACTTGAAAGCTCACTGAATACCTTTATTATGAGTATTGAGAGGACTCTTTGATTAGGTTATAGAAGTGACTTTTAGTCTTTAGAGTAAGGACAGAGCTGCACAGTTTTCGCTTCTTGGTGACTAACTATACAAGACCACCTCAGAGAAAACAAGCTTCCAACGTTGTATTTAATTACGTTTTCTTCATTTCTAGCTCAAGTATAAAGTCTAAAATGATATTAATGCACATTTTCTATTTTTGTTTTTTTCCCTTCTTTGCAAACTATGGTTTTATTTCCAAAGATAACTTTTTAAACATTTGTCTGTTTTCAATTTTCAGATTTCTCTTACATTTAATTGTCTCCAGAAATATGCCTTCATTGATTCAAATTTGTACTCAATTTCACTCATATCTGCTTCCAAAATTATTTAGCCAGCCAGTTTTAATTGCATTAAAAATATCCATTATGTAATTGGGTGAGATTTTTTTTTAGAGTTTACTACATGTTGAGCAAATCTCATAATTTGATAGGTATTTGCTTTCTTTTGATCAAATATTATAATTTTATTAGCCACAAAAAATATAAATTAATGTTTACTTCCAGGCATTTTAAAAATATAAAAGACTGCAAATGCTTCTATGAGCATAATTATTTAAAATGTGCATTAAGCAGTAACTTTAAGGACAGGCAAAGGAACTTTCACTCTTCCTGAAAGATCCTCATTAAATTACCTTAGTTTGTGCACATCTTATATGCACATATTTTACTTAAGAAATATCAGGATAACACATCTATTTCTCCTTTCTTATTCACTCCTCTCCTGTCCTCCCCAAAGTTCAATTTCAAGGTCAAATTCAAAGCTGGGCTCCATTTTCTGAGGAATCAATAACAGCATGGGGGGGCACCTGGGTGGCTCAGCCAGTTAAGTGGTGGACTTGGGCTCAGGTCATGATCTCATTATTCGTTATTCAAACCCCTCATCAGACTCACTACTGTTAGGGCAGAGCCCACTTTGGATCTTTTGTCCCCCTCTCTGTCTGCCCCTCCCCTGCTCATGGTCTCTTTCTCAAAAATAAAATATATATCAGCCTGGGTATCCATTGGAACGAATGATAGTTGGGCTTTTTTGTATGGTCTCTTTTCCTATGACTAGATGGGGAGTAGAGGGGGTTTTGCACTTTAGCTACCTCTTTGGCTTTCCTTTTCCTATTTCTTTTGGATGTATTTCTAATAATGGAAGAAGGATCACAAAAATTACACCTACATCTAATGTCCCATTTTTCTCTGTCATTTCTATTATTATCATGCAGGTCAACAGATTGTTGAATCTCTCATACACTGTTCACTTTGGTCTGACTTCTTATACTCACTAACATTATAACTTAGTTATACCAAAAAATACATAGGTTTTTGGTTTTTGTTTTTAACCTCCAAGATATCTATTCTTTAGAAGCCTCAATTCCATTTCTGAACTTATCATGAGGTCTGAGTAGACAGGGTTTCAACTGCCCTTCATAAGAGCCAATTGCACATTTTGTTCCCTCTCTAGAACTTTACTTTTTTTTCCTCCCCAGAATTTTCTGTACAAGTCAGCCTTTGTCAGTGCACTAATACCCGCATGACTTCTCCATCCTTTCACTAGTAAAACATAAACTACTATCTCTGCTTCAAACTACCATTTCCATGGGTAAAGTGAGACCTACTTCAATGTTTCAGAAATTCCTTATTGCATAAATCCATATTTCAGAATACAAGTCATGTTCGCACATTCTCAGGTTCCTTTGCAGGGAAGTTTCAGGTGCGTCACCTTGACTCCTATCAGTTGCAGTGTATCTGGGCTAGTACTGGGAATTAGATTCAATGATTACAAGCAATAGACTTGATCAATTACCTCAGCAGTGAAGGCTACTGCATCCAGTTTTCAGAAGTTTCATTTTTAGCAATAGGGTTTTAAGTAAGTATGAATGGTGTTAGCAAGGAAAGTGGTTGCATAATCTCCTATAGGGCAGCAATGTCATGGATAAGTTTTGTCACGTAACTTTGATGACTTTTAGTGACTGTGTAGCCTCCAATTCTGGTTCCTTCAGTCCTCTTGGCAAGATACTATATGCCATCCAATAATACCCCATAGGAAAGCCATTTTCTGTTTACATAGCCAGAGTTAGTTTATATTACTTCAATTAAGTTCTCTCTTGTTAAAATATGTAAATTTTGATTTTTAAAAATTGAAAAATCATTATATTCTCACCTTTTATATAAAGGGATAAGATTTCAGGAAGGTTTTATTTTTAACTTGCATTTTCATGTTTATAAAAAATTAATATATGTAAATATATACAAAGTCATAAATCCAACTATGGAAGGAATAAGTCATGAGGATGAAAGATGGAGTACAGAGAAACAGTCAACGTATTGTAATAGTGTTATATGATGACAGATGGAGGAGCGCCTGGGTGGCTCAGTCGCTTAAGTGGCCAACTTTGGCTCAGGTCATGATCTCACAGTTCGTAAGTTCAAGCCCCACATCGGGCTCTGTGGTAACAACTCAAAGCCTGCAGCCCACTACAGATTCTGTGTCTCCCTCTCTCTCTCTGCCCCTCCCCGCTCATGCTCTGTCTCTGTCTTTCAAAAAATGAATAAACATTAAAGAAAAATTAAAAAAAAATATGGTGACAGATGGTGGCTACACTTGTGGTGAGCATAATACAACGTATAGACATGTTGAATCACTATGTTGTATGCTTTAAATTAATGTAACATTGAATGTCAACTATGCTTCAATAAAAAATAAATAAGATGAAAAATAAATAAATAAATAATGCAAAGAACAAAAAATTCTGGAAAAAAACTAATAAATCTATCCCTACTGGAAAAATCTTCCAGAGTTAATATGCTAGTGTCACAAGCAGAAAGATTCTGAGTCATGATATTTGGACAAATGGATGAAATGTACTTTACAACACATATGGAGAATAATACACTTAAATTCTAGTCTTGATTCTGTCACTACTAAGCTCTATTTCCTTTGGCAAGGCATTTAATCTTTTTTGTTGTTGTTGTTCTACTTATTTTCCTATAAATGGATAGGGTTAGATGACATCCTCACAATAGCCCTTCCTTTAAATTTGAAGACATGTCAATACAAATTCCTAAAATAAATAATGTAAATATTAAATATTAACATATTGGGAACTTTATTTTTTACTTTTTATTTTAAATGTTTATTTATTTTTGAGAGACAGAAAGAGAGAGCACAAGTGGGGGAGGGGCAGAGAGAGAGAGGGAGACAGAATCTGAAGCAGGGTCCAGGCTCTAAGCTGTCAGTGCAGAGCCTGACGTGGGGCTTGAACCCATGAACCATGAGATCATGACGTGAGACAAAGTCAGATGCTCAACAGACTGAGCCACCCAGCCACCCCCATATTGGGTATTTTAAAAGAAAATTATTACAGTGAATCAAATAAAATCAAATAAATCTGAAATTATAGAGCTAGCCAAAAAGCCTCTTGGGGTCATCAGATATGCAAGAAAAAGACCTTACATTACTACTGTAAAAAAACACGCGACTTTACTAAATTTCCAAAATTGAAAGCCAGTTGATTTTAAAACTCTTTCTTCTGCCTATCTATTGCTGGAACACTGTTAATTCACCTTTACAAACAAAAAAAAAAAAGAAAGAAAAAGAAAAATGTAGTGTGTCGCCTGGCAACTACTTTTGGCATTGTGAGTGGGGTAGGCTGTCTCCTCATTCACTTTCACTTTTCCCATCTGCACCAGTTTCTCATGTGAGAGTTCCTCTCCATGGGATTCTGGCAACTCAACCAACATCAGTTGTTGCAAATGTTATCGTAAGAAGGAATGAAAAGAAAAGCTCATTTCTTTAATGTACAACAGCTAAAATTTTCAAGTTTCAGTTAACATTCAAAGGCTAAAGAAGACAACAACATGCTTTGACATACCAGTATGAACCTTTTTGGACAGTCAAGACTTCCCTTTATTCCACCAATGAAATCTTAGCTGACTGAATACTGTTTTTTCCTTTCATTTTTCTTAGGAGAATGTAAAATTCTTAAAATAATCACAATGATTTTTTTTCCCCTCCTCAAGGTTATCATTATTTTGCTCATTTTGAGCCAGGAACCACTGAGATTCCTATTTGTGGTCCCAATTATGTTTTCACCAGCTGAAACATGAGTCATATGATTTACTTTCTTTAGCACATTGGAAATTTCATTTCTCCCAATTCCAAGACTTTCTTGTGCCCCAGTTTTACTATCTCAGAGTATGAAGAAGGCAAAGTATATCACCAGCCTCATGTATTTAATACTAAGACAATTCAGGTAAATCTCATACACAAATGTGACTACCATAGCAGATTATACCGGAAACCAGTGGCGTTCAACAATACTGGTATCGCTAACTAGAGGGCATTTGCTGGGATTCTTGGCTTCCACAATAACATTGGCCTACTACAACCAGCATTTAATGAAAGGGGCTAAGGATGTTAGATTTGCTGTATATTGTCTACTGTCCACTAACATCCCTTCCCATTCTTACTCACTTTACCTCTCCCACTCTCAATACAACAGAAAATAAGGATTATAGCTACGGCTTTCTTTGCACATAAGTTTGGATATTTTTATTTAGGTTAATCTAACGAAATAGTTGGTATAGTTTTGGAAGGTGGAAATAAGATGAATGCCATCTTCCTGTAGCTGCCATTTGCTGCTGCTTAAAGAAAGTTGTCATTTTTCTGCACCAGAAACTATTGTCTGTTAACCAGCTCTCTGTTTGTCAAAAAACTAGGAAAGCAGCTTTGGTTTCTTCATATGACTCTATGATTCCTGGATAACAGTTCTGGGTATCCATACTCCAAGCTTTGTTTGGGCCATGCTGTGGCTGTGCTATCACTCACAGACCAAGGCCACCATAGCTCCAGTGGCAGCCTTAGAAATAAGAACCCTACGTGGGAAATTATGGATTTTTCTAGGAAACATTTCAATACAACCAGGCTAGAACTCCTTCCTTCAATCCTTCCAAAAATGTTATAAATTCTTAATCTACTGTATTAAATTGTTTGCTGTTAATAATAGAGTAGTTTATATTTTGAGTACTGAATCTTAATTCCTTCATATTATATCCTGCAATGCTCATTATCATTCATAGATGAAGGATTCTCCTGTATTGAATGAACTTTTTTGATATCCCCTAAGAGCTTTATTTTACTTTTTTTTTCTTTACTATGTTTATATTTGACTTATATGAATTTCTTGACAATAAAAATCTAATCTCTCATGGCAGAAAGTAAACCAATTATTGTCAGGAGCCCTGAAGGGATGGTTGACAGGGAAGGGACACAAAAGAATTCTTTAAGGTGATGAAAATGTGATATATCTTGATTACAGTAGTAATTACATAAATATATACATTTTCCCACATTTAATAAAGTTAAAACAATTAAAATATGGATGCATTTTTTATGTAAATTATTTCTCTTTTAAGTTGATTTTAAACAACATTTGCATAGGGTATGCAATTTACAAAAATATTTTTAATATATGAAATATGTTTAAAAGTATATGAGCAGAGGACTTAACTCTGTTCAAGATATATAAACTATTTTAATATATAAGATATATAAAGCTATTTTAATATAGCAGAATTTTCCAAGAGTAATGTTGCCTTAATGGAGAGAACTTGCTTTGTTTGAAATGTTTCTAAAATTATTTCACTCTTCCTAAATATAATATCAACAACATTAACATATTTGTCAATATACCATACCAAAACAGGTTTTCATATGTAGCTTTCATAACCATAGTGATTCCAATTATAAGTGCAAATGTCTGATTACAAGATTGGGCCTTCAAATGTAATTTATACTACTGAATTATATATTGCATTATAACTTGCTTCCTATTTTATTAGCCCTTTATTGCAGTAAATTTTTGAAGTTTGTTGCTACATCATAGTAAGGGACAGAAATCTTGGTTAAAGCTGCTAATTAAACAAATCATTCATTCATTCCAAAACATATCTTGTAGGTCTATTATGTAATAGTTACTATTTGAGGCACTGAAGATACCACGGTGATAAAGATAAAAAGATAGCCCCCATGGCTACAGAGATTTTACCTTTTAGTGAGGTAGACTAATAATAAAAATAAATAAAAAGATATCAGACACTGATAAAGGCTATTTAAAAAATGGAGTAGTTTAGAGTCAACAACCTAAAATCTAAGACTCATGTTCGATAAATTTTTACCTACTTTATTTAATTAGTATAACATTTCTTTATTTTCTGGCCTGGTAGAGTATAGTAAGTATGCAAACAAACCAAACCAAACAAACAACAAACAAACAAACCCCACTTTTAATTAAAACAATAATAAACCTTTATTCTAGTTTCCTCTGATATCCCTTGTCCTGGGTTGGGTTATCTAGGAAGTAGATGCTGAGATGGAGTTAAGAGTAAAATAGGTTTACTGGGGAGTAATACCTATGAAATAAAAAAAAAGACAATGCAACATGAGGCAAGAAGAGTCATAAGATCATAATGTTGGGACTTGAACAAATATCTTCAGATAGAGGAGTCCCGACCTGGGCAGAAATAGCTAAGCCTGAGCATTACCATCTTACTCAGACATTAGCCAAGGGCCACTCTGAGAACAATGTGACCTTGGTTTGAATGCTGAGGTGGAGTAGAAGAAGCTAACAGCCAGAGGTTTATCAGGTACCCTATTTCTCATGGCTAGACAGTGCATCTTCCCGTGAAAGGGAATCTGAATGGAGTTCCCTGTTCTGCCAAACTCCTCTCCTGTAAAATTTAGAAATTTATAGTGGTGTACTTACTAATCACCAGTTTTATTTGTTTGTTGTTTGTTTGTTTGTTTCATCCGGGCTTTATGACACACTGACTATCAATCAGTTATGCTTAAAGACCATCGATGTCTAGTGGGGTGAGTATATTCCCTACTTTCACATGAGTATGTTAATCCACATTTGTAACAGACAACTCTCTAAGATTCATGTGCTGTTCATTTCCCACTTTCTCAATCTCCTACTTTTCTCTGTATATCTCTACCCCAAATATCTGGTATACCAGTGTTTGTTCTAAAGTTACTTAGGACCCAGCAGGGAAACTGTTTCCACACATCCCTGATAGAGAAACTCTTAATAGATTCCCAAATCAAAAGTCCTATTTTCCTTACTTACTAAGTCTTGGGGCCTGGGAAGTAATTGAGAATTATATAATCATTTTCCATATTATCCACCATAAAACTTTGTCTTTTATCCTAATTTGTTTAATTCTGGCATTGAACAACTTTTGGAAGACAGATGACAGCAGAAACATTTCTTGCAGGCAATTCTTTCCCTGCTGTAGGTGGCCCTGACCCTATTTCCCTGAATATTTTATTTTTATTTCTCTCTGCTGTTCTTCTTTCCTTTCCAGCAGGTCAAGTTGAATTTTCAAAACTTTGATGTATTTTTTCTCCCCTACCATATGTAGACCTAACACAGTCTTTTGCAGCTTTTGACTGAAAGATAAAAATCTGTCTTTAAGTGGAGTTCATTGTTCCCAGAATTTCTGAAATCGTCTTTCTAACTCCAAGTTTTGTTGTTTTTTTTTCCCCCGGGACCAAACTCTGAAGGTTTATAGCCTACTGACCTTAATGTTCCCTCTGCCATTAAGGACTCTTGATTTCTCAAATAAGAGCATTTGAATCTTTTTTAGTAACTCTCTCCTTTTTTCTTTTCCTTTTTATGAAACTGGGTCTGTGACAGCTTCATTTGGATGTTGCTCAATGCAAATCTAGGTGGTACCATTTATTTCCTATATAATACTCCCACCACTTTTTTCTGTTTATTATTAAGTTCTATCACACTGCCAGAGAAAGACAGAAAAATAAAGAAATGGACAATCTTTAGGGATTTTATCTTTCTCCATCTTTATCTGTCTTCATCTGACTAACAAACATATCTAACAGTGAATCTTCATTAAGATTTCCTAGGTTGCCTATTAAAAATGCACCTAACCTGTCCTTTTGTCAGTAATGAATTGGTATTTCCATAGGCGGAGCTTGTGAAGCTGTATTTTCAAAAGTATCCCACGTGTTTTTGTTTTGGTTTGGTTTTTGTCCTAGTACCATCATCAAAAAATAGGAACTTGTATTTGATTAGTCCCTTTATTGGACTCTTGTTCCTGGTGCTTACAGGTGGGAGGAGGTTGGAAAGGTGTCTGAGCTCCCCTCAGAGGCCAAAGATGAGACTCAATCATACATTCCTCTCTGGAATATACTCTTCTGGCTCACTTTTAATATAAGTCCATATTCAATATATTACCTTATTTGGGCTCTGTTAGCCCTTTATTCATAAGTGAGGTTAGATCTGATTTTAGGGGGACTATATTTGACAGATGTGTACTTTAGAGTATTGATAATTTCACAATTTGGAAAATTATCTTTCTTTGACTATATTTTGGAAGAGTTTATGTAACATGGACAAGATTTGTTCCTTTAAACTTTGAAATAATCTATAAATCTGGTCTTAATTTTTCTATAAGAAAACAAATGCAGAAAAATGTAGACAGGGAGAATAGAGTATTTTAATATTCTCAAAGAGAGAGATAGTTAGCACTTTTGCTTAGTCAGTAGATAATCAGAAATTTTTTTAAAAGGTAAAAAACACTGACTCCTTCAAAATCTTCAACAAAATACTAACAAATCAACTTCAGAAATACAAGAAAAAAGCATTTTACACCAAGAAAACTTCTGAACCAAGTGGGATTTATGTATTAATATAATACTTTATATCAATAAATAAAAAATACAAAATCACATTGTCATTACAAGTGATCCAGAAAAAGCATAGGACAATATCCAACACCCTTTCAAGAAAAATATATTCAACAAACTAGGAATAGAAGGGAATTTTTTCAACTTGATAAAGAGTATTTACCAAAAATACCCACAGCTAACATCATACTTAATGGTGAGAGACTAGATGGTTTCCCACTAAAATCAGGAGAAAGACAAGAATATTAGACCTTGGCACTTCTATTTAACATTGACTTGAAGTCAACTGCCTAGGTAATTAGGCAAGAAAAATAAATAAAAGATAACAGGTTGGAAAGTAAGTAAAACTATCTCCCTTCAGAGAGATGACATAATCCTTTATATGGAAAGTCCTTGAAATCCACTAAAACATATTAGAACTAATAAACTAGTTTAGCAAAACTACAAGATATAAGATCAATACACAAATCAGTGGTATTTCTATACACTCACAAAAAACAATCCAAAAATAAATTAAGAAAACAATTCAATTCATAATAACATCAAAAGAGTAAAATACTTATGAATAAATGTAATGAAAGAAGTGCAAAACGTGTGCTCTAAAAACCATAAAAAACAGTTGACACACATTTTTCTAAATATTTAAATAAATGTAAAAATATCCCACATTCAAGAACTGGAAGACTTAAAATTGTTAAGAAGGCAATATTTGCCAAACTGATCTACAGATTCAACACCATTTAAGGTTGTCTTCTTTGTAGAAATTGGCAAGCTGGTTCTAAATTCATATGGAATTGCAAGGGACCCAGAGTAGACAAAACAATCCTCAAAAAAGAACAAGTAGGGGGTCTCACACTTTTTAATTTCAAAACTTACTACAAAGCAACTTAGTACAAATTTTACTACAAAACTTACTGCAAATCATTATAGCACTGTCAAAAGAATAGACATATAGATAAGTACATAGAAATGAGACTCCAAAAATACATATATTCAACTGATTTTCAAAACAAGTGCCAGGACAGTTCGATGGAACACAGAATAGTTTTTTCAACAAATGGTGCTGGGATAACTGGATAGTCACATGCAAAATGAAGTTGGACCTTTATGTTATTCCTTATACAAAAATTAACTAAAAATAAATTAATAACCAAAATGTAAGAACTAAAAGTCTAAAACTCTTAGAAGAAAAGATGAAATAAGTCCTTACAACCATAAATTTGAAGTAGTTTCTTACATATGACCCCAAAAGCATAAGCAACAATGAAAAAAAAACAAAAATTAATTAGATTTCATCAAAATTAAAATATTTTGTGAAAAATTTTCAAAAAGTGGAAAGCCAACTCACAAAATGAGAGAAAATACTGGCACATAATATATCTGAAAAGGACTTGTATCTAGGATATATAA
This sequence comes from Neofelis nebulosa, assembly GCF_028018385.1. NCBI lineage: Eukaryota > Metazoa > Chordata > Mammalia > Carnivora > Felidae > Neofelis > Neofelis nebulosa. The sequence continues at coordinate 132,082,587 of NC_080783.1, forward strand.
GGAACATTTACAACTCAATAATAAAAAAGAAAACTAATCCAACTAAAAAGTGAACAAGGATTGTGAATAGGAATTTCTCCAAGGAATATACACAAAAGGGTAATAAACAAATGAAAATATGCTCAATGTCATTAATCATCAAGGAATGCAAATCAAAGCCGTAAGACACCACTTAATACACACTAAAATGGCTAAAATCAGCAAGCTGCATAACAAAATTGTCAATGAGGTTATGGAGATATTAGAATGCTCATACATTGCTAGTGAGAAAGTGAAATAGTGCAGCCAAGTTGAAAAACAGTCTGGAAGTTTTTGAAATGAATAAATGAGAAATGAACACATACATCGAAACAAAAATCTGTACATGGATGTTTACCACTGCATTTATAATAGCCCGAACCTGAAAACAACCTAAATGTCCATCAACACAGCAATGGATAAACAAAATGTGGTCTATTCTTACAATTGTATAGTACTCACCTCTATAAAAGAATAAATTACTCATATATGGTGATATATGAATCATAAACCTTGAAAAGAGTATGCGAAGTGAAAGAAGTTAATCACAAAAGATGGCATACTATATGATTTCATTCACATGAGAGTCCAGAAGTGGGAAATCTATATAGATAGAAAGTAGATTAGTGGTTGTTTTAAGTTGCTGCTTTAGGGGTACTGAGGATTCAGAGGCATAATAGGTTAGGGATAGATTCTTTTGGAGGTGATGACAATATTCTAAAATTGTGGGAAATGTTTGCACATACCTGTGAATGTACAAAGAACCACTGAATTGCACACTTTAAACAGGTGCATTGCATAGTATATGAATTCTATCTAAATAAAACTTTTTTTAAAAAAAGACTCTCCTTTCAATTCAGAACTTGTTCCTAATGAATAGGTCAGGTAAGTGACAGGAATTCTTCATGATTCGGTAAACTCAATACAGTTTTTGGTTTTTTTTTTTCAAAGATGCGATTCCCAATCCTAAATTCCTAGTTGCTATTCTATTTAAAAGTGTTTACCTTGATTCTCACTCTCAAAATCTATTTGGAACTTGACTTTATGTATCTGGGTGGAAAAGTTGACATTCATTGAAGTGTCGTGGTGAATTTATTATGGTAAAATAATGAATTTTTTCTATAATGCAAAAAGAGATAACTAAAATTAAATGTTATGTATATACAATTACCTTATATTTAGGGAATATAAAATAAAAATATAATAATGTATCTTCTCTAAAAACATTTTAATATATTTAAGGAGCAGTAAACAGTAAACAAAAACAAGGAGAAAACAAACCATATGACCATGCATTTAGAAAGACCAAAACCATTATTTTGCTCAATTGAGTGCTTAAACTGATATTCAATCTCATTTTAAATTAGTGAAATATAAGTCAACACGTCTAAGCTTATGAATATTTTCAAACTCAATACATTTGATATTATGAAGCCAAATGATTGGATGTTGAATTATTTTGTATTTTTATGTAGATATTTCATATAGATCTAGCATAAAACATCAGAGAAGATTCATGATCCATTTTATTCCTCACTATTGTCATTGTGACAATCTGAAGTATTATGCACTATCTCTGAATAAAGAGGTGTTTCTTTGGTGAGGTGATGATAATTCAGTAGAGACTGATTTTGATAGTCTTCAGACTTGGTTTGCCCTCTTTTGGTAAAGTTTTGAAGTACAAATATATAGATGCCAGTAACAAATTTATATGCTTTCTGCTTTTGACAAAGTTTATAGTCTTTTTTTCCATGCTCTAGGCTTCCAAAATTATGCTTCAGGGAACCAAAAGACATAGACTTCCAAGAATATTATTGATATTATACTTAACGATTTGGAACAGCAAATTTAATTAACCTCCAATATTAAAAACTGACTCTGAAATGATAAAAATACAGCTTGCATAATTTTCTGATTTTAAGTGTTATGAAACTTAATATCCCTCCTAAATTTTGAAACTATGCAAACTTAATCATCCATTGATTATCGTAAAAGCAAGGAGAACACTAAAATTGTATTATGCATCCATTGTCTTCCTAGAAAATGGTCAATATTAGTTTTTCTATTTATTAAAAATGGCAAGTGCAAACTTTTGACCTATCAAATTTTCACCCTTTACTTTCAGAATTGTAAGTTCATTTCAAAATTCCAAATTAGTGTTTAAGTTTCACATATTAAAGTAGATTTTGGGGCGCCTGGGTGGCTCAGTCGGTTGAGCGTCCAACTTCGGCTCAGGTCATGATCTCACACTCCGTGAGTTCGAGACCTGTGTCGGGCTCTGTGCTGACAGCTCAGAGCCTGGAGCCTGCTTTGGATTCTGTGTCTCCCTCTCTCTCTGACCCTCCCCTGCTCAGGCTCTCTCTCTCTCTGTTTCAAAAATAAATAGACATTAAAAAAAATTTTTTTAAGAAATAAAGTAGATTTTGATTTCATAATTCTTTGTTACTTCCTTTCTTGGCACATTTTTACAAGTACTGAACACACAGCTACAGATATATATTTCTAAGGGAAAGAATTTATTTCTAGGTTAACTAAGGATATAACTCTCCTTGACTCCACTTTATAATAGTCAGTTTGCTAACATCTTGGAAATTTGACATCAAGAAAAAATTTATCTTCAGACAAAAACTTAGTAAATTGCATTAAAGCTAAATAATACTTTCTTATGCTTTATAACTAAATTCTAAATTGAACTCTTGAAGAAAAAGAAAGAATATTTCACCTTAAGCAATGAAACAAGCTGAAATAATTTGGTTCGATTCTGTGGAGCATCATGGAATCAATTTTCCTCTTGTCTTGGTGCAAAAATAATTTCTATACTGTTCATTCTGTATATTTAATTTTTTAAAGTAATTTTTTAAAAATTTTCTACCTTATTCACTATAATATCAGACATTTTAGTTTTGTAGTTAGAATTTTTAACTAAAGCATAACAAAATTATTCCAAAGAGCATTAGTCTGAGAAATGCCTTTTAATTTAATTTTTAAATGCACATGCATGAGTCTATTTATTTGTTATGGTAACAATATCTCCAAAACTCATATTTGAATTAACTTTAAGAAGAGTAATCCTAGCATCAGAGAGAGAATAATGATATATACTAAGTGGTCTACTGATTTATTTTAATAAGATAATGTAAATCTGGGACTTCTGGGTGGCTCAGTTGGTTAAGCGTCTGACTCTTGATCTTGGCTCAGGTCATGATCTCACAGTTTTCTGAGTTTGAGCCTTACATTGGGTTCTGTGCAGAGCCCACTTGGGATTCTCTCCCTCCGTCTCTCTGCCCCTTCCCCATTAGAACTGTCTCTCTCTCTCTCTCTCAAAATAATAAATATTTTAAAAATTGTAAAAAAAATAGTAGTAAGATAACATAAATCTTAAGATGTAGTATAATCTGACTCAGACTTCTTGAATTCAAAGTTTGCCTCTACCATCTTATGACTAGGTAGCCTCAGGGAAGTTAACCTGTCTGTTCAATTTCCTCATTTTTAAAAAAGGATAATAATCACTGAGATTAGTATGAAGATCAAATTAGATTAATATATATAAAGTGTTTTGCAATGCCTGGGATAAGTTGCTAATAAATATTAGCTATTATTATTAAAGCAATGAGACTTAGACATTTAAGCATTTAATGTTTAGATATTTAGACATTTAAACTTAAACTTTGGGTAATGTTAGCTATAGAAGGTTTCAAATAAACTGAATGCTTTTCTTAGGGGATGGTTTCTCACACTTCTAATTTGTTCTATGTTAAAGAGGCAGTCTTTGTGTATGTTAAAATATATATAATGAACAAATGACATTTAAACTAATTAAAGTATTAAAGGAGAAATCAAGGACAGAAAAGGGCAAGACTATTTAAAATTTTTTAATGTTTATTTACTTTTGAGAGAGAGAGACAGAGAGACAGAGAGCTGGTGAGGGAAGGGTAGCAGGGTAGGGAGACACAGAATTCAAAGTAGGCTCCAGTTTCGAGCTGTCAGCATGGTGCCCAATGCTGGCCTTGAACTGATGAACCATGAGATCATGACCTGAGGTAAAGTTGGTTGCTTAATTGACTGAGGCACCCAGGTGCCCCTAAATTTTTTTTGAAGATGCAGAACTTGAACCAAATTATGCTTCAGACTCATGCTCAGTCTTATAATTTCCTAAGGTATACCTTGAAAAAGGAATAGATATGAAGGCAATGTGTGATGTAATTATCTATTCTAAGATGCAGTTGGGTATTATATTTAAGAAGTATTTTTGCAGAAAATTTCAGTACTCACAAGAAGGAAGCTGTTGGATTAGCTTGTATACAGAAAAACTGCCCATGATGTCAAAAAATTTGGTCAGCCTTTATTATGTGCCACAATTTGCCAACTTGAACTTACATTTTTTCAAATGAAAAGCACAGAAGATCTGTTCAACTTGAAAAATAACTGCTTTTATATTATCAGTTATATTATCATTTATATTACCATTGCGGAACTGCTTCCCCAAAGAAAACTGTAAAAGGTGGGGAGGGTGCCTGAGTGGCTCTTGAGTCAGTAGTGGCTGACTCTTGATTTCAGCTCAGGTCATGATTTCATGGTTTATGGGATCAAATCCTGTGTCAAGCTTTGTGCTGACTGTGGAGCCTGCTTGGGATTCTCTCTCTCCTTCCTCTGCCTTTCCCCTGCTCATTCTCTCCCTCTCTCTCTCTCTCTCTGTCTGTCAAAAATAAATAAAATTGAAAAAAAAGTGTAAGTGGGAGGAAAGAAAGACTGTGAGGCAAATTGTACTCTAAAAAAAAATAATAATGCCACGTGATTTGGATCAAATTATTGGGCCACTGGTTTACTGTTTTGTTTTGTTTTTTTTGTTTGTTTTTTGTTTTTTGTTTGTGTCTATAAATTGCATTAATGATGCTTGTTTTGTAGCTATCTGGTGATGCTAAGGACTGAGATGGGGGAGAGGGAAGAAAGGTAAAGATTATTTAAACCTTGTAAATTAAAAATACGGGAGAAAAAATAAAATTTAAAAATTTATAATGTGAGAAGATGAGAGGGGAGACTTCTATTCATTTGAAAGTTGTGCATTATACTTCTATTTATTTCTTTGATCATCACATTTCCATTTTAATTCAGTATTTCTCTAACCCTAATTCTCATCCCTACAGACGTCTTTAAATTGTGACTGACATTTTTTTCCCTTTATTTTACCCAACTCACATTGTTCCATGTTTTAAACTATGAAGCCTAATTCTGTTCAATTATATTTCAGAGGAATTCCATGGGTGGCAGAATTTCAACAATTTCTTGAATGTTTGAAAAATGTTATAGTTGCTGAGGATTGGTTTTCCTCTTTTATTTGAAATACATATCTATGTCTATCTAGGTATAATATGTATGATCTATAAAAGATATATGTAATGTATATTGTAGAATTTTTAAAACATCCAGAGGGTCACCTGGGTGGCTCAGTCCATTAAGCGTCTGACTTTGGCTCAGGTCATAATCTTGTGCTTCATGAGTTCAAGCCCTGCTTTGGGCTCTGTGCTGACAGCTCACAGCCTGCAGCCTGCTTCAGATTGTGTCTCCCTCTCTCTGTCCCTCCCTTGCTCATGCTCTGTCTCTCTCTCTCAAAAAAAAAAAAATCCAGAAAGATATAATATGATGACCATCCAAGCACTCATTATCCAGCTTTGATAAGTACTAATCATCTTAGTAACCTTACTTCATTTATTGATTTCTCACTCACCCCACCACAACCCACACAAATTTATACTTTTTAACTGCCCAGAAAATTTTAATATAAATCTTGCACATCATGTTATGTCACCTACCACTATGCTACTCTACTTAAGAAGATTATGTTTCAATATATATAATCACCTGGTCATTTTCACATCTAATAAAATTAACAATGACTATTTAATATCTTGTTTGATGCAGTTAATATTCAAAATTTCCCACTTATCAAGGGGCATCTGGGGGTGGCTCAGTCAGTTAAGGGTCCAACTTTGGCTTAGGTCATGATCTCACAGTTCATGAATCTGAGCTCCGCCTCAGGCTTTGTGCTGACAGCTCAGAGCCTGGAGCCTGCTTCAGATTCTGTGTTTCCCTCTGTCTCTGCCCCTCCCCTGCTCATGTTCTGTGTCTCTCTCTCTCTCAAAATTAAATAAACATTAAAAAAAAATTTCCCACTTGTCTTAGAGGTGTCCTTTGACACGTGACTTTTATTTTTTTTTTTTTTAAATTTTTTTTTTTCAACGTTTTTTATTTATTTTTGGGACAGAGAGAGACAGAGCATGAACGGGGGAGGGGCAGAGAGAGAGGGAGACACAGAATTGGAAACAGGCTCCAGGCTCCGAGCCATCAGCCCAGAGCCTGACGCGGGGCTCGAACTCACGGACCGCGAGATCGTGACCTGGCTGAAGTCGGACGCTTAACCGACTGCGCCACCCAGGCGCCCCGACACGTGACTTTTAGAATTAAAATACAAACATGATCTAAATAAAGCATTCCCATTTTTTTTTTTCTGTCGCTTAATTCTTTCTATCATCTAACAACCCTCCTTCCTTTTATGTTCTACTTACTTGCTGAATAAACCAGATCATGTGTCCTTTGGAAAATTTACATTCTTTTTTGTGTAATTTAACATGCTGCTCTCTCTCTCATTTCCTTTAAACTGAGTTGTGCACTTATTGTTACATCACATCACAAAAACCATGGCTGACAACATGCATTCAGTAAAACTAAGATAGATTTGTAGGTTTAGTGCTATCAGTCTAATCCTTCCATTATAAAACTAATGGTTTGGGTATCTACTCATGATTGCAAAACTGATTGAAAGCTTTGGCTGAATGTCAAATTCTGGAATAAAATCTCAAATTCTGAGTCTATTGACAACTGAATAGAAATGAACTGAATCCTCAATATTCTCATTTTTTTTCTTTCTATAGAGACATTTTAACTGTATTTTTTACCTTCTTGATGCTCTAAATTCAACCACATTGTGTCAAGATGATTACATGAATTTTTGTTTGTTGTTACCTTCACATTAAGCCATTTACATATTTATTCTATTCGGAATTTTTTATATTTATTTGTATACTATATTATACCATCTTCTCTTTCTTGTCTTTCTAGAGTTTATTTTTGTTTCCCAGTGCTACCTACAAAAAATTCCTCAATTTGATCCCTGTAAATACTCATTGATATAGCCTATTATTTTGTTGTTGTTATTACTATTTGATCTTGATGATGATGATAGCAAGTATTTCTCTACCACAAGATTAATCCATCGATACCAGGGCTTTCATATTTCTCATTGTCACAGTTATTTTATTTGCAGTAATAGTAGGTAACAGAAGAAATTCTATGACAAATGTTGTTTTACAACATTTCCCTACATTTAGAATAAAGAATTAACTTCAGCATTATTTACTTTTGTGTCCTCAAAAATTCTGTCTTAGGTGTGGTGTGTGGTGGATATTCAATAGTATCTGATTAATTTTAGTAAAATCCAATGAATGAGCTCAGGACTCCAAGTAATTAGACATTATAAATAGAATAAGCTGAAATTGGTAAAATGACAAGTTTATGGACATTATTTGTGTCCTGGTGCTTGAGGACAGAGTTTTCACCATGTCTGGGTGGGCAAATAAAACCTAAGTTTCATTTAAAGTTGCCTACTCCTGGGGTGCCTGGGTGGCTCAGTCGGTTAAGTGGTCAACTTTGGCTCAGGTCATGATCTCACGGTCCGTGAGTTTGAGACCCACGTCAGGCTCTGTGCTGACAGCTCAGAGCCTGGAGCTTGTTTCAGATTCTGTGTCTCCCTCTCTCTGACCCTCCCCCGTTCATGCTCTGTCTCTCTATGTCTCAAAAATAAACGTTAAAAAAAATTAAAAAAAAAATAAATAAAGTTGTCTACCCCTAAAGCTCTTTCTCTCTAATTGATGTCTTTGTCTCACAAGAATGGTGCCTTTTACTAGTGAAATAAGAGAAGCTGGTAAAAGAAGCTGGGTGGACCATTTAACTAAATTAACTCAACTTCAGGGTTTAAGGGTGAATTCCAGCTTGCTCTAAAATTTTTAGGTAGGGGCGCCTGAGTGGCTCAGTCAGTTAAGCATCCGGTTAAGCATTCGACTTCAACTCAGGTCATGATCTCATAGTTCAGGAGTTTGAGCCTCGCATCTGGCTCTCTGGGGTCAGCTCAGAGCCTTGAGCCTACTTCGGATTCTGTAACTCCCTCTCTCTCTGCCCCTCCCCCACTCATGCTCAGTCTCTCTCTCTCTCTCTCTCTCTCTCTCTCTCTCTCTCTAAAAATAATTAAAAACAATTTTTTTTTTAATTTTTAGATATATGGTGGGAAAGGGTCAGAACTGCTTTTGGTTCAAGCATTAAAAAAAAAAAATAAAAAAATAACAACAACAACAACAACAACAAAAAACCTTTGCATGATGCAGCCCAGCTCATCAAGGTAATCAAGGTAATGATTTATGACAAAAATTAAAATAATAAGAAAATCAATATTAGTGTATATTTATTTGAAAGGGCTTTTCTTCTAGATACTTATGGGCTAGGAAGGTACCTAAATGGCTGTGGTTAATACAGGTGTCTGATTAAGGATGAGTTTTAGCTATATCCAAAGTCTTTCTTTCTTCCCATGAGCTATGGGTTTCATTGTATAAAGTGAGGAAGCAGAAAAACAAAATATTGCAGAGTTTGGCTTAGGATCCCAGGCTATTTGAAGCAGAGGTACAGGACCCAGAAGCAATGAAAAATTCTGATTCCTCTCTGGAAGAAATATTCCAATATTTCTTATTGGAAAGAAACAGTCTAGCTTCATCAAGAAATATAATCAGTCTGAAATTAGGTTAGAAAACTGGTCTTCTGACAATCTGAGGTTGAATCTAAGCCAGGGTAACCTTAAACCTGATTATTTGACAGAGTGATAGAGTTCGACTAAAAATATCTTACAAACCGAGAAAAAATTCATTCTATGATTACTACAAAGTCTATAATCCTCTGGGTGCCTTATTTTATATACATTATAGTAGGGCTGTACAAATTTGATTCTCTGTAATAAAATAGTTTGTTAGTCACAATGTTTCAGAATGCAGACAAATAGATACTTTAGAATATCTGGGCATCTATAAAGTATTTACTACAGGTGTTGGAGGGATAAGATTTATATATGTAGAATAACTTAAAAATAAGATATTTTTGGAAGCACCTGGGTGCCTGGGTGGCTCAGCAGGTTAAAGTTTCTCTTGATTTCGACTCAGGTCATGATCTCACAGTTCATGGGATTTAGCCCTGTGTTGGGCTCCATGCTCGTACTGCGGAGCCTACTTGGGACTCTCTCCTTTTCTCTGCCCCTCCCTGCATGTGTGCACACTCTCTCAAAATAAATAAAATAAACTTAAAAATAAAAATATTTTGAAGATTATTTAAAATAACAATGAAACAGATAGCACCATCCAGTATGCTATCACTTGGTTCAAAATGTGTGGAAATTAATCCCTATAGATTATCAGAGAAGGGTAAGAACATTTCACCACATGACAAGAGAACCATCTGAGTTGGCTCCTGAAATGTGGTTCAGATTTGCATTAGTTGAGAGGACAGTGGAGGCCACTGTGGCTGTGTTAAAGTAGGAAGACTAAAAAGAGTGTTTAGATAAAATGGTTGAAACACTTTAGCCTAAGTATATAATATGTATTTTTGTCTGGGGGCTCTGAAAAGATAATTTAGTCTTCATTTTTGAAAGCCTTGAATGTCAGGTTAGGAGGGCAATTTATCCCATAGGCAATAGGAAATAACAACAATTCTGAGCAGGAGCAGGATATGACAGAAGGTTCATTTTACCAATATTGACATCTCAGAAGTATGAAAAATGGATTGCAAGATGGAAAGAGAATGGTTCTTGAAGACGAATGGAAGCTATACTAGAAAAGAATTTAGCCTATACAGGAATAACAGAATGCCTTTTTAAAAACTGGTAAATAATCATTTAGGCATGCAAAGATAACATAGTTCAGTGGAAAGTTGAGAATTAGGAAGTGATTCTAAAATTATAACTGATAGAACTTAGTCACTAATTGTAGTCACTAATATTATTTGCCCTCTAGCGACACTAATAAAAATTAAAAATTGGGTCATTTCATCTCATAAATATATAATTACCCTTTAAAATAGAAAAAAAACTATAATTTTAATAACATGTTTTGTTACTTCCTTAATTTAAATTATATGCTTATGGGGCAAAGCTATAAGAGACACCTCTGGGGGCGCCTGGGTGGCGCAGTCGGTTAAGCATCCGACTTCACCCAGGTCACGATCTCGCAGTCCGTGAGTTCTAGACCCGCATCAGGCTCTGGGCTGATGGCTCGGAGCCTGGAGCCTGTTTCCGATTCTGTGTCTCCCTCTCTCTCTGCCCCTCCCCCGTTCATGCTCTGTCTCTCTCTGTCCCAAAAATAAAAAATAAAAACGTTGAAAAAAAAATTAAAAAAAAAAAAAGAGACACCTCTGAGTGTTTTGTTTGTTTTGTTTTGTTTTGTTTTGTTTTTAAGGGTCCACATTGCTTCTATAGTCGATATGGACAGAGAAGTCCTTTCAGTAGTTTGTATGGTTTCCAGAAAGTAAACATTATAATCTTACCTGGGTTCAGGAAAGAAAAATTATCTTATTTTTCAGTATGAAAAAATACATTCCTTGATGAAGCGAAGACCATTTAGTTAAGAAAATATAACAGACTTCCTCATTTGAGGTGAAATATGACTAGCGAATGTAATTCAAATAAGTAGGAGAAAAACTCTTGTAATAGATTTCCTCTTTTATGAGCTCCCCCTGAGATTGTTAGGAGATATGTAAAGGTATGTTAGCCCAGTTTTATTTACTCTATGTTCCCACATAGATAAAAAAGAAAATTGCACACAAAAAATATAAGCTGCCCAGGACTCTCAGGACATTTATGTCAATACATATGTTACACTTGTCTCTCTTGATTATAAGCTAAATCTTTCCCAATCCCATTGTCAAAAGTGTCATATTGTGACATCCATAACACACAGAAGATTCTAAGATTGCTAAACTGCATAATGTACCTGTTAACAGTACACTAATAGGGGCCCAGGGTGTATAATAAACACAATAATAATTAATTTTATGTATAATTTAGGAATGTCTTCCCCTTCTACAGACACTTCCCCTTCAACTGAACCCTGTGTTTGATTCATTGTTCATTTTTGCTGTAGTTGTCTTTGATTTATACTTCAACCTTGTAATTAGTTAGGTATCACTTTTGCTAAAATTTATCATAATTGGTATAGATTTGAAACAAATAAAGAAATAAGCAGCGTATCAGGAGATCCATAGGTTAGAGTCTTTCATGTATCGGGCTTTTAAAAAAAATAATGTTTATTTTATTTTTGAGACAGACACAGTGTGAGCAGGGTAGGGGCAGAGAGAGAGGGACACACAGAATCCAAAGCAGGCTCCAGGCTCTGAACTGTCAGCACAGAGCTCGACGCAGGGCTCAAACTCACGGACGGTGAGATCATGACCTCAGACGCTTAACAGACTGAGTCACCCAGGCACCCCTTATTTTTTTTAAGTAACGATAAAACAAGCTTCAGATCAGAAAGTTCAGCACTTATGTATATGAAGAAAATAACTCATAAGTGAGTTGATAGCCTCCTAGCAGAAGCACAAACAAGCTAATTATCTTTAAAGGCAGAGGCTGCAAGGTAAGGGAACCTGTAAGACGATTAGTGAAAATATGCGAAGCTCTCAATTATGTGATCACTTTTGGAAGAACTCCAATGTCTAACACATGGGCACACAGGGTCTAAGATGTACTCATTCAATCCTGGTGTCCATTCAGCATGTATAAAACATGGAGTAAACTAGGTTACTGCCACTGAAATCTCCGGTAAAAGATAGTCATGCTAGTTGGAAAAAGGGGGTCACAGCTCATCTAACTTTTGATTGCTTGACAAGTATAGAAAAGGAATTCTGAGAAACTTAACAGAAATCCATGGGGGAGGGGAAGGAAAAAAAAAGAGGTTAGAGTGGAAGAGAGCCAAAGCATAAGAAACTCTTAAAAACTGAGAACAAACTGAGGGTTGATGGGGGGTGGGAGGGAGGGGAGGGTGGGTGATGGGTATTGAGGAGGGCACCTTTTGGGATGAGCACTGGGTGTTGTATGGAAACCAATTTGACAATAAACTTCATATATTGAAAAAAAATAAAAAAAAGAAAAAAAGAAAATAATAAAATAAAAAAAAAAAGAAAAGAAATTCTCTAAGATGGTAGCAAACACCCCCATTTCTCCTGTTAGTATATCATGTCTCATTTACCACAGGTTATTGGAATCCGTTAAACACAGAGCCTCCTGAGACGGCTAAGGAGTACAGGATAAATTTTGATGCAGTTGACAGGCAGATAGTTCAACCTTCTGAGTGAATTTAGGAATGAAGGATGCTAGTCCACTTCAAGATGAATTTAGTATGAACTTTAAAACAAACAAGCAAACAAACAAAAATAACTAAAAAAGAAAGAAAGTCTTGTGTGTCATCCTGGTCTTTGAAGACACTCCTGCAAAGTTGAGAAGTGCTAGGGCAGTGCAGGCAGGTGGCAAATACTTCGGAATCACAAAAAAGCAAAAACATAGTTTTCCACAGACATATTACTCCCTGGCTTTATCTCCCTAATATTCAAATCTAATAAACTTTCACTATAGAAAATAAAAACAAAAGAAATATAAATACTCAATGTTTTCCCTTGGCAGGAACTAGAGCAATGCATTTGGGAACCTATACCATCTCTTCGTCAGAAAATTGATATTGAACAAATATAGCTATTATGGACTGAATTGCAACCCCCCCCCCCAAATTCGTATGTTAAAGCCCTAGCCCACAATGTGAATATATTTGGAAATAAGGACTATAAGGAGATAATAAAATTTAAATGAGTCATAAAAGTAGGATCATACCTTAGAAGGTCTGTGTCCTTCTAAGAGGAAGAGACCAGATCTCTCTCCCTCCTTTCTCTCCATGCATGCAGAGTGGAAAAACAATGTGAGGACACAAATGTGAGGCAATCCAGGAACAGTGGCCTTAGAAAATGGATTTTCTGGCACCTTGATCTTGGACTTCCTGATTCAGAACTGTGAGCAAACACATTTCTGTTGTTTAAGCCATTAAGCCTATGTTATTTTGTTATGGTAGCCTAAGCAAACTAATATAATATGATGAACATTCAATATAATTGAATGAAAATATTCAATAGAAATGAGAAAAAATATGTTCAATTAAAAACATTTACCATAAAAAAAGCAGAATGTGTGTGTGTGTGTGTGAGAGAGAGAGAGAGTGTGTGAGCACATGTGCACACATATACACACCATAGAAAAAAGTACAGCAGGGGAAAATATAAGGAAATATAAAATCATAGAGAAAAATTAAGATCACTTTGGAGAAGGGAATAATCATATCAAATGTTATGAAGAGTTTGAGTAACATCAGAACAGTTTAACACTAAGCTTGTAATAAGAAAGTTGATTAGCTTTTGGCAGAAATGTTTTTCAATAAAGTGAGGAATATGTGGAAATACAATGAGACAGTCTAGAAAACTCTCTCAAAGCCTTTTTCAGTAAAACACACTAAGGCAATAGGATTATGGTAGGACAACCAAGATGTCAAAAGATTGCAAGTATTTTTTTAGAGCAGATATGGGGACAAGGTGCCTGGGTGCCTCAGTCAGTTGAGCGTCAGACCTCTGCTCAGGTCATGACCTTGGGTTCCTGGGTTTGAGCCCTGCATCAGGCTCTGTGCTGACAGCTCAGAGCCTGGAGCCTGCTTCAGATTCTGTCTCCCTCTCTCTCTCTGTTCCTCCCCTGCTCACACTCTGTCTCTCAAAAATAAATAAAGATAAAATTTTTTTTTTTAATTAAAAAAAAAAGGAGATACTGGGGCATCTGGGTTGCTCAGTAGGTTGAGCGACCGACTTCAGCTCAGGTCATGATCTCACGGCTTCTAGGCTGGACCCCGCATCAGGCTCTGTAATGACAGGTCAGAGCCTGGAGTCTGCTTCAGATTCTCTCTCTCTCTCTCTCTCTCTCTCTCGCTCTCACTCTCGCTCTCGCTCTCTGCCTCTCCTCCCACTCATGCTCTCTGTCTCTCAAAAATAAAGATAAATATTTTATTTTTTATTTTTTTTAATTTTTTTAACGTTTATTTATTTTTGAGACAGAGACAGAGCATGAACGGGGGAGGGTCAGAGAGAGAGGGAGACACAGAATCCGAAACAGGCTCCAGGCTCTGCGCGGTCAGCACAGAGCCCGACGCGGGGCTGGAACTCACGGACCGCGAGATCATGACCTGAGCCGAAGGTGGCCGCCCAACCGACTGAGCCACCCAGGCGCCCCAAAGATAAATATTTTAAAAAATAAGAATAGGGGCGCCTGGGTGGCTCAGTCAGTTAAGCGGCAGACTTCACCTCAGGTCATGATCTCGTGCTCCATGAGTTCGAGCCCCGCGTCGGGCTCTGTGCTGACAGCTCAGAGCCGGGATCCTGTTTCAGATTCTGTGTCTCCCTCTCTCTGACCCTCCCCCATTCATGCTGTGTCTCTCTCTGTCTCAAAAATAAATAAATGTTAAAAAAATAAAAAAATTAAAAAAATAAGAATAAAAAAATAAAAGGAGATACTGAAGCATTTTTGTTGAACGTTATGTTCCAATAGTAGATGCACATGAGACTGACCATTAGTACGAATTTCTAGTGTACCTTTCTGTATGATGGAGGCTGGAAAGCTAAAAATGTCACCTCCCAGTCTGTCTTGCAGACTGTTCTACATGGGAATTAGGTTCTGGCAATGAGGCGGGTTATTTGGAAATCAAAGGAGGCAGAGGTCATCCTCATGCTGTTTCAGCTCTTTTCTATCCAGCCTGATCATGGGGACATGGGATTTTCTGCAGCAGTGTCCAGGGTCAGGCCACAAGCATCAGGGGTCTAGAGAGGTGGGGGCAGGGATGGGAGCAACAGCTTCTTAGTCCCTAGATTGCAGCCATGACAGGGTGTTCTTCAAGGTGACAGTTATAATAGAAGCTTTCTGATTATGTACACACACAATTGTAGCAAATACAGCAACTATATTTCATTTTGATCAGCCCTGAGGCTTTTTCTTGGCTTCTTTTACTGAAGCCAAGAATATTATATAGGCAGTTTCTTCAGTCCTGATTAAAATACCTTAGGGGCGCCTGGGTGGCTCAGTTAAGCGTCCAACTTCAGTTTAGGTCATGATCTCATGGTCCGTGAGTTCGAGCCCCATGTCGGGCTCTGTGCTGACATACAGCTCAGAGCCTGAAGCCTGCTATCGATTCTGTGTCTCCCTCTCTCTCTGCTCCTCCCCCACTCATGCTCTGTCTCTGTCTATAAAAAAATGAATAAACATTAAAAAATATTTTTTTTAAATAGCTTAATTTTTTTCATGGTTGGATGCAGGTTTCATGGGAACTAAAGCATGATCTCATTCGGAGACTCTTATTAAGGAAAAAAATACTTAAGTATAAATGTAAAATTAAATATGAAAGTAAATCATATAGAATGACAAAAAATTACAAATCATAAATTTTAAAAGCTAACAAACACAATGGTATTCAAAAAGTATAGAAAAAATAACATAATTTTTTAAAAAACATTTCATTTGCTTCATATACTTATTTTCTTTCCTGTATTTTCAGAAACATACACTGTGATTACTTCTTATAACTTTGTAATACTTCTATAGAGGTAATAGAAAGACAAGGGACACCTGGCTGGGTCAGTTGGTTAAGAGTCTGATTCTTGATTTCAGCTCAGATCATGATCTCGTGATTTGTGGGTTCAAACCCCTCATTGGGCTCCATGCTGACAATGCAGAGCCTGCTTGGAATTCTTTCCTTCTCTCTGCCCCTCCTCTGCTCACCCTCTCTCTCTTTCAAAATCAAATAGATAAACTTTAAAAAAAGGAAGACAATTAATTTCTAGCTCTAGCTTCGTTTTTGAATATCATTTTTAAAATTTTTGATAGTTGTATGCACACACCATTATTTCACATAAAGACATGTCTATTGTTTGTGTCACTGCTACAGTTTTGTGCCCTTTACAAACAAAAATTCTAAAATTCTTATAAATTCTTTTGTAAACAATTTTTATCAAAAACAAATGATGTGGGAGCACCTGGGTGACTCAGTTAGTTAAGTGACCGACTCTGGATTTTGGCTCAGGTCATGATCTTGTGGTTCATGAGATCGAGCCTTGTGTGGGGCTCTGTGCTGTGAGTGGAGCCTGCTTGGGATTCTCTCCCCCTCTCGCTGCCTCTCCCCCACTCACATTCGCTCTCTCAAAATAAATGAACTTTACAAAAATTAAAAAAAATAAATGTGTATATATTACATGATATATATGACATGCATATATATAATCTCATATAAATAAACAAATGCAAATACACATGACATTTATAGTTTCATATGCTTCATTATCACGGATATATCTGATGGAAAGAGCTTCTGTTTTGTGTACAAACTGATGAGAAACAAATTTCCACCCACGCTTTTACACACAATGATTGAAAGACTCTAACTCTCTATATTTCAACCACGGGTTACTCTTGTGTTACTGACATTCTCCTGGTGACAGAAACCATAGTACTTGCTCATATCTTGACATAAATTCTCACTTGAAAAGCTACTGCTCCTGTGACCTACAGCTGTGCTGCTCCAATAGAGCAGAAATCAGTCACATGTGACAATTTGAATTTAAATTAATTAAAGGCAATTACAATTTAATTCTCAAATAGTCATATTTCTAATCCAATTGACACATGTGACTAATGGCTTCCATATTAGACTGTGCACATATTGAACGTCTTCATCACTGCCAAAGTCCCTCTGGACAAGCTGGCGTTGCAGGTCCCGCCAGATATCCCCATGCTAATTCATCGTCATCGTCTTCCACTCAGCACGTCTAGCTGCCCTAAGTATTCCTGACCCCCCACTTCCATCTGTTACCTTCAAAATATTTTTTCCATCTTTGTTACTTATTATATCTAAAAATTCTTACTTATGTATATGGTTATTTATTTGTATAGTATTTTTTGTTCTTTTTGCATATGTATACCTTTATATGAGAGTCATATTCCCAGCATATTCTTGAATATAGCCTGGTATATATTATATACAGAAAAATATTTTTACATGAATAAAAGAATGGAAGAAAAGAAGAATTAATTAATGATTATCTTGCTATTCAAAAACAAGAGCTATCACTTTTAGATTAAAAACATGGTAATTAATAAAAATGAGGTAATGAAGCATACATATGGTACTACTGAAAACTGAATCAGATTGAAGACTTCTTTAAATAAGTTAAGGTGTGAATTATAAATTCAACCTCAAATTTTAGGTCCTGTGTAAATATACAAAGAAGCAGAAGAAACTGTTACTAATTTTATTAATCCAGAAATTGCCTTTGTTATATTTATTTTATCTTATGAGTTTTTTTTTTCAATGCCTATCATTCTGTGCCCACTGCTTGGTACCCTCAGCAAAAATGTGCCACAGTATTGATGTACTAAATAAAAGAAAATACATGAATAAATAAAGCAATCTTCCCTTGCTCTGTTTACTAAATAATGTGCACCTAAAATATTGCTAGAATAAATCATCTTTCTTAATTAGTATTTAAAGACAAATACATTTCAGTTATTCTGCATATTTAACTTGTTTTCAATACTTAGAAAGATATGTGTGTGTGTGTGTGTGTGTGTGTGTGTGTGTGTGTGTGTAAAGGTGCCTAAACATTCTATCTTCAGTTGGCTCATCTAAAAAAAAGGAAAACAAAACAAAACAAAACAAAAACAACAAAAGAACTTTCCCCAAGTTTCTTTAAACTCTCATTCTGTCTATGATGGCCCTTATTTAGTCTGCTATATAAGACAGATACTGTAGGCTACTGTTCACATCTATTTTTTTTCCTGTCTTTCCTACATTTATCTCATAATGGTATCTTTATTGTCTTTCAAGGCCAGGAACAAATAATACTTCCCCAATCAAACCAGATGGATAAAATGAACCATTTCTTTTATCATCACAGAGAGAAAAAAAATTATATTTGAATTCTCTCTCTTAAAATTTAGCTATTTGTTGGTAAAATGTTACTCTAGGTTATAAATCATAGTAATGAATATGTCCTACCCACCTATTTATCTCTCAGGATCTGCACATAGTAAGTCCTTAATAATTACTACTATATCAAATACTAGTACTCTAGTATTATAACAAATAGGTGTTCACACAGTTTTAAAAGACAAAATTGTCAGAAAGACAGCTTTATGTTTAATAAACACTTTGATACATGATAAATTTAATGATATATTTAAAATCCATTGAATATTACAGCTTTCACTATGTTTAATAAAGTAATTTTCTTGCCTTGAATATGTTTTTAAATTTTGTACTTCTATGACAAACTTTAGATAAAGGGGATTATTTCTATATTTTTCCTAATTATAGAAACTATTAATTCAATGAAATAAATTTACTCATTTGTTACTAGAAAATGCAGTTACTAAAAACTTCACTCTATCAGCTTCCCTATTTATGGGAACTGCTATTAAAGTAATAACTTAGGATACACTATTTGGAAGGATATTAAAGACACAGACATCCCCACCTTGCAGATTCACTGCTTAAGAAACTTAGTTACAAACAACACAGTGTTCATGTCATGCATGGTTTAGGAATCAGGAATTCCACTACATAAATGTATTGTATTGCTATTTTTACTGCTATTGAAATACACGCTTTATTTTACTTTCAATGATCACTGACTTTTAATTTTTTTTAATTTACCAGAGGCCTAAATTTTTAATGTAGAGTTTAATCAAACTGACTCAATATTTATTTATCTTAAAACAGAAAATATATTCTAATATTCAATTTTTATCATCTTGAATATGAGACATTAAATACCATACAAGAAAAAATCATCAAAAATTCAGAGGTTATTTTCATTTATATATACATTTGCTTATAGTGTGCATGTGTTAGAAAAGTAAGTTACTACTCCCCACCAAGCAGTCAATGTAACTAGAAATATATATATTTTTTCATTTTTTCCCCTGATAACTCACTTTTCTCTCTACTACGCTACTAGTTTATATTTCCTAGGTCAATTATTTGCTTGGCACACCAATATATTTTACTACTTTCAAATCCCTCAACACACAATTCTTCTAGGGTACCTGACACTGATAATCTACTACTGAAAGCTTTCTTGTCACTACTGAAGGAGATGGATAAGGGGAAAGAGGCTGAAGCAAGACCAAACCCAAACTCATTTATCTTCCACCTCACAACATATACTCATTTTCTTATGAGTGTTTTAATAAATGAAATTTTAATTAGAGTACATTATTTCATAGAATCTATCCAAAACAGAGATAAAAAAAAACTATGCTGCTAATTCTCAGTCTGATTTATATAAGTACAACAATAATCAAATTGTAAAATGATTTGATAATAAAAATTCTAATTTACAACTCATAATTCTTCTATTTTCAAAATATCTGATATAGAATAAGCCAACAAGTAAATATTCAAAGGGAACAAATGAAAAGAGCAATGTAGGGATAAAGAAAATAAAACATGGTATGTATATTTAAAAACTAATTTCATGATACACAATACTTCTATCAATGATGTACAAAATTTATGGGAATCCATACTTTAACTAACATTTGGTATAATGAATGTATTAATTTTTGCCAGTTGAATGGGATTAAAATTTTATCTCATTTATTCTTAAATTTTATTATCCTGGTTAGTAACAAAGCTAAACATTCTTTTTAATATTTTATTTATTTATTTTGAGAGAGAGAGAGAGAGAGAGCAGGGAAGTGCAGGGGAGGAGCATCCAAGCAGGCTCCATGCTCAGCACAGAGCCTTACCCAGGGCTTGATCTCCTGACCATGAGATCATGATCTGAGTTGAAATCAAAAGTTGGATGCTTAACCTACTGAGCTACCTAGGCAACCCAAAGCTAAAAATGTTTTATGTTTAATCATATATTCTGTGAAATGTCTGCTCACATGTTTAGCTCATTTTTTTACTGTCTTTTTAAATTTTGATTTGTAGGAACTTTTTGTATATTCTGGACACCCACTGTCAATTTATATCAGTTTATGGCTATTTTGAAGCATGTATTTTCTTAACTTTAAAATAACCTTCAAATGATTTAAATTATTTTTCAACAATAAGAAAACAATTTGATTGAAAGTTGGTCAAAGACCTTCACAGATACCTCACCAAATAAAATATACTGATGGCAAATAAACATATGAAAAGATGCTCCATATCACATATTATCAGGGAAATGCAAATTAAAACAACAATAAAATACCAATACATTCTTATCAGAAAAGCCAAAATCTGGAACACTGACAATGCCAAATACTGATACGGAAGTAAAGCAATAAGAACTCTAATTCATTGCTGGGAAGAATGTAAAATGGTCCAGCCAGTTTGTAAGAAAATTTGAAGGCTCCTGACCAAACTAAACATACTGCTGTCCTATGACGTGGCAATACTGCTCCTTTGTTTGTACCCAAAGGAGTTTGAAATTTATGTCCACACAAAACTTGCGCATAGATGTTTATAGCAGCTTTATTCAAAACGGCCAAGACTTGGAAGCAACGAAGATGCCATTCATTAGGTGAAGGGATAAATAAACTGTGGTACCTCTAGATAACAGAATATTATTCAGAGCTAACAGGAAGCCAGGAAACAAATGAATATTACCAAGTAAAAGAAGCCAATATGAAAAGACCGTGTGCTGTATGATTACAACTATATGACATTCTTTTCTTCTCCCTTTTCAAATAATTTGTGTGTGTGTGTTTGCATTTTAAGCCTTTTTTTTTTTTTCTTTTTAGAGGAGTTTTTGGTTCACACCAAAACTGAGAGGAAAGTACAGAGATTTCCCACATACCTTCCATCCTCCCACATGCAGAGTGTCCTTCATTATCAACATCTTTCACCAGGGCAGTATGTTTGTTACAATGGATGAGTTCCACTGACACATTACTATCACCCAAATCCATCATTTATATTAGACTTCACTCTTGGCACTGCACATTGTAGGACTTCGGACAAATTTATAATGACATGAATTCACAGTTATACTATCATACAGAGTATCTTCCCTGCTCTAAAAATCCTCTGTGCTCATTCTGTTTATTTCTCCCTCCTTGCTAACTGCTGGGAATGACTGATTTTTTATGGTCTCCATAATTTTGCCTTTTCAGAGGTCATATAGTTGGATTAAAAATAAAATCTTCCAAGTATTCAGATACAAAATGTTACAGAGAAACAAGGATGAGGATGACAGCAGACTTCACATTAGAGATGATACGAGTAAAATGATATTGGAGAAAGCAAGTCATTAAAGTGCTAACAAAAATCTACCTACCTAGAATTTTATAACTACAGCATATATTTCTAAATTAATGCAAAACAAAACTTTCCCACATATATAAAAACTGAAAGAATTCATTGCTAGAAGACCAACAGTACAAGTCATGTTAAAAATTTTCTTCAGGGAGAAGAAATAATATACCAATTTCTTGTTATTTAAATATCTTAAAAATCATCGGCTGTATGAACAAAAGCTATAATGTAGTGTGGGATTTATAAAGTTTGTAAAAGAAAACTACAGGAAACAACAACACAGAGTTTGGGAGGGGAAAAAGGAAAGTATAATCTTGCAAGATTCCTTGACTGTGCTTAAGGAGATATATCACATAATATCACTTGAAGGAAGTTAAAAAATATATGCCCTACATCCTAAAGCAATCACTAAAACAATAAACAAAGAGCAGTAGCTAGTAAGTTTCCAAAGTAGATAAATGCAACTATAAAAATATACAATTAATTGAAAAGAAGGTTTGAGAACAGATAAAATAAGAACACGAAATAAATAGGAGAAATAAAAATTAATAACATAACAGCTTTACAATCAGCCTCATCGATAATCACAATAAATATAAATAGTTTATATTTAAAGGCAGAGCTTGTAAGATTGAATGAAAAAGCAAGAGACAACTATTGCATCCTACAACAAATACCTTTTAAACATAAAGAATGATAAATTTCAAGTTTTGTAAGAAAATGTATTGCTGGGGCACCTGGGTGGTTCAGTCAGTTAAGCCTCTGGCTTCAGCTCAAGTCATGATCTCACGGCTCATGAGTTTGAGCCCCACTTCAGGCTCTATGCTGACAGCTCAGAGCCTGGAGCCTGCTTCGGATTATGTGTCTCCCTCTCTCTGACCCTTCCTCGCTCGCACACACACTCTCTCTCTTTCAAAAATAAAGATTATTTTTTTTTAATGTCTTGCTAACTCTAGGCAAAATAAAGTTGGTGTCACCACATTGATTTGATTTATTTCAAATCAAAGAATATTGATAAAGTTATAGATCATTTCCTAACAACAGTCAATTTATCAAAGGACATAATAATCTTAAACTCTACTTACTTAAATAGATTTTCAAAAAGCATAAAACAAAAACAGACATATTTGCAAGCAGAAGTAGACAAAACCACAGTATAATTAGAGATTTCAATTCTCATCTCAATAATTGACAAAATAAGTAGACAGGAAATTAAAATGACATTGAAAATTTGTATGATACTATCAATCAACTTGAAGTAATTATAATGTATGGAATAAATGTCTACCCTACAAATGGAGAATACCCTTTTTGTTTCAGAACACATGGAATATTTACCAAAGCAGATCACATTCTGTACCATAAAACACAGTCAATAAGTTTTAAAAGATTCAAGTGATACAAAGGATGTTCTCTAGCCACATAAACTTAAATTAGAAATATTTAAAAAGTAATAATATGCTTTCATATAATCTATAGGTCAAATAACAAATTAAAAAAAATAAAATTATTTGGACTGAATAAAAATGGAACACAGCATGTCAAATTTAGTAAAATGTGACTAAAGCAGCGCTTAGAGAAAAATGTGGCACTATGAATACTAGCAAAGAATACCCAATATTAGCAAAGGATTCAAGATCAATAGCTATACATCTTCCATTTTAGAAAACTAGGAGATGAGCTTATCAAATATAAAATAAGTATAAGAAAGAAGCAGAGGGGCACCTGGGTAGTTCAGTCAGCTAAGCATCTGACTCTTGATTTCGATTCAGGTCATGATCTTTTATTGTTCATGAGATGGAGCCCTGTGTGGTACTTTGCACTGTCATATTGGGATTCTCTCTCTTCCTCTCTCTTTCAGCCCCTTCTTGCTCATTCTCTCTCTCTCTCTCAAAATAAACTTTATAAAAAAAAGAAGCATAAATAAATATAAAACAAATAAAATACAACAGGGAAATTCAATAAAACCAAAAGCTTATTGAAGATCAATAAAATGTGATAAACCTTTAGTCACACAGACTAAGAAGAGAGAAACAAAACCCATATTACCAATATAAAGAATAAGCAACACTATATATTTTGTATTCACCAAAAAGATAAAAAGGGAATGTTATAAACAACTTTAAAGCAATATATTCAACTACTTAGATGAAATGGTAAATTTTCTTGAAGGATTCAAACTACCTAAACTTACTAGGAAAAGATGTATATCCTAAATAACCCCATATCAAGAAAACAAGTTGAAATTTTGTTAAATCCTTCATATAAACGAAACTCCAGGGACAGATTTTATCCACCAATTGATATTGCCAAGCATTTAAAGAAGAAAAAATACAAAATCCATGCAAACTTTCTCAGAGATGTGAAAAAGAGGGGAGGCTTTCCAAGTTACTCTATAATGACAGTATTACCCAGATATCTAAAGCACACAAAGCCATTACAAGAGAAGTAAACAGACCAATACCCTTCATAAGACTGATGCATGTATTCTTGCCAATTTTTGACATATTGAATCCAACAATGTATAGTAAAAACAAAAACAAATGTACAAAACCTAAGGCCAACTGGGGCTTCTCAAATTAATGGGATATTTACTTAATATTAAAAAATAAATGCAATTTACCACACTGAAAATTTAACAAAAAAAAATTGTGGTAGAAAAGCATTTTACAAAATGAAACCTATACATTTACATATAGAGACAGATACAAATTTGAAGACAACCTGTAAGAATTACATTCCATATACAAAGACAGATAACTTAAACCTAACATCCATTCCTGATAAAAAATCTTAGCAAAGTAAAATCTGAAGGGATCTTTCTTTATAGGATAAAGGACACTATGAGTTAACATCATACAAAACGATAAATGATAAAATGCTTTTCTCCTAAGATCACATAAGATGCCTGCTCTCACCACTTCTATTCATCATTGCACTGGAATTCTGGCCAATGTGATAAGGCAGGGAAAGAAAACAACAGGTATAAAATTTGGAAAAAAGACATTAAGCTGTATTTATGTACGCATATGATTGTCTATGTAGAAAAGCCAGTGGAATGGACAAAAATGCTACTAGCACTAATAATTGTGTTTAGTAATCTTTTGTGATACAATGTTAATTTTATAAAAATTACTAGCAACAAGCATTTGGAAATTGAACTTAATAAAAATTATTATTTAAATAGCTTCATTATATGAAATACTTAAGGATTTGGCATATAATCAACTCAATATACATAAAAAATAATCTAAAAAAATCTAACATCTATTATTAATCAAAAACCTGTGCAAACTAGGAAAAAAAGAACGTTCTAAATAAGATAAAGACCATGTTTGAGAAATTTACAGCTGTCATTTCACTTAATGATGAAACACTTGAATATTATTATACCCTAAGAACAAACAAGGGTATCAACTCTCACCATTTCTACTGATCTATTCATATATGTGTGTGTGTATGTATGTGTTTGCATATAAATTATGTAATATAGGGGCGCCTGGGTGGCGCAGTCGGTTAAGCGTCCGACTTCAGCCAGGTCACGATCTCGCGGTCCGTGAGTTCGAGCCCCGCGTCAGGCTCTGGGCTGATGGCTCGGAGCCTGGAGCCTGTTTCCGATTCTGTGTCTCCCTCTCTCTCTGCCCCTCCCCTGTTCATGCTCTGTCTCTCTCTGTCCCAAAAATAAATAAAAAACGTTGAAAAAAAAAAAGTTATGTAATATATACATTAAATGTAAAAAACAATTACATGATGTGTATAATATATATATTATCTATGTGCCTATAAGACATAAATTATAATAAAACTTACACCTGATGTATGATCAGTAATTCCTGAATTTTATAACAAGAGATATGGTAATTCTGATTCCTCCTAATCAAATAATAATAACTACAGATGTTAGGCAGATAGGTAAATATATTTAGAAAAAAGCAAGCATGCTATAAGAATATTTTATATATATGTAGGGGTGCATGGGTGCCTCTGTCAGTTAAGCGTCTGACTTCAGCTCAGGTCATGATCTCACACTTCCTGAGTTTGAGCCCGGTGTCAGGTTCTGTGCTGACAGCTCAGAGCCTGGAGTCTGCTCTGGATTATGTGTCTCCCTCTCTCTCTCTGCTCCTCCCCTGCTCACACTCTGTCTCTCTCTTTCTCAAAAAATAAACATTAAAAAAACTAAACTAAAATAAAAGTCTTTATATATAAAATGTTTGATTGTTATGAAACTTGTATTTAAAATAGCAAGGCAAAATTATAGTGAAAATGCTTCAAGAAACATCCATCAAAAAATGTCCTTCTCTGAAAATATAAATTCTTTGGCATAAATGTCAGAATGATTGAAAGATCTAATTGTACAAAGAAATCTTCCTTTAAAATATTAACCTATCTCATCTGATTCATTATTTATACAAAAATATTATTTATATGGAATTAAGCATGTTCTAGTGAAATGCATAAAAATTAAGAGATAATGTTATGTTTGCAATATTGGGACTACTATTTCAGCATTCAGAGACTTAATTTCCTGATTTACAAAATTACCTGGCAATATCTTACATGAGTTTTGTTTGATTCAACAGAATTTTGGTTTCTGTCCATAAAATCTTATGTAGCGTAAATAACAACAAATAAATGCATCATAAATAACATACCTTTCCAGTGATGAAAAGTTCAGGAAATGTTCAACACACTTAAGTATGTGTGATTTACTGATATTATAAGAAAAACACAAACTCTATTTTTTGATGATAAAAACTGAAATTCTGGGTGGTTATAAACCTTTAAATTACTTAGAGAACTTCTCTCAAAAGTTTCAATAGCCTAAAAATCAATTTGCTGGACTAAGTAAATAAAGGTAAATTTATATCATGATGCTACTTAAATCTGGTATCAGTATTTTTTTGTTGTTGAAATAAATTGGAAATATTTATTGTTTTGTTTTGAAAACTCTCATATTTATTTTTAAGCACCCTTTATCTGTAGAGAAGACTATTCAGTAAATACACTAGGATGATTTGGTGGGAACACTAGGCAATCTGAAGAACTAATGGAATGTTGCTGGGAAAATGACAGCTAAAGAAACAAATTGGAACTGTCAGCATGGTGGTAATAATGCAACTGCAAACTAAAATGGAAAAGGTCAGGTAAGAATAACAAACAAGGGCAGAGAATAAGTCTTACTCAGATTTAGATACAATAAAGTGTCACTTAGCACAGTTGGAAACATGCTCTGATGTAAAATTGCAAATTCTGCAAGGAGAGGAATAAGTGATAAAATTTACCTGGTCATCGGTGGAAAAAAGAAAGTTCTTTAAAAAAAAAAAAAAAAAACTTGGGGCGCCTGGGTGGCGCAGTCGGTTAAGCGTCCGACTTCAGCCAGGTCACGATCTCGCGGTCAGTGAGTTCGAGCCCCGCGTCGGGCTCTGGGCTGATGGCTCGGAGCCTGGAGCCTGTTTCCGATTCTGTGTCTCCCTCTCTCTCTGCCCCTCCCCCGTTCATGCTCTGTCTCTCTCTGTCCCAAAAAAATAAATAAAAAAAAAAACGTTTAAAAAAAAAAAAAAAAAAAAACTAAAAATTTGCTCTAGATCATCTATAGATGATTTTAATACTGGAAGTAAATAGTCAAGGAAATTATGCTGGTGGAGCCAGTTTTTTGTTTGTTTCTTCCTGAGGGAGGGGTCCATATGAAACTAAAAGACATAAAATAAAAAGCTAGAAAGAAACAATGTCCACACTGAACAGTAAATCTAATATTTAAAACTTTAAGGGTATGTTTCAATAGATTATGTCATTTCAATTGGTAGAGCGATAACTTCTTAAATAAGTTAATGCTCTCCTCCCCATTAACTGTTAAATTCATATTCAGTTGTCTTTGTTAGATAAAGAAGAAATGCATTTTAAGACAAGGATGAACAGAACATTTTACTTTGTCATAATGGAATACAGTGCTTATCTTTCAAATTAAAAAAAAAAAATAAGTAAAGGGGGCACCTGAGTGGCTCAGATGGCTAAGTGCCCAACTTCAGCTCAGGTCATGATCTTGCAGTTCATGAGTTTGAGCTTCACGTTGGGCTCTGTGCTAATAGCTTGGAGCCTGAATCCTCCTTTGGATTCTGTGTGTGTCTCTCTCTGCCCCTCCCTGCTCGTGCTCTGTCTCTCTCCCTCAAAAATTAATAAACATTAACTGTTTAAAAAAATATATAAGTAATATTTTCACTCAAGTTTTTAAGATATTGGCTTGGTTTCTTTCTTTCCTCCAGAAATTTTATAATACACAAAAAAGATCCTGGGAAAGCCTTTGATATTAGTAAAAGTAGACACTATTTTTAGAAAACTTAAAGTGTCGCTAGAGAAAATATATGTATATAAAAACTATATTAAAAAGACATTATAATGCATGAGATAACTATGAAAGTAATAATGTAAGCTGCAAATAAAAATGCAATTTCTTTGAATGGTTATATTTTTCCTATTGATTTTAAACAATCAAAGCTTGCTTAGGACTTGTTTCAACTGCCTAAGAACCATCCCATTCCTATTAAGGAATGAATCCCCATTAGGTTGAGAATAATGACTTACTGTCTCTCAATAAGTGGGTTTATTGGGCCATTCTATTCCACGTGGTCTTTGCTGGGACACCAGAACAAGTGCAGTCATTCCTAGGCTCAAGGGTGGGTTTACTACACTTGGACAGAGGCTTGACTCTCTGCCAATGACCTGATCACATGGTTGCTTGTCCAAGAAGAAACATTCAAAAAGGAAACATTCCAAGAGAGAGTAAGGGAATCCATGTGGCAGAGAACTTCCCAAGAGCCTGGTCACCAAAGGATACAGAGAATTTTCTATAATCACAATGACAGCACATGATCAACTTAATAGATCTAAAAAAATAATTTGACAAATTCCAATATCTATGTTTTAAAAATGGATTTAAATTTTGATAAATATGAAAGTTCTGAAACCTGCCTTGATGAACACAGAAAGTGATTCAATCTAAAGGATACTCTTGTTTATAAAGAGAGGGAGGACTGGCACAACGGTAAGATGAAGAGACTAATTTCTACATAGTTTGAAATAAATCAACACAAAATATTCTGACTGACAGGCCTTTTGAGCTTAGTATGTGATCTCCCAAAGCAAATACTTTAAATTGTAACACTTAATTAGATGTGAAGTTTATATGCAAATGTTTAAGAATTTGTTTCAGATTATATGTGTATATATATGATGTATGGCGATATGTTAAACTAAATCTCTATTAATATTGAAAATGTAAAAATCTATAGACAAAAATCAGGACAATATGCAGCATCGTGCAAATTAAGCAGTGTATAAAACACATCAAAAAACAAGTGAAAAGGAAAGAATCGTTCACATGGGATATTAGCCAGCATTCACGGCTGAACACATTAGAAATCTTTGTTTGTTTCAAGTTTTTATTTAAATTCCAGTTAGTTAACATACAGTATAATATTAGTTTCAGTAGTAGAGTTTAGTGATTCATCACTTACATATAATACCCAGCGCTTATCAAAAAAGTGCCCTCCGGGGACACCTGGGTGGCTCAGTCAGCTGAGCATCCAACTTCAGCTCAGGTCATAATCTCACAGTTCATAGGTTTGAGCCCTGCATCAGGCTCTGTGCTGACCGGTTGCTCAGAGTCTGGAGTTGCTTCAGATTCTGTGTCTCCTTCTCTCTCTGCCCCTCCCCCGTTCACGCTTTGTCTCTCTGTTTCTCAAAAATAAATAAATGTAAAAAATTAAAAAAAATAAAAAGTGCCCTCCTTAATGCCCATCCCCGACCCACCTCTTCCAGCAAACCTCAGTTTTTTCTCTACAGTTAAGAGTCTGTTTTATGGTTTGCATCTATCTTTTTTTTCTTTATCATATATGTCATTTGCAAGTATCTTCTCCCATTACAAAGGTTGCCTTTTAGTTTTGTTTTTGCTTTTTTTCCCCAAAAGAAGGGAGGGAAATGGGGCAGAAGGTTCATTTGTGAAAATTATACCTGAAAACTTTCCTAATCTGGGCAGGGAACAGACTTCCACATCCAGGAGACACAGAGAACTTCCATCAAAGTCAACAAAAGGAGGGTAACACCAAGACATATTGTAGTTAAATTTGCAAAATATAGCGATAAAGAAAAAAAAAAACTTAAACAGCAGCAAGACAAAAGAAGTCCCTAACTTACAAGGGAAGACAGATTAAGGTCAGGAGCAGATGTCTCCACAGAAACTTGGCAGGCAAGAAGGGAGTGGCATGATACATTCAAGGTGCTGAATGGGAAACATATGCAGCCAAGAATACTTTATCCAGCATTGCTGCTATTCAGAACAGAAAAAGTAATCTCACTAATTTAAGCTTAAGAGAACTCTACAGCAATGCAGAAATACAGAGAAAGCTGCGGAAGTTGGCATGGAGAAGGGAGTGACAATCTGGGTCTTGTGAGGGCACAGCACCTCTGTCTTCACAGAGACTACAGTGCTGCCACCATAGGTATTGACTCTGGAACATCTGTCACGTTTGCTGCCAAAGCCTACCTGATGAAATGGTATTGCCCCACTGCTGCTTAGCCTGCCTTAAAATGATTGCATTGCGTTCTGTGTTTCTGGTTATCACAGGCTCCCGATTCAAAGTCTGGTTTGCTCACCTCTGCCTATAAAGTGTGGTGGCCCCTTTTTTTTCTTTTTTTTAATGTATTTTTATTTTTGAGAGAGAGAGATAGAAGATTAGTCGGGGAGGAACAGAGAGGGGGAGACACAGAATCTGAAGCTGGCTCCAGGCTCTGAGCTGTCAGCACAGAGCCCGAGACAGGGCTCAAACTCACAAGCTGTGAGATCATGACTAACTGAGCCACCCAGCCCACGTCCCCGCTTTTTTCTAACCAAGATGATTTTATAGGGGAAAAATGGGGCTTTATGGCTTCTTTTCCCACCTCTGGTACCTCCCCCTTTCCCTGGATAAAAAATATTAAGTAAATGTACTTTGAAAAACTTAACTATTTCTCCTTTTCTGGAAATGTATTTCATTAGTTCTAAATTCATTTAAAAGTATTCACTAATTCATTTACAGCAAATAGCTTGGTTTCAAAATCTATTTTAGTGTATAAGATTAAGAAAAATTGGTCAATGGGACAATCAAATTAGCTGGACATTCCCTTGTGTTTTATAGTAACATTGAGGTTCTGTTTCAAATCTACAACAGCAAGAAATAAAATGCAATTCAGAAATACTAATAAGGTATGTAAAACAGAAATTTAGCTTTTGTTTTCCAGACTGGAAAACTTGATTTAAAAAACAAATGGAATATCCTTAAAATTCCAGTAATTATTTTTGATATATGTAAATATGCATACCATAAACAATTTCTCTCAAGTGGACAATTATTTTTTTTTCTTTAAAAAAATTTTTTTAATGTTTATTTATTTTAGAGAGGGAGAGAGACAGAGTGTGAGCAAGGGAGGGGCAGAGAGAGAGAGGGAGACAGAATCCGAAGCAGGCTCCAGGCTCAGAGCTGTCAGCCCACAGCCCGACGCAGGGCTTGAACTCACAAACTTCAAGATCAAGACTTGAGATGAAGTCAGATGCTCAACCGACTGAGCCACCCAGGCACCCCAACAATTTTTTTCCAATTAACATGTCTCTAAAATTATCTTCTTTATGGTTACTGTGTTGTTGTTTTTTTAACTCAAGCATGTTTAAATGAAATGACGAAACAGAATAAACTGTTAACTGTTCTAGTTTAGCTCTGAAGGGATTCAGAGTATGTCACTCCAAAATATACCACTCTGGCATAAGAGTTATTTTGAGCTGAAGACAATGGAGAAAAGAGCTCCAGTATAAGCCCTCTGCCCATCCCATGTCTTCCTGAAGCAGAACAAGCCATTGCCTTGTGGATGTTTAGCCCCTTCCTCCAATTTCAGTACCAAGAAGCTTTGGCAACCTTATCATCAGAAATTAGATGGCATCCAGAAAACCTACAAACCAACTTTACTACCTCTAGCTGTTATCCTCATATATTGCTACCCTAGCAGCTCAACATCCTTTTCTTCTGTCTTGTCTCTTCTCTACAAAATTATTCTTTCTTAAGATGTTACATAAGCCTCAAGTTCTAACCATTCGTTTGAGTATATGAGTTTCTCCCACATACAACCACATTGCATGTCTTAATCAACTTGTGCTTGTTTTTCTCTTGCGAATCTTTCATCAGTTTAATTTATAGGGCCTCATCAGGGAATTTAGGAAGGCAAAGGGAATGAGTGTTTCCTAGGAAGCAGAGGAAAGGAGTTTTTCCTCCCCTAAAGCTTGAAGGCAGATCAGTTATAAAATCGTGGAAAGAATGCATTGTAAATTACTTTAAAATACAATACCAAAATGCATAACACCATAATGTAATCATGTGGAAATGTCAGACAATTAAAAACTGAGGGAACTCATCAAAGTAACTGGCCAGTGCTACTAGAAGTGTCAAGGTCATAAAAGAAAAAGTGACTGAGAAATGTTCCAGAATAAAGTAAATTAAGGAGCTATGACAATGAAGGGCCTTTAGACACAGAAAAAAGACATTAGGGAGACACTTGAAAAAATCTGCATATGATCTGTGAATTACTTAATAGTTTCATATCAATGCTATCTTCCTGGTTTTTGTCACTACACTCTTGTTAAATTAGATATTAGCACTGGGGGTAGCTGGGTAAAGGACATATGGAAATTCTTCATACTGATTTTGCAACTTTCCAATAGATCTGAAACTATTTCAAAATTAAAAGTTAAATAAATCAAAATAAAGAACAAGTGAGGTGCACCTGTGTGGCTTAGTCAGTTAGGCATCCAACTTCTGCTCAGGTCATGATCTCACAGTTCATGAGTTCAAGACCCACATCAGGCTCTGTGCTGACAGCTCAGAGCCTGGAGCCTGCTTCAGATTCTGTGCTTTCCTCTCTCTCTGCCCCTCCTCCCCTCATGCTCTGTCTCTCTCTCTCTCTCAAAAATAAATACAAACATGAATTTTTTTTTTAATTTAAGAACAAGTGAATAAACATACAACATAAATATATATGATACTCTGCAGCTGTGTACTTCTATGGACAGTTTTTTTCTTTCTTTCTTTCTTTCTTTCTTTCTTTCTTTCTTTCTTTCTTTCTTTCTTTCCTTCTTTCTTGTTTGCTTGCATTCTTTCTCTTATTACTAGGTTAAAAAAAATGAAGAACTGGACTTGGCAAAAATGTTCTGCATATTGATGTAAGCTATATTCCTCATGTCTCAAATCTTCAAAGAACTCCAAATCAGTAGTGAATGGAGCTGATGATTTTTCTACAGATAGTTTCAGTTACTTTTGAAATGAAAAACAGGTAAAAATATCCAGTAATTTTTTTCATTCATAATTTTATTTTCAGTAAATTTCTTAAAGGCATTCATTGTATACAAGACTGAAACACTAATAATGAGCCTTTATAAAAGTTGGCACAAAATAAAAATATTTCACTTATAGGCCTTAATTTCCAATAAGATAAATTCCAAATCCATGTGAACAAAAGACTGGAGAGAACTGAGATTACAGGATATGTATTTGTGATCTGACAGGCAAGTTTAAGAAGCCTAGACTGATGCAACACTTCTGAGAAAACAAACAATGGAATAAATAAGGGGAATATTTAGGGTGTCAAATTTCTGAAAATGTTTTCCCAAAAATGGAAGAAAAATACGTAAGTTTGTTTTCCACCCCTCAATATACTATTCTGACATCAACATTTGAATTCTGTGACTTTTTTTTCCTATTTTTGACATTATTAAAAATCTCAGGCATTAAAAATCAATAGCTAGTCACAACTTAGTCAATCAAAATTCTATCTTTACAGCACATGGAACATTTTGGGACACAAATCAGCCCTCAACAAGTTCAAAAAATCGAGAATACACCATGCATATTTTCAACCCACAATAATATGAAACTTGAAATTAACCACAAGAAAAAATTTGGAAAGATAACAAATACTTGGAGACTAAAAAACATCCTACTAAACAATGAATGGGCTAACCAAGAAGTTAAAGAGGAAATTAAAAAGTACATGGAAGCCAATGAACATGATAATACCACAGTCTAAGACCTCTGAGACATAGCAAAGGCAGTCATAAGAGGGAAGCATATAGGAATCCAGGCCTTCCTAAAGAAGGAAGAAAGGTCTCAGATATACAAACTAACACCTTAAAGAGCTGGAAAAAGAGCAGCAAATAAAACCCCAAACCAGCAGAAATAGGAAATAATAAAGATTAGAGCAGAAATCAATGCTATTGAAACCAAAAACAACAAAACAAACTAAAAAACAAACAAAACAAAAACAACAACAACAAAAACAGATCAATGAAACCAGGAGCTGATTCTTTGAAAGAATTAACAAAATCGATAAACCCCTAACCAGTTTGGTCAAAAAGAAAAAGGAAAGGACCCAAATAATTAAAATCAAGAATGAAAGAGGAGAAATCCCAACCAACACAGCAGAAATAAAAACAATAATAAGAGAGTATTATGAGCAATTATACACCAATAAAATGGGCAATCTGGAAGAAATGGACAAATTCCTAGAAACATATAAACTACCAAAACTGGAAAAAGAAGAAATAGAAAATTTGAACAGACCCATAACCAGCAAAGAAGTCAAATTAGTAATCAAAAATCTCCCAAAAAAATAAGAGTCCAGACCTGATGGCTTTCCAGGAATTCTACCAAATATTTAAGAAGAGTTAACACCTGTTCTTTTGAAGCTGTTCCAAAAAATAGAAATGGAAGGAAAATTTCCAAGCTCATTCTATGAAGCCAGGATTACCTTGATTCCGAAACCAAACAAAGACTCCACTAAATAGGAGAACTACAGACCAATTTCCCTGATGAACATGGATGCAAAAATCCTCAACAGAATAGTAGCCAACCGGATCTAGCAATATTAAAAATAATTATTCACAAGGACCAAGTGAGATTTATACCTGGGATGCAGGGCTGCTTCAATTTCTATCAAACATTCAATGTGATACATCACATCAATAAAAGAAAGGATAAGAACCACACGATCTTCTCAATAAATGCAGAGAAAGCATATGACAAAATACAGCATCCTTTGGTGATAAAAACCCTCAACAAAGTAGGGATAGAAGGATCATACCTCAAGATCATAAAAGCCATATGTGAAAGACCCACCGCTAATATCATCCTCAATGGGGAAAATCTGAGAGCTTTCTCCCTAAGGTCAGGTACATGACAGGGAGGTCCACTGTCACCGCTGTTATTCAACATAGTATTGGAAGTCTTAGTCAGCAATCAGAGAACACAAAGGAATAAAAGTCCTCCAAATCAGCCAGGATGAACTCAAACTTAAACTCTTTGCAGATGACATGATACTCTACGTGGAAAACCCAAAAGATTCTGACAGAAAACTGCTAGAACTGATCAATGAATTCAGCAAAGTTATATGATTTAAATCAATACACAGAAATAGGTTGCATTCCTATACACCAATAATGAAGCAACAGAAAGAGAAATCAAGTAATGGATCCCATTTACAATTGTACCAAAAACCGTAACATACCTAGGAATAAAGTTAACCAAACAGGTGAAAATCTATACACTGAAAACTATAGAAAGCTTATGAAAGAAATTGAAGAAGGCACACAAAAAATGGAAAAATATCCCATGCTCCTGGATTGGAAGAACAAACATTGTTAAAATGTCGATACTACCTAAAGCAATCTACATATTCAGTGCAATCCCTATCAAAAGAACACCAGCATTCTTCACAGAGCTGGAACAAACAATCCTAAAATTTGTACAGAACCAAAGCACTCGTGAATAAGATTGAATAAGATTCTTGAATCTTGAATAGCCAAAGCAATCGTGAAAAAGAAATCTGAAGCTGGAGGCATCACAATCCTGGACTTAACGATGTATTACAAAACTGTAATCATCAAGATAGTATGATACTGGCACAAAAACAGACACTCAGATCAATGGAACAGAATAGAGAACCCAGAAATGGACCCACAAATGTATGGCCAACTAATCGTTGACAAAGCAGGAAAGAATATCCAATGGAATAAAGACAGTCTCTTCAGCAAGTGGTGCTGGGAAAACTGGACAGCGACATCCAGAAGAATGAATGTGGACCACTTTCTTATACCATACACAAAAATAAACGCAAAATGGAGGAAAGACCTCAATATAAGACAGGAAGCCATCAAAATCCTCAAGGAGAAAGCAGGCAAAAACCTCTTTGACCTTGGCCACAGCAAGTTCTTATTCAACACGTCTCTGGAGGCAAGGGATACAAAAGCAAAAATGAACTACTGGGGCCTCATCAAAATAAAAAGCTTCTGCACAGCAAAGGAAACAATCAGCAAAACTAAAAGTCAACCAACAGAATGGGAGAAGATATTTGCAAATGACATATCAGATAATGAGTTAGTATCCAAAATCTATAAAGCACTTATCAAACTCAACCCAAAAAACAAATAATCCAGTGAAGTAATGGGCAAAAGACATGAATAGACATTTCTCCAAAGAAGATATCCAGATGGCCAACTGACACATGAAAAAATGCTCGACATCACTCATCATCAGGGAAATACAAATCAAAACCACCATGAGATACCACATTACACCTGTCAGAATGGCTAAACTTAACAACTCAGGCAACAACAATGTTGGCGAGGATGCGGAGAAAGAGGGTCTCTTTTGCACTGGTGGTGGGAATGCAACCTACCTGGTGCAGCCACTCTGGAAAACAGTATGGAGGTTCCTCAAAAAATTAAAAATAAAACTACCCTACAACCCAGCAATTGCACTACTAGGTATTTATCCAAGGGATACAGGTATGCTGTTTCGAAGGGGCACATACACCCCAATGTTAATAGCAGCACTATCAACAATAGCCAAAGTATGGAAAGAGCCCAAATGTCTATCAATGGATGAATGGATATGTATACAATGGATTATTATTCAGCAATCAAAAAGAATGAAATCTTGCCATTTGCAACTATGTGGATGGAACTGGAGGGTATTATGATAAATGAAATTAGTCAGAGAAAGACAAATATCATATGACTTCACTCATATGAGGAACTTAAGATACAAAACAGATGAACATAAGGGAAGGGAAGCAAAAATAATATAAAAATGGGGTGGAGGAACAATACATAAGAGATTCTTAAATATATAGAACAAACAGAGGGTTGCTGGATGGGTTGTGGGAGGGGGGATGGGCTAAACGGGTGAGGGGCATTAAGAAATCTACTCCTGAAATCATTATTGCACTCTATGCTAACTAATTTGGATGTAAATTTAAAAATAACTAATTTTAAAAAATACTGAAAAATACACAAACTAAAAAAAAAAAATCTATCTTTACATCAGTATTATCTCACCTCTTAAAGGTTCTTCTCTCCTTTATCCTAGGTCAAAGGAAACTCTAGGCAACATGATTATGTAAGGAAAGACCCATGTGCATTTGGGCTGTGGTTCTGTTGATTAACATCACTGACTTATCTTGCTGTCTTTTGTATTGGGAAGGGCCTCCAATTATTTGTTAAAAATCTACAGATTATCTGGAATAGATCATGTTTGACAGAAATCCCTCTCTGTTGAGGATACCTTCTGGGAGATGCAGCTGCACTATCTGGAAGGGTCAAGCTGTCATTCCTCTGATTGTCTCATTTGTTTGTCCCATGCTGTGACAGTCTGCAAGTAGACAGACCCACTGCCATGGAACTCTTAGGGCCAAAGAATCGTGGTAACCTGTATCACATAATTTGAGGACATAAAAGATTTGGGGAACAAGTGAAGACTGCAACCTGCCCTCTTCCATCTAGCCATACCCTCTACCATCTCTCTCCTGTTATTATCTTCTCTCCTCCTCTCCATACACAGAGGATGTGTATATAAGGACTATCTGTCACTGAGTTCCACTTAGAAAGTGAAAGCTGATCTTTGCTGTTCCTTGGATATAAAATCATCTAGGGGAAAAACCTCATTTCCCACCCAGCACTCTATCTTGGTTAAAGAATGAATCCTCTTTTTTTTTTTTTTTATGTGCAATGAATTCCTACTTTGCATTTTATTCTCATGTGTACAAAAAGAACTATAATAAAGTAGCATGGTTCAATTAATATTTAGTGAAAGTAATTTATTACTTTGAACGGTATTCCAGTGTTGAGGTAAAATGACAGCACTGGTTCCTCTGTGTATTTTTGAGAATTGTAGATTTATCAGAATATGATTTCCTCTTTCAACAACTTTCCATCATTCCTTCCATTGCTATTCTGATTGGATTCTTTTATCCTCTCTTCTCACACAATAATATGAAATGGTCAAGGGAAATCCTATTCTTTGAGGTTCAATATTCTACTCCCAGCTTGCTATAATTGAGATTTAAATGTGACAATCTGCTAGTATCATAGAGATGGGGCCGGTTTGCTAATAGTTAACCACCCATTAGTAGGCTTATCTGGCAGGTGTTTGTTTTCACAGTAGCTGAGTTTTATTTAGTTTTGACTCATTGAGCCTGAAATGCTTAGAGACACTTGAGGGAACTTAGCTCCCTGCTATTCAAATGGCAGAGCTCAGTAAATGAGTTCCTTAGGTAGATGCTAGCATATGCTGTTTTAGATTGCATGATTACATGTTAAAGCTTTACCCACCCCCCTACCCCCAAAATCACAAGACTAGGCTTTAAAACGAAAATAAGTAACAGTAGTTGAGAGGAGAACCTAATAATTTGTGAGCTTTATCATCAAGACTTTTGGGAACCTTAACCCTTCTAGATTTTAATATTTAATATCTTAATCCTTTACTAATATCACCACATTTGAATAAACTAGGACATACCTATTTATTCAGAATTAACAGAAACAATTAGATATCATGGCATGATTAATATCTATGACCTCCTTGAGAATATCCAGATCGATATACACGTCTAAATTAAAGCACTGACTAAATTAAAAAAGAGAAAATTTAACAGAAATATAAACATTTATGACATGCAATGGCATATAATGGGGTATTATATCGAAGAATCCAATTAGAAACATTTCCTTAATAAAAACCAAAAAAGTAAAGTATATTTTTAATCATTTTGCCTCATTGAGAGGGGAGGTAGAAGCACGTCTTAAGTAAGTAAAATTGTGTGAATCACTTTATATACTTTAAATTTTTGTTTTCCAATCAGCATTGTTGTGACATAACTGACATTCAATAAACTGCACACATTTAAAGTGTATCATTTGATGTTATGGCAATGCACACACTGATACTGTCTACCATAATAAAGATGCTGAACAGGTACAGCACCCCCCAGGTTTCCTCATGCACTGTGTAGTCATTCCCACTTCACATTTCCATCCCCTCCCCCATTGTCCCCCCTCCCCCCCACCCTCACCCCTCACCCTCAAAAATTATCTTTCTTACTATGACTATACCACAGTTTGCATTTCCTGGAGTGTGTACTTTTTGGTGTGGATACCATCATTTAAGCATATTTACATTTCACATACTCAGTAGCAGTGTCTGACTCCCTCCTCTCCAACAATTATAGTCATTATTTTAAATTTTAGTGATTCAAGTAAGTATAGTGCAGAATCTAATTGTGGTTTTAACTTGTATTTCCCTAACAAACTAGTGTTGTTGAGTTTCTTTTCAAATGCTTGTTTGTCATCTTAATATCTTCTTTGGTGAAGTATCTTCAAACTGTTTGCCAATTTTTAAGCTGGATTATTTTTTCTTATTATTGAATTTTGAGAATTCTTCATATGCTCTGGATATAAGATTTTTACTAGATATATGATTGGCACTCTTTGTTTTTGTTTGTTTGTTTGTTTTGTTTCGTTTACAGTCTGTGGCTTATCTTTCATTCCCTAACAGTATCTGTTCAAGAAAAGAAGTTGTTAATTCTGATGAAGTCCAACATTTCAGTTTGTTAATTGTCCAATTCAATCTATGGTCACAAAGGTTGCTCCTATGTCTCTTCAAAAGTTTTAGAAGTTTAGGGGCACCTAGGTGGCTCAGTCAGTTAAGCATTTGATTTCAGCTCAGGTCATGATATCATGGTTCATGGGTTCAAATGAAACCACATGGGTGCTGAAGGGCTCAGAGCCTGTGGCCTGCTTAGGATTCTGTGTCTCCCTCTCTCTCTTCCCCTTTCCTGTTCACATTATCTCTCTCTCTCTCTCTCTCTCTCTCTCTCTCTCTCTCTCTCTCTGTCTCCCCCTGCTCTCAAAAATAAATAAACATTTAAAAATTTTTAATGTAAAGAAAGTTTTAGAACTTTAGATTTTCATTAAGTTCTATGCTACATTTTGAATTACTTTATTTTGTATGGTTGGAGGCAGAAAACAAAGTTTATCTCATACTTTGCATAAGAATATCCAATAGAACACTCTGTCTTTTAATAGGCAAATTTAGGTAACTTACATTTAATGTGATTGTTGATAAGATTAGTTATAAACCTGTCATCTTACTGTCTGTTTTTCTATTTATCCCAGTTTTTCTTTGTTTTCTTTTTCCTTTTACTTCTTTCTTTTTTTTAAAGGAGTAGTTAAATAAGTTGTATGCAGCTGGTTAGGGGAGATGACCCCAAGCATAGTTGAAAATCTGTGTATAACTTTTGACTTCCCAAAACCTTAATTACTAATAGCCTACTGTTGATTAGAATTCTTACCAATAACATAAAGAGCTGATTAATACATATTTTGTGTATGTATCATATACTGTATTCTTACAATAGCTAGAAAAAATAAAATATCAAGAAAATCATAAGGAAGTTAAAATACTTAGAGTACTATACTCTATTTATCAAAAACATCCACATATAAGTGGATCTGTGTTGTTCAACAGTAAATTACAATTCTATTTTATCTCCATTGCTGGCTGAACTATAATTTTTTGTGTTGTTATAGTAATTGCTTTAGGATACATACTGTACATCTTTATCTTATAATCTACCTTCAAGAGATACTATAACCCTTAAACTATAGTTTAATAACCTTTTATGGGTATACTTCCATAGTTCCCCACCCAATCTTTGTGGTCATGTCATACATTTCAAATAACATATGGTCACTATCTGTGTTTAAATAGTTGATTATCTTTTGAAAATATTTAAATAGTAAAAAAAATCTCATAATTTACCAATGAAGTCATCATTTCAGATTCTATACTTGGAGTAGATTAATATTCCCATATATTTTCATTTTGCATGCTCCTGAAAGAATTTCTTTAACATCTTAGAGTATGGATCTGCTCATGATGTACTGCTCCAACTTGTGAATGTCTAAAAAAGTCATTATTCTTCCTCCTTTTTGAAATATATCTTTCTCAGTATAAAATTCTATGTTGACAGTTTTTCACCTCCAAATCTTTAAAGAGGTTGTTCTCCTCTCCTTTTGCTTGGATAGCTTTCAGTGAAAAATTTGTTATCATCTCTATTTTTATTTCTTTGTGTTTTTGTCTTTGGATGCTGTTAATATCTCTTTATCATAGATCTTGGGTCACTTCATTATAACATACCTTTTATTAATATTTCTCTTTTGCTTGAGGCTTGGCCTTATTGAGTCTCTCTCTGTATTTATAGGTTTTATCATATCTGTAATATTTCCAGTTATATTACTTTTAAAACGTGCTCCTTCTCCTACAATGAATGGACATTGTAGGATGTTAAGAAGTCAAATCATTTAACCAAGAGTTCTATAGGCAAGAAGTACAACAACATAATATATTAAATAATATATCTCTTGATTAAGTGAAAAGAGAGAGATGTGCTAAATGTAGTGCAAAGGGTGAAATAAACTTAAAACTCTCTATTCGTAATAGAGGCCATTTAAACATGTATAAATACACATTTTATGTGTTTATATGTGTGTGTGTGTGTGTGTGTATACACACACACACACACACACACACACACACACACACACACTAAAACCATAATTGACTCAAGGCACCCAAAAAAGAATCCTATGGCTTCAAGAGAAATAGTTTGTAAAAGGGAAATATGAAAGGCAATTTAGGCAGCTGGATGAAAATAGGTGAAAAACTTTGTGGCATACTTAACTATTATCTTCTTCCCACACACCTAATATACCCATTAGAAAATTCTTTTGATCCTGCCTTAAATATAACCAGATTCCAACCACTTGAATCTGTAGTTTTATAAATTATCTCCCTGCTTCTGCCCTTACCTCAGTCAGTCTCTAGATTAGCACAGCAGCTAAACTTGTTTTAAAATTCGAAGCCAGATATCACTTTCTTCTAATCAACAACACACAATTCATTTAGGTGTGAAAGTTAACATTTTTATAATGGTCTATAAGGCAGGCCTATTAAGCAGGCTGTGGATCTAATTTTCCATGACCTCTTTTATCTTATATTTCACAGCTCTCCTCCTCACCTTTTCTGCTCCCAGCACACTTGCCTCTGGTACTTCCTCTATCTAAACATTCTTCTGCAAATGCACCCTTTTCAATAGGTCTATGCTGCTTTCTTATTGGAAAATCTCCCAATATGGCTCTACTATTTCTATAGAATATGCTAATATGCAGCTTTCTAACATATTATATCGTGTATTGGTTCCTCCACCTGGAAGAGGATTGTCCTTCCTGTTTGTTCACTGATTTTCCTTGTAGTAGTCATTCAAAACATGGAAGGATAAAGAATAGGATGCCTAGCTGTAATACAGGCTTTCCATCCTAAGATGCTTTCAGAGGAGCTTTAAAAAAAAAATGTTTACTTAATTTTAATAGAGTGTGCAAGTGGGGGATGGGCAGAGAGCGAGGGGGACAGAGGATCTGAAGCAGGTTCTGCCCTGACAACAGCAAGCCCAATGTGGGGCTCAAACTCATGAACCATGAGATCATGACCTGAGTCAAAGTTGGACACTTAACTGACTGAGCCACCCAGGCACCCCATCTCTGATGAGCTTTTTGCCTCTCATAAGAAAAAATTAAAACTTGAGTAATGAAAAATAAAAGGAAAGAATAAAAGAAAAAATGTAGTAATATAAAATTTTCATAAGAGAAAATAAAAATGTACACAAAGTTCCTTTGACTTATTAAAATTTGATACATATGATGAATCTCATATTCAATGTAGAATATAGAAAAGGTGCAAAAATAATGATATAGTAGAAAACATAAACCTAAAATCTGAAAATAAAAACTAAATATTAGCACAAAGAGACTAAGAGTATTAATAATTAAAAGTATACAAAAATAAAGAACACAATTTAATAATCTTGTTAAAAATAAAGATTTAAAGCAACAACAATAAAATACATGAAACCAAACAAAAATTATTTGAGTTTAGTGGCCTGGATTTTGAAACAGGGACATTGTATTAAATTCTAGGAGTTTAAGTCCCAAGCAATAGACTTAATTTTCTAAACCCTGGCTTCTCACATACAAAATAGAAACATTAATTTCTAACTCAGTGATTGTTAGGATTAAGGAAGATAATGTATCTTACAGATCTAGCACAGAATCTGGCATCCAGTGAGTTGTCAATGGATGATATCTACTATTATAGTCAGGCATGGATTGTAGATGCCAATATTTAAATTCTGACACAAAGAAATCCATGGAATATGTTAATATGTTAAACCATATGAACAGTGTATGTAAGTTTATGCAGCAAGTATACGTATATATAACTTAAAATTTAAAAACAGAGTCAAATAATAGCAATCACAGACCAGAACTTCTAAAAGCTTAAGTGTTTAAAGATAAAGAACAGTAAAATGGAATCTGTGTCTTATCCTCCGTGCCAAAGGGATTCACACCATCAACCACCAAGAGATAAACTAATGTCAACATTCAACGTTAGCACTTCTCCCTCCCCATTAATGGAGAGCATTCTTCATGCCTCCAGTCAGCTCCTTCCAACTGATAAAGATGCCCTCATTTCAGGTTCACTATCATGTGTCTTATTGCTTGAACAGTCCTTTATTTCTTGCCTTTAAATATCTGTATGTGGTTGGCCATTATAGATCATTTCCTGGAAGGACTATCATTGCTAGATGCAACTGCATCTAGCAAAGATAGTCTAGTAGTCCTTAGCCCTGTCTGCAAGTTAAAATTGCCTAGGGAGCTTTAATCGATCAATCAGACAAGCAAAACAAACAAGCCACAGATTGCCAGGCTGTACCACAGGTCAATTATATCAGAATCCCTGTGAATGGAGTCCAGACAATGTTACATGTGAAAATTTCTCAGCTGCTTTTCAACTTGCAATGGGAACCATAGCTTTGTGTTATGTATGAGCATTTTTCACGGCCTTTTTAACATTTGACTTTAGATGAGGTTAACTATTTCTGTTTCTGTGTACCTTTCCTCTCAGGGTTTCTTTGTCCAAATCTGTATATAGTTTCTATTTTTTAGAGTATGGTAGAAAAATATTGCACCGCTCAATTCAATCCTCAAAAAGCCTCAGCAGAGCAAATCTAATCTACTACCCATGGCGTCTCTTTCTTCATCAAATAGGCAGAATGAGGCATCACAAAATAGCTCCAAAATACTATGCCTCTGTTGATCTTTTCATTCCTCTGTCTACTTTCCTGTGACCTTTGTCGCCTAATTTCAAGTCCTAATTTTATTCATAACTCTCACCATATGAATTCAATACATGAAAAGAAACATATTTCGCTGGTCTGTGTGGAGACTTTAGAAAAAATGTTGGGGGGCGGAGGAGGAACAATTTCTTCATGGATATTTAGGTCAGTCATAGAATATATGGCAAAGAAGCTATTTGCTGAACCACTCAATTCCTATTAAGACCTAAATATTTATGTGCATATGTATATATGTATATATACATGTAGATCTGAAATTAAATATGACAACCACTTATCTAAACACAGCTCTAGAGAATGAGGCACAATAATTTAACTGGATGATTTCAACATAAAAAAAAACTCAACCTTTTTTTAAGCATAATTTCTC
Organism: Neofelis nebulosa; assembly: GCF_028018385.1. Classification (NCBI taxonomy): domain Eukaryota; kingdom Metazoa; phylum Chordata; class Mammalia; order Carnivora; family Felidae; genus Neofelis; species Neofelis nebulosa. The sequence continues at coordinate 132,127,041 of NC_080783.1, forward strand.
AACAGAAAAATCACCTGATCAATTTCAAATAGTGGTAGAATAGTCTGAATTCACCTGTTCTAGGATTTACTTTCTGAATCTTGGCATCCTAATTTCATCTCACAGCCTTTCCTAAGGTTACCATAAAGTATCCTTATAGAGGTATGGAACAAAGATTGCAAGCCCCAGACTTTGCATAGTGGTTTTTAGTCTTGAGTTCATTTTAAATCATGTGCTGTACTTTAAAAAGAATCTCTCTGACCTCAGCCACAGCAATTTCTTACTTGACACATCTCCAAAGGCAAAGGAATTAAAAGCAAAAATGAATTACTGGGACCTCATGAAGATAAAAAGCTTCTGCGCTGCAAAGGAAACAATCAACAAAACTAAAAGGCAACCAACAGAATGGGAAAAGATATTTGCAAATGACATGATCAGACAAAGGAGTAGTATCCAAAATCTATGAAGAACTCACCAAACTCCACACCCGAAAAACAAATAATCCAGTGAAGAAATGGGCAGAAAACATGAATAGGAACTTCTCTAAAGAAGACATCCAGATGGCCAACATGCACATGAAAAGATGCTCAATGTCGCTCCTCATCAGGGAAATACAAATCAAAACCACACTCAGATATCACCTCATGGCAGTCAGAGTGGCCAAAATGAACAAATCAGGAGACTATAGATGCTGGAGAGGATGTGGAGAAACGGGAACCCTCTTGCACTGTTGGTGGGAATGCAAACTAGTGCAGCTGCTCTGGAAAACAGTGTGGGGGTTCCTCAAAAAATTAAAAATAGACCTACCCTATGACCCAGAAATAGCACTGCTAGGAATTTACCCAAGGGATACAGGAGTGCTGATGCATAGGGGCACTTGTACCCCAATGTTTATAGCAGCACTTTCAGCAATAGCCAAATTATGGAAAGAGCCTAAATGTCCATCAACTGATGAATGGATAAAGAAATTGTGGTTTATATACACAATGGAGTACTACGTGGCAATGAGAAAGAATGAAATATGGCCTTTTGTAGCAACATGGATGGAACTGGAGAGTGTTATGCTAAGTGAAATAAGTCATAGGGAGAAAGACAGATACCATATGTTTTCACTCTTACGTGGATCCTGAGAAACTTAACAGAAGACCATGGGAAAGGGGAGGGAAAAAAAAGTTAGAGAGGGAGGAAGCTAAACCATAGGAGACTCTTAAAAACTGAGAATAAACTGAGGGTGGATGGGGAGTGGGAGGGAGGAGAAGGTGGGTGATGGGCATTGAGGAGGGCACCTGTTGGGAGAAGCACTGGGTGTTGTATTTGTATTTATTTGACAATAAATTTCATATTAAAAAAATAAATAAATAAAAAGAATATTTGGACATCACCATAAATTAAATGAGAAAATGAGAAACACTGGAACCAGTGCATTAGCATTTAATGTTTGTTTGTTTTTTGCATTTTAGCTATTTTTTTTAATTTCCTTCTACTATTCAGATGTGTCTCTAGGACAAAGTCAATTAAAATGTTAAATTGCTGTGAACAAGGCATGTATTCCAAGACATACTTTTTTTTTTTTTTTTTTCATATAAGTAACTCACACAAGTGCTTGCCAAAGTCACTGGGAAGATTTAGATGCTAAAAGAGACCATCTCAATATTTTTAAAATTATTTTTAATGTTTATTTACTTTTGAGAGGCAGAGGTGGAGGGCAAAGAGAGAGGGAGACACAGAATTCAAAGCAGGCTCCAGGCTCTCAGCTGTCAGCACTGAGCCCCTTGCAGGGCTCAGACTCCAGAACAATGAGATCATGACCTGAGCTGAAGTTGGATGCTTAACCAACTGAGCCACCCAGGCGCCCCCATATCAATATATTCTTAATGGAGGGTAGAAGATCATAAATAAACTTCCATAATTATAGCCCAGCTAGCCTGGATACATAAAGCTGAAATCATCTTTTCCCGAAGATGGCTAGAAGCAGCAGAAACAATTATGAAGAAAAACATCAGTAAAACTGAGCAGCTCTCATCATCACTGCTAGAAAAGCCAACTTGATTTCAATTCTCATAACTATTACAAAGGCTGGCCAGCCAGTACAGGGTTAGAAGAGGTATGCCAAACATCTCTTCAAAAGATTAAGATAAAACTGATACCGCTTTAACTGAGTTTCATGGACAAGTAATAAAAATACTTTAAAATACTTCAAGTTTACAGTTAAAAACAAGAAAAAAAGCTAAGATGCCAACGAAGCAACACATCTCATGTATTCCATGTTCTTGCCCATTTCCAAGAAAAAGTCTTTAGAAAAATGATTTCAAAGTAAATAAAGAAGCTGTCTCAGGGACAAAACATTTAGATTTAATGTTTTTGGAATATGTGTGCAATTTATCCAAACTTAAATGTTGTTATATTTCTACAACTTTCTTATGTACATACTGCATACCATTAAAATTTAAATATTTTAGCTGTATTTATGTCAGTATTATAGGACAAGAGTGTAGGTGGCTTATGAAACTTATTAAGTAAGGGACTACTGCTCACAGGTTGACCTATCTGATAATACCTTCAAAAAGGACACTTGATCTACAGATATAATCTATATTAGTTGTTATAAATATTGTATCACAGACTAATGGAGGAATGCAATTCTATGATCTAGTGATTAATTTCATTCAACTTGTTCATGGGTTGGGATTAGAAGAAGCTATATAATTTTTTTCCTCAGTAGATAACCACTGGAATTTTATTTCATTCAGTAAGAATCTCCATTGTTCTCAAAGGCTTTTACTTAAATATAATATACAGAAAAAATACATAAATCATAACTATATAAATACACATTGTTTTGCAATTGTGGTTGCAATTACTTACAACCTAGAAGCTCTGCTTATGCCCTTTTAATACCCACCGCCCCCACCCCCATCATCCTCAGGAATAATCTAACTACAACTTTTAAAAGAATGGAATAGCTTTGTCTGCTTTTTGTGTGTTAAAAATAAAATTGTTAAAAAATGTTGTACAATATGATGTGTTTTCTTTTGTTCAACATTAAGGTTGTGAGAGTCACCACAATTATTGTCTATAATATGTAGATTTTAAATGTTCATTGCTATGTAGTTTTCAAATGAGTGAATTACCAAAATTTCCATATTTATTTATTTTATTTACTGTATTTATTCATTCTACTGTGGATGGATGTGGCATAATTTTTAAAATAAATTAAATCAAGTCAGCATGGAGATACTCAGTATCTCAGGTTTTTTTTAACTTTCTTTTTTTAAATTTTAACTTGTTTTATTTATTTATTTATTTTTTTAATTTACGTCCAAATTAGTAAGCATATAGTGCAACAATGATTTCAGGAGTAGATTCCTTAGTGCCCCTTACACATTTAGCCCATCCCCCCCTCCCACAACCCCACCCGTAACCCTCAGTTTGTTCTCTATATTTATGAATCTCTTCTGTTTTGTCCCCCTCCCTATTTTTATATTATTTTTGTTTCCCTTCCCTTATGTTCATCTGTTTTGCCTCTTAAAGTCCCCATATGAGTGAAGTCATATGATTTTTGTCTTTCTCTGACTGACTAATTTCACTTAGCCTAATATCCTCCAGTTCCATCCATGTAGTTGCAAATGGCAAGATTTCATTCTTTTTTGATTGTTGAGTAATATTCCATTATATATATATATATATATATATATATATATATATATATATATATATCACATCTTCTTTATCCATTCATTCACTGATGGACATTTGGACTCTTTCCATACTTTGGCTATTGTTGATAGTGTTGCTGTAAATATGGGGGTGCACGTGTCCCTTCGAAACAGCACACCTTCATCCTGTCGATAAATGCCTAGTACTGCAATTGCTGGGTCGTAGGGTAGTTCTGTTTTTAGTTTTTTAAGGAACCTTCATACTGTTTTCCAGTGTGGCTGCACCAGCTTGCATTCCCATATAATAAGTCAGTTTTGATACTAACAAGTTGTTGGTGATTTTAAGTAGCCAAGAAGGGCTATTGAAAGTTGGGTGGTACATTCTATTCTGGTGCCAGAGTGACCTCAGCTTTCAGATAATTACCTAATTTGTTTGAGTACTAGCCCACTGTGAGCTAATGTGCTCTGCTAAATCCAGTAATGTGAGTGATACTAAATTGGAATGTTTATTCTCAGAAATTTTACATGGAATTTTCTTCATGTTGCCTACTCTTTCTCTCAGTCTTCTTCTTTCCAGGTTAAGATTAAGCTGGAAGAATATATTTTTTAATATGAAATTTATTGTCAAATTGGTTTCCATACAATACCCAGTGCTCATCCCAAAAGGTGCCCTCCTCAATACCCATCACCCACCCTCCTCTCCCTCCCACCCCCATCAACCCTCACTTTGTTCTCAGTTTTTAAGAGTCTCTTATGCTTTGGCTCTCTCCCTCTCTAACGTCTTCTTTTTTTTTTTTTCTCCTCACCTGCTTTTTTCCCTTATAGCTTCTATGGGAAATGGCGGCCAGTCTAGGAGCTACTCCACATAAAGCCACCAGAGAAAATGTGCTACCAGACATATTCTTGCTGCTTCACACTGAAATGCATCCAACAAAAGTGAGCACTTAAAACCACTTAGACATTCATTTATGTATCCTTCAGCAATTATCTTTTCCAACCACACAATTACTACTGCAAGTATTTCATTCTACAATGAAATGTAGCCCAAAATTAACACTCCTGAGAAAATGGCCCTGCCTTTGATTTTACAGAAAACAACCAAAGCCATCAGAACACCTATAACTTCTTTTTAAGTAGCTTATTTATATCTACAACATGCTTTTCCTCTGTATTCCTTGTGCCAATAGAAGAGCTGATTCTCCCTTTGTTTAAGTCCTTTTTCTTTACTGACACTCTGGAGTCCTCATCTCTTTATTGATTCAAGGAATCTGAATGCAAAACATGTGTTTGTGTGTATGTGTGTGTATACTTATATACACTATAATATACTTATATACATATATATACACACACGTACATGTATATATATATACACACACACACACACACACATATATATAGTTTTGTCTTCATCTCATTCTCCAGTTTTAGTCACTATGTTGAATCAAGGTTAAAATACTTTAATAATTCTCAAATTTAAATGTCAGAATGGCTAACATTAACAACACAGGAAACAACAGACATTGGGAAGGATTTGGAGAGAGGGGAACCCTTCTTACACTGTTCATGGGAATACAAAGTGGTGCAGCCACTCTGCAAAACAGGATGGAGGTTCCTCAGAAAGTTAAAAATAGAACTACTCTATGATCCAGAAATTGCACTAAGAGGTATTTACCCAAAGAATACACAAACACCGATTCAAAGGGATACATGCACCCTAACGTTTATAGAAGCATTATCAACAATAGCCAAAGTATGGAAAGCGTCCAAATGTCCATCAACTGATGAATGGATAAAGAAGAAATGGTGTGTGTGCACAGCCATAAAAAATGAAATCTTGTCATTTGTAACAATGTGGGTGGAGCTAGAGTGTATTACAGTAAGTGAAATAAGTCAGTCAGAGAAGGATAAATACCATACGGTTTCACTCACATGCGGAATTTAAGAAACAAAACAGATGAACAATGGGGGAGGGAAGGAGAGGCAAACCATAAGAGACTCTAAACTATGGAGAAGAAACTGAGGGTTGATGGAAGGGAGGTGGGTGGGGGATGGGTTAAATGGGTGGGGGGTACCGAGGTGGGCACTTGTAATGAACACAAGGTATTATATATAAGTGATGAATCACTAAATCCTAAATGTAAAACTAGTATTACACTGTATGTTAACTAACTGTAATTTGAATAAAAACTTGGAAGAAAAAAAATAAAATTTCAATGAAAGTAAAAATACAAAATACATATCCAAAAGAAAGCTTACAAAAGCCAGTGCAAGATAGTTATCTTGTAACCTGTTTCTTTGTAACTTCTTAGAGATAGTTGATAATCTTTTGCTTTTATAATATTAGAGAAATTTAATGAATATGTATAGATGCAGATGTTAGAAAACTACTGCTGCAATGGGAATCACATATATTAGACAACTAATTTGTTCTTTTACTGTCAACTTAAATGACGTTATTTTAGAAGATGATGCAACTATATACATTCAATTAATGATTAGTTTTAAAAAAAGGAAAATAAACTTACATGATTTGATTAAAAAGAAAAAACAATTCTTTCTCTTAGTCACTTCAGCCAGGGATCCCACTCTTTCCAAGTGTTCAGAGTCAAACTTTTATTTTTTATTTTTTATTTTGTTAAATTTTTTTTTAACGTGTTTTTTTTTTTTTTTTTTTTTTTTTTTTTTTTTTTTAATTTTTGGGACAGAGAGAGACAGAGCATGAACGGGGGAGGGGCAGAGAGAGAGGGAGACACAGAATCGGAAACAGGCTCCAGGCTCCAAGCCATCAGCCCAGAGCCCGACGCGGGGCTCGAACTCACGAACCGTGAGATCGTGACCTGGCTGAAGTCAGACGCTTAACTGACTGCGCCACCCAGGCGCCCCCAGAGTCAAACTTTTAAAAATAGCTGTCTAAACGTTTAGCTTTTATATCCTCACTTCTTAGTTTCCCAATCAGCAAACAATTCCAAAATTTACCACTTCCCTGAAAATTCTGTCACAGAACAAATTAGTAAGTCCAGCATTCACTAAGTAGCTTTAATGAAATGTCATAAATATTTCTGAAATTCATCTGATTTTCACCACCCCACTCCCACAGCCTTTGTCTGGGCTACAATTAGTTTTCATCCAGAAAATCCCTACAGTTGGACTCTTTCATCATTAGGCTAGCTCACCATCAAACTGTTATCCACAAGGCAGTGAAAGTGGATTTCCAATAATGCAAATCTAACAGGTCTCCCCTTTTTAAGGATTCACTCAACCCCTATTTCCTTTAAAATGAAGTTATCAAACCTTAAACATGTTAAACAAGGTCCTGGAAGATCTATCTGGAGGACTTCTCTAGCCTTAACTCTTACCCTTCCCCTTTTGCACACTATGCATTGGCTACAATAAATATTTTCAGTGCTTTGTGAATACAGTGTATGTTATTTCCATTAAGGTTCACTCCTCCCTTTCTCTTCTAGCATGCAAGTGCCTATTGGTAGCCTCCACTCCTCTGTAGTAAATATGAGTTAAATATCATATTCTAAAAGCATTCTTCTTTGATTATTCAAACTATTTTGTTCTGTGTTCAAAGATTCCTATATTTTCTCTCTCGTCATTTTAATTACATTTTATTGTCACTATTTTTCTAATGGCCATTTTTTTCTATAAACTACAAACTCTTTGAAAGCAAAAGTGACACTATCTTTTCTCTAGTATATCCGAACAGCTACTACAATTACTGAAATCTAATATACATTTCCTAATGAAAGAGAGGAAAACAGACATGGACAAGGACTGAGGTCTAGGCAGAGAATGTGCCCAGCTCTGGAATCCACCTCCCACAAAGGTTTTCTGCTCTTTATCACCTGAGAGGTAAAGAATGTCTGGATGGGGAAAAAGCCAGGTCAGGAGAGTCAAGGTTACTCCTGCTGGAGTCTTTCACATCCCTGCACCTGCAGCCTCCCCAGGCTTCCTCTTCTAGGCAACTTTTCTCAGTGTAGCCTCGGAACACCTTGCATCAGAATCATATAAGATACTTGTCAAAATTCAGAATCTCTGACCTGACTACCTTCCAAATCAGACTCTTTGAACAGGACCCTCAAATCTGGATTTTAACAAAACTTTTGGGTGATAATTATGTACTCCAGCATTAGACCAAAAAAAAAATAAATAAATGAATAAAAGAGGATGCTTATTAAATTTTCTGACCTTAAATTACAAGTTATAGGAAAAAGAAATGGCTTCCACTTAGTTTGAAAAGAAATGGTGTCCTCAAAGTGGCCAGGATTTTGTAAACTTTCAGAGGAATCCCTTAAGGGTAAAGTAATTGAGGATTACAGTGAATTCTTAAAGACTGCAGCAGCATTACAAAGAGTAGAGTGAAGAAAGATGAGAAAAAAAAGAAAGTGGAAGAATGAGTCAGAGGAGAAGAAATAAAAGTATGAGCAACTGTTGAGCATTAGGATTATTTTGTCCTAAGTGTTCTGTTTTATTTCCCCAATTCAGATATATATGTTATTAATATTAAGTTACTATTAACTATATTATAAATTATAACATATATATTTTATATATCATCTTACCTCCATGGAATTATATTTCTTTAGCTTTTACCTGGCCCTTGACTAGCTTTCTTGGATTTAGGCACTTTTAACTTTTTTTAAGTTTATTTATTTATTTATTGAGAGAGAGAGACAGAGAGAGAGCTAGCATGAGCAGAGGAGGAGCAGACAGAGAGGGATAGAATCCCAAGCAGAGAGATTCTGTGCAGAGCACGATTTGGGGCTCAATCCCACGAACCATGGGGCCATGATCAAGAGTTGGCCTCATAACCAACAAAGCCACCCAGGTGCCCTCACTTATAATTTATAAAGCTAAATGAGTTGACAATTTTTTCACCATATTTACATTTTACTTATTATCAATATGAATCCCAAATATATGTGCTATATAAATTTTTCTGAAGGTCTATAAACCAAAGATTTTGGAAATATAATTTTTTTCATAGTTTTTCACACCACTAGCAGCAGCCTTTAGTGCCTACACATAAGACTGACCTTGCACAGAGAGAACATAAACAAAATTAGGTGACTACTCAAGAAAGCACTTCTTTCCAGTCATTATGGCTTCTAAAGATCAGCATTTAAGAAGTTCCCACTAATTTCCTCAGGTCATTTCACTAAGTCAACTTCATATTTTAACATGGCATAATCACAAAATAATACAAAGTTTTATTCTTTCCTATTTTCAATGGAAAGGGTAAGAGTAGGTGAGCAGTGAATTTTCTAAAGGGAGACAAAAACATTAGGCTTTAGGCTTGTGTATTCAATTCATTCCCGGAACACCAAATGGGAGAGAGCTGAGGGAGGGCAAAGCTCTCTCCCTGGTGGTGACTCCTGAACACAGAGGGAAAAATGAAGTGACTCATGCTTTGAGCCAGATGATGAATGCCTGAGGTGAAAACCTCTGCTTGGTATTTATTTTCCATCCTTTATGCTGATCTTAAAATTTTTCCAGTTCATGTTCTCCTTAGGACATTCACAGGTGCTGAAATTACTGCAATAGGAAGTCTTCACTATTCTTGAGAAATCAATCTTTCGACTACAGAGAATACTGGCCAGTTATAAATATGAGCATATTAATGCAATCAGAGTAACTCAAAAGAAATCTAAAAGTGAGAAATTAAATGATTAGATTTTATATGATCTTTCCTTCAAATAATCATAGGGAAATGTTTGTGAGAATGTCTGTACATAACTCCAACACCTATGCAAATTCACAATGTAGAAAGAAAATTTTGAACTCTTCTCAGAATTCTTCAGTGTTTTAAAAGCTTTTGTAATCCTGTATATATATATATATGTGTGTGTGTATGTATGCACGTATGTATGTATGTATGTATGTATGTATGTATGTATATTTGCAGTTACTCAGGTGTTTATAAAATGTAGGTCAAATTTTTGACCTGAATTTTCTAGCAAAGCATCCCTATATTCAAGTGAACTTATTTAAGTAATTAACTTTTAAAATTACCTTTTATTAGGATTACTATACACACCTGCACTCTATCTACCTCTCTATCTCTCTATCATCTATCTATCTATCTATCTATCTATCTATCTATCTATCTTTCTACATACATACACACACACACACACACACACACACACGCACACACACACATACAAGCATACTGAAATCCTAGTCCCAAATGTATCCTTTGTTAACATTTTGGTGTTTAAACTTTCAGTTTTTTATTAAAATGCTTTCCATCCTTTAAACTTGTGACTGCATTTTAACTCTATTTAGAAACTTGCTTTAAAATATTCATTTCCAAATTTTATACATTTTAACTATTCTTTTAAAATTTAAAAAAAATTTAAAATTTAAAACCTTCAAAGTCCATCCCATATTATAATTTATTTAATCAATCCCCTTTTATTAGAAAATTTTATTCTTTTCAATTTCTATACACTTTTCTATAATAGATATATTTATACATAAATTTGGGGAAAGGTTTTCAGTCTTCTTAGAATAATTCATTGAAAACTATTTGACACATTATACTAAGTTGTCCCTTAAAATTTAACTTCAGAGGCACCCGGGAGGCTCAGTCGGTTAAGGGTCTGACTTCAGCTCAGGTCATGATCTCGTGGTTCATGGGTTTGAGCCCCTTGTTGGGCACTGTGCTGACAGCTCAGGGCCTAGAGCCTGCTTTGGATTCTGTGTCTCCCATTCTCTCTGCCCCTCCCCCGCTCATACTCTGTCTCTTTCTCTCTTTCAAAAATAAATAAACATTTAAAAAGATGTAACTTCAGTCTGTACTCACAGCAGAACCGTAGACTTCCTTCTAGGCACTAAAATTATAAAAAATATACACACACAACTCACACACAATTCTTGCTACATTGCTGAAATTTTGTCTTTCTGTAAAATCACTATTTTAATTTTTATATGTTTACATATCAGTAATATAAAACATCTCCTCATTTTTCTCTTTACTTCTACTTTTATGTGAAATACAGATTAAAAATTTTCACCATTACCTACTCAGAAGTTTCCAGAAATTCATTCCAATTCCTTGTTTGCCTTTGAGTTGTATGTAATTATTTCCTAAACATAATTTTTCTATTTTATGTAAATAAATCTATGGATCTTCCCCCTCTTTGGCTTGACCTTTAAAATGTTCTTTCCCCCTGCAAACTGCATTGGTGTTAAATAAGTAACTAATAATTCTATTTATGTTTTCTGCTAATTCTTTTGTTTATGATTTGGTGCAGGGCAGGAGCTGTGAGAGAATGCAGTTAGAAATGCCATTATCTGAAAGTACTTATAGGTAAACACTGATCACCATTGGCATTAGCATAATCCTTTCTAATGGAATAGATTCAGATATTTACAGAAATGTCATATCTTGTGGGGGGGGGCGGGCAGGGAGCACACAACAACCAAAGAAGTTAGATTTGAGGGAAGGTCAATACAACTCTCAGAATAGCTGCCATCATATAAAAAACAAGTCTAATAGACTTAGTTATTTAGACATAGCAAAAGGATTAAGGATCCACAGGGGTTGGTGGTTCTAAATTACAGTATGGGAGCAACCATTTAACCTCTCTTCTCTCATCTTACTTTGGTAAACGTATGTACCAGGCAAAAAATATCAGGAGTTAGAAATGGACTCAGTACAGTGTTAGGAATCCAAGAACTTAGTTATGGTAACCAAAAATAGGTACTGTTCTATTTTCAATGTTCATAAAAGTAGCTAAGCTATCCCTGAATTTATTAGGCATCTAAGAAGATGCCTGTATTAGTCAGGATTATCCAGAGAAATAGAACCAATAAGGTGTGTGTGAGTGTGTGTGTGTGTGTGTCTGTGCGTGTCTGTGTGTGTGCATGTATGTATGTGTATGTGTGTAGAAAGAGAGACAGAGAGAAAGAAATTATAAAAAAATAGCTTACATGATTATGAAGGCCAACAAATCCCAAAACCTGCAGTATACAGGCTGAAGAACCAGGAGAGCTGATGGTATAGTTCTAGTCCAAAGACCAAAAGGCTGAAGACACAGGAACAACGGACTTTTTGAGTGTGAAATCAAGATAAAAACCAACATCCAATTCAAGTATTCTGTGCAAGGAAGGAAAATATGTAAACAGAGTAAATGTCAAGTTCAGTAAGAACAAAACCATGCCCATTCCATGATGGAAGTGGTCCAATATACTTGAACTGCCACCAGGTAGCTGGTTGATCACTGTAAAGAATGATGCCATATTGAGGACTTGTTGATCTCTCTCTGTAGATTGAACACTTGGCAGTAGCCATATCCAGGCTGAGCTTGGTAAGTGAAAGTTAAGCCCATGCATAACCTTCACCCCTGCCACAGTGGACACTTTATTCATGAGCTTAGTGACTGATGACAAGGGTTGGTTAGGATGAGGCTGACTGATTTCCATCAAATGGGTCAACCTATTGACTTATTAAAATTGTCCTCTTGAAGTCACCCTTTGGTGAACATTTACATAGGACACAACTGTCTTCATGTTTCTTGTCCATTAATAGAGGCCTACTAACATCCTCTTTCTCAAATTTCCTAATCAACAATTTTCTAGTCATGTTCTGACCAAGTCTCAAAACAAAACCATTGACCACAGCACATGAATCAGTATGTAATTGCACATCTGGCCATTTTTCCTTCTAAGCAGAGTGAACAACCAGTGACACATTTCCTATGTAAAAATGGCATTAAAAAATACGGCTTTGAGTACCTAAATCATAGTAAGTTTCACATAGAGGCTTATTATACAACAATCAAAATAGTTTTCTAAGTACTTATATTATAAAGTATTTTTGTAAATGTGTTTGTATATATATATATGAATATATATACATACACAATTTGTGTATGTATATATACATATATATGTATATATATGTATATATATATATATATACATATATATACAATTTGATCTATCAATACCATTTATACTTCAGTGCTTCCTATCACTTTCTTCAAAAACTGTAGTAATGATGCAATTAAAAATCAGAAACTTAAAAAATAACAACAGTCATTCCATCAATCCAATATCCTCCTTCATTTCTTCCCTTTCTCCCTCCTAAATTCACATCCAAACTTCTTAAATGTATTTTACATACTGCATCTATAACACCTTCCAGGTACTCTCCATCCTAGAGCAATTTGGCCTCTACCAACAAGACGTCTCTGAAATTTTTCTCTCCATGAACACCAATAACTTCTTGCCATTAAATATGCAAAAACAATATTTAATTTACTTGACCTCTCAATAGGATTCTATACTTTATGAACTGCCTCTTCTTGAAACTCTGTATTTCTATGAAATAGAAAACTTGTTATTCTCTATGAAAGTATATTTGCTTGATTTTCTCCCTACGTCTCTTCTCAATTTCACTTCAGGTAACTTACTAAACTTTGCTTTTTCTTATTGTCGGAGGTCTCCCAACTGTGATTTCCCTTTTAGATTCACTCTCTATAATTTTGTTGGGTGGTGTCATCTAGCTCATTTGCATTAATTTAAAACTGTGTGTGATTCTTCCATATCTCTAATCCAGATCTATTTCTTGAGATTTATAGATCCCGATACTTCTTTAAAAAAAAAAATCAGTTGCTCTAGACTGATGACATTAGCTCCCATCTGCTACCTTAACATTCTGTCCAAACCAGCAGTTCTTTCATATTCCCAGTGTCAGCAAATGACCATTCACTTAGCTATTTGGATGAGGAAAAATGGCAGTAATTCCTGACTCTTCTTTATCCTTTTTTTTCCTTAAGAAAACAAAACAAAATCAAGAAACCTTACCTTTTCTTCTCGGGTCATCATTCCATCTCAACTAAATAACTAAATCCCTTTGACTCCAATCTTACAAATTCTAATTGTCTTACTTTCTGAAAGATTTTACCCAAATTCAATTTGTTCATGCCAAACATAATATCAGTCAGGATTTTGTTCAGGAAAATTAAAACTAGAAATGACTCTAGGTATTTTAAGCAGGAATTTATTTAATAGTGACAGTCTGGTTGTTCAAGAAAATTTTCACAATGGCTGGAAAAGAAAGACCGGGAAAATCTTCTGCTAACTATAGTATTTTCTGTTAGCTTTTCCAGAGTCAAGAAAGTTGCAGAAGCCACAGAAAACCACTCACATTGTCAATTCCTGTATCTAATAAACCGCCTTCATTTTCCACTGAGCACACTGTTGGTAGTTTTTCTAGTAAACTCATTTCCCATTTTTTCCACATATTCTGTCTCTGCATGAAAACTATTTTCTGAAACCACAGATTAAGTGAAACTTATTCTGAAATACTCCTTTCTAAGTCTTCACTCATGGTTTTTCCTACTTCAGGTATATCCGTTACTCTGTAATTATCCCCTTAACTGCACTTTTGGTCATATTTTATAGTCTTTTTCCCATTAGTTTACCCGTAATGGACTTCATGTCTCTTGACAACAAAGTATTTCTTTGCACCACTAATGCCCAGTATCTTGTTTATATAAGGCATTCATTTGTTGAGATAATAATTAACTCTAACAATACCTCTTTAGTTTTAATACTAAAGTCACTTTATTTTATAATTTTTAAAGTTAAAACAGGATGTTAGCTAACATTTAGATAATCAATTGAAGACAATTTTTTTTCATTAACGCCTTAATATATGTCATTTTATGTCTTCATTGTACAACTAATTTAAAAACATCAGACTTGATATTACTTTATATTTATCTGTATTAAATTTTGCCTACAAAGTTTCTCTTAATACCAAAAGATTGTCAAAGTTTTTAAAAATAAGAGTAGATTCACTCTTCTGATGTAATAATTGTCTTCTATAGGCTTGCTATCATCTACAAATGCAATAAAAAAGTTTTCTAAGTCATCATCCTCGATGCTAATGCCATTATATTACAAGATAGAATGGGCTGGTCAGGTCCCAGCTCTGGATGACCTTGCCACATTCCATTTAAATCTTACTTCTGATTTTCAAAAATGTTAACCATTAATCAGTCATTGCATTGATTGCCTCAACTCTGCCTATAAGGAGACTTAAACTTTCACATCCATGCTCCTTTCTACATCTGTTTCTGTCAAAACAACACATATCACAACATCTGTTGTGAGGGAATCTGCTATAGAATTCACATTCCAAAAGGCAACATGTTTGAATTTATGATCATGCACGGTGATGTGTACCCAGAATTCTGCCCATCTTAATTACAAGTAAAGATGAAGTATGGATACAATTGGAAGGTTTTCTGATTTTCTTCCTTTATGTTCTACTGGTGTTGCTAAGCTATGAAATCTATCAAGATCCATTATGTTCTCATCCAAAGTTCCAAACTTTTGTTATTGCTATGGTTTACATATAAAATACATAACTTTAAGACAATTTTATGTTCTATCTATATGTAACAATGGTTGAACATACCTATTGTTTACGCTGCTTTAGATTTTATTTTTAATATCCATGTTTCCTATTTTTCATTATTTCCTTTTCGTCTGCTCTTCATCTTATATTTTGTATTTGTTTTCACACATTTGTATACATTGAAACTGTTCTAATTAATTTTAGATCTTTTTCTTTTAAGAAGTTTCATTTTTACGTTATTGTTTTATTTCACCAATTTTCATCTTTTACCTTCCATAATTTTAAATCATCTCTAATTTGTCACTGAAAAAAATATGCCAATTTTGTTTTTACTTTTATTTTTCCTCCTTCCTACCTTTTCATTGTTTTAATGGATTCCCTCAATTATTTTTATAAATTTTGAGCAAACATATTTAGGCATTTTACACATAATCACTGTTCGAAAGTTTTCCTTTTGTCTACATGTTCCTAAATTTTCCAGAGTTTGGGAGATCGTCTATTTAATATGAGATTAAAATCTGAATATTTTCATGTAGACTGAAAAAAAAAATCTGAATTCCATATTGCTAGCCACACAACTCCATAGTTCCCCAAGTATGTCTGAATATGCCAGAGGAGTACTTTCATCACATTCTATAAATACACATTATATTCTACAAATCCATCTAGATTGTTGTATCAGCTAAGCCCACAAACCCACACTGGACCACTGTTTCTAGCTTCTTCAGGCCTTTTGACATTTTGGTAATTCCAGTTTGCAACTATTCAACTGGTGCTACTTAAATAAAGGGATCCTTCTTTTTTTTATGCTTTTTAATAATTATTACTGAGAGAGAAGAGAGAGCTAGAGCTAGAGAGAGAGAGAGGGAGAGAGAGACAGCGGTGGGGACAGAGAGAGAGGGAGACACAGAACCCAAAGCAGGCTCCAGACTCTGAGTTGTCAGCACAGAGCCTGACGTGGGGCTCAAACTCAGGAACAGTGAGATCAGGGGAGATCACGACCTGAGCCAAAGTCACATGCCAACCAACTGAGCCACCCAGGCGCCCCAAGGGATCCTTCTTTTTATTTATCAAAACACAACTCAGATCAGCAGTGCCATTTAATAAAAATTTATTGTGACTGCCTGTTTGCCATACATATTTACAACCATATAACTGATTTCTTCCATAAGTATGAAATTGATTTAATCTATTTTAAAGCTAAATTTTAGGATAACATAGTAGTTAAGTACATAATGAACTATGTTATACATATTTACCTGTTTCGATACCTTGTTTTGCCACTTACTAATTCAGCAACCATACTTAATTATCCAACCCCTCTGTGTCAGAATTTCTTTACCTTTTTATTTTTATTTTTTTTTAATTTATTTTTTATTTTTTAATATATGAAATTTACTGTCAAATTGGTTTCCATACAACACCCAGTGCTCATCCCAAAAGGTGCCCTCCTCAATACCCATCACCCACCCTGCCCTCCCTCCCACCCCCCATCAACCCTCAGTTTGTTCTCAGTTTTTAACAGTCTCTTATGCTTTGGCTCTCTCCCACTCTAACCTCTTTTTTTTTTTTTTTTCCTTCCCCTCCTCCATGGGGTTCTGTTAAGTTTCTCAGGATCCACATAAGAGTGAAACCATATGGTACCTGTCTTTCTCTGTATGGCTTATTTCACTTAGCATCACACTCTCCAGTTCCATCCACGTTGTTACAAAAGGCCATATTTCATTTTTTCTCATTGCCACGTAGTATTCCATTGTGTATATAAACCACAATTTCTTTATCCATTCATCAGTTGATGGACATTTAGGCTCTTTCCATAATTTGGCTATTATTGACAGTGCTGCTATAAACATTGGGGTACAAGTGCCCCTATGCATCAGTACTCCTGTATCCCTTGGATAAATTCCTAGCAGTGCTATTGCTGGGTCATAGGGTAGGTCTATTTTTAATTTTCTGAGGAACCTCCACACTGCTTTCCAGAGCGGCTGCACCAATTTGCATTCCCACCAACAGTGCAAGAGGGTTCCTGTGTCTCCACATCCTCTCCAGCATCTATAGTCTCCTGATTTCTTCATTTTGGCCACTCTGACTGGCGTGAGGTGGTATCTGAGTGTGGTTTTGATTTGTATTTCCCTGATGAGGAGCGACATTGAACATCTTTTCATGTGCCTGTTGGCCATCCGGATGTCTTCTTTAGAGAAGTGTCCATTCATGTTTTCTGCCCATTTCATCACTGGGTTATTTGTTTTTCGGGTGTGGAGTTTGATGAGCTCTTTATAGATTTTGGATACTAGCCCTTTGTCCGATGTGTCATTTGCAAATATCTTTTCCCATTCCGTTGGTTGCCTTTTAGTTTTGTTGGTTGTTTCCTTTGCTATGCAGAAGCTTTTTATCTTCATAAGGTCCCAGTAATTCACTTTTGCTTTTAATTCCCTTGCCTTTGGGGATGTGTCGAGTAAGAGATTGCTACGGCTGAGGTCAGAGAGGTCTTTTCCTGCTTTCTCCTCTAAGGTTTTGATGGTTTCCTGTCTCACATTCAGGTCCTTTATCCATTTTGAGTTTATTTTTGTGAATGGTGTGAGAAAGTGGTCTAGTTTCAACCTTCTGCATGTTGCTGTCCAGTTCTCCCAGCACCATTTGTTAAAGAGACTGTCTTTTTTCCATTGGATGTTCTTTCCTGCTTTGTCAAAGATGAGTTGGCCATACGTTTGCGGGTCTAGTTCTGGGGTTTCTATTCTATTCCATTGGTCTATGTGTCTGTTTTTATGCCAATACCATGCTGTCTTGATGATGACAGCTTTGTAGTAGAGGCTAAAGTCTGGGATTGTGATGCCTCCTGCTTTGGTCTTCTTCTTCAAAATTACTTTGGCTATTCGGGGCCTTTTGTGGTTCCATATGAATTTTAGGATCGCTTGTTCTAGTTTCGAGAAGAATGCTGGTGCAATTTTGATTGGGATTGCATTGAATGTGTAGATAGCTTTGGGTAGTATTGACATTTTGACAATATTTATTCTTCCAATTCATGAGCAGGGAATGTCTTTCTATTTCTTTATATCTTCTTCAATTACAGGCATAAGCTTTCTATAGTTTTCAGCATACAGATCTTTTACATCTTTGGTTAGATTTATTCCTAGGTATTTTATGCTTCTTGGTGCAATTGTGAATGGGATCAGTTTCTTTATTTGTCTTTCTGTTGCTTCATTGTTAGTGTATAAGAATGCAACTGATTTCTGTACATTGATTTTGTATCCTGCAACTTTGCTGAATTCATGTATCAGTTCTAGCAGACTTTTGGTGGAGTCTATCGGATTTTCCATGTATAATATCATGTCATCTGCAAAAAGCGAAAGCTTGACTTCATCTTTGCCAATTTGGATGCCTTTGATTTCCTTTTGTTGTCTGATTGCTGATGCTAGAACTTCCAGCACTATATTAAACAACAGCGGTGAGAGTGGGCATCCCTGTCGTGTTCCTGATCTCAGGGAAAAAGCTCTCAGTTTTTCCCCGTTGAGGATGATGTTAGCTGTGGGCTTTTCATAAATGGCTTTTATGATCTTTAAGTATGTTCCTTCTATCCCGACTTTCTCAAGGGTTTTTATTAAGAAAGGGTGCTGGATTTTGTCAAAGGCCTTTTCTGCATCGATTGACAGGATCATATGGTTCTTCTCTTTTTTTTTGTTAATGTGATGTATCACGTTGATCGATTTACGAATGTTGAACCAGCCCTGCATCCCAGGAATGAACCCCACTTGATCATGGTGAATAATTCTTTTTATATGCTGTTGAATTCGATTTGCTAGTATCTTATTGAGAATTTTTGCATCCATATTCATCAGAGATATTGGCCTGTAGTTCTCTTTTTTTTTTTTTTTTTTAATTTTTTTTTTCAACGTTTTTTATTTATTTTTGGGACAGAGAGAGACAGAGCATGAACGGGGGAGGGGCAGAGAGAGAGGGAGACACAGAATCGGAAACAGGCTCCAGGCTCCGAGCCATCAGCCCAGAGCCTGACGCGGGGCTCGAACTCACGGACCGCGAGATCGTGACCTGGCTGAAGTCGGACGCTTAACCGACTGCGCCACCCAGGCGCCCTGTAGTTCTCTTTTTTTACTGGGTCTCTGTCTGGTTTAGGAATCAAAGTAATACTGGCTTCATAGAATGAGTCTGGAAGTTTTCCTTCCCTTTCTATTTCTTGGAATAGCTTGGGAAGGATAGGTATTATCTCTGCTTTAAACGTCTGGTAGAACTCCCCTGGGAAGCCATCTGGTCCTGGACTCTTATTTGTTGGGAGATTTTTGATAACCGATTCCATTTCTTCGCTGGTTATGGGTCTGTTCAAGCTTTCTATTTCCTCCTGATTGAGTTTTGGAAGAGTGTGGGTGTTTAGGAATTTGTCCATTTCTTCCAGGTTGTCCAATTTGTTGGCATATAATTTTTCATAGTATTCCCTGATAATTGTTTGTATCTCTGAGGGATTGGTTGTAATCATTCCATTTTCATTCATGATTTTATCTATTTGGGTCATCTCCCTTTTCTTTTTGAGAAGCCTGGCTAGAGGTTTGTCAATTTTGTTTATTTTTTCAAAAAACCAACTCTTGGTTTCGTTGATCTGCTCTACCGTTTTTTTAGATTCTATATTGTTTATTTCTGCTCTGATCTTTATTATTTCTCTTCGTCTGCTGGGTTTAGGCTGCCTTTGCTGTTCTGCTTCTATTTCCTTTAGGTGTGCTGTTAGATTTCGTATTTGTGATTTTTCTTGTTTCTTGAGATAGGCCTGGATTGCAATGTATTTTCCTCTCAGGACTGCCTTCACTGCATCCCAAAGCGTTTGGATTGTTGTATTTTCATTTTCGTTTGTTTCCATATATTTTTTAATTTCTTCTCTAATTGCCTGGTTGACCCACTCATTCGTTAGTAGGGTGTTCTTTAACCTCCATGCTTTTGGAGGTTTTCCAGACTTTTTCCTGTGGTTGATTTCAAGCTTCATAGCATTTTGGTCTGAAAGTATGCATGGTATAATTTCAATTCTTGTAAACTTATGAAGGGCTGTTTTGTGACCCAGTATATGATCTATCTTGGAGAATGTTCCATGTGCACTCGAGAAGAAAGTATATTCTGTTGCTTTGGGATGCAGAGTTCTAAATATATCTGTCAAGTCCATCTGATCCAATGTATCATTCAGGGCCCTTGTTTCTTTATTGACTGTGTGTCTAGATGATCTATCCATTTCTGTAAGTGGGGTGTTAAAGTCCCCTGCAATGACCACATTCTTATCAATAAGGTTGCTTATGTTTATGAGTAATTGTTTTATATATCTGGGGGCTCCGGTATTTGGCGCATAGACATTTATAATTGTTAGCTCTTCCTGATGGATAGACCCTGTAATTATTATATAATGCCCTTCTTCATCTCTTGTTACAGCCTTTAATTTAAAGTCTAGTTTGTCTGATATAAGTATGGCTACTCCAGCTTTCTTTTGGCTTCCAGTAGCATGATAAATAGTTCTCCATCCCCTCACTCTCAATCTAAAGGTGTCCTCAGATCTAAAATGAGTCTCTTGTAGACAGCAAATACATGGGTCTTGTTTTTTTATCCATTCTGATACCCTATGTCTTTTGGTTGGCGCATTTAATCCATTTACATTCAGTGTTATTATAGAAAGATACGGGTTTAGAGTCATTGTGATGTCTGTATGTTTTATGCTTGTAGTGATGTCTCTGGTACTTTGTCTCACCCCCCTTAGGATGTCTTGTAGGGCTGGTTTCATGGTGACAAATTCCTTCAGTTTTTGTTTGTTTGGGAAGACCTTTATCTCTCCTTCTATTCTAAATGACAGACTTGCTGGATAAAGGATTCTAGGCTGCATATTTTTTCTGTTTAGCACACTGAAGATATCGTGCCAAGCCTTTCTGGCCTGCCAAGTTTCAAAGGAGAGATCAGTCACGAGTCTTATAGGTCTCCCTTTATACGTGAAGGCACGTTTATCCCTTGCTGCTTTCAGAATTTTCTCTTTATCCTTGTATTTTGCCAGTTTCACTATGATATGTCATGCAGAAGATCGATTCAAGTTACGTCTGAAGGGAGTTCTCTGTGCCTCTTGGATTTCAATGCCTTTTTCCTTCCCCAGTTCAGGGAAGTTCTCAGCTATAATTTCTTCAAGTACCCCTTCAGCACCTTTCCCTCTCTCTTCCTCCTCTGGGATACCAATTATGCGTATATTATTTCTTTTTAGTGTATCACTTAGTTCTCTAATTTTCCCCTCATACTCCTGGATTTTTTTATCTCTCCTTCTTTCAGCTTCCTCTTTCTCCATAACTTTATCTTCTAGTTCACCTATTCTCTCCTCTGCCTCTTCAATCCGAGCCGTCGTGGTTTCCATTTTGTTTTGCATTTCGTTTAAAGCGTTTTTTAGCTCCTCGTGACTGTTCCTTAGTCCCTTGATCTCTGTGGCAAGAGATTCTCTGCTGTCCTCTATACTGTTTTCAAGCCCAGCGATTAATTTTATGACTATTATTCTAAATTCACCCTCTGTTATATTATTTAAATCCTTTTTGATCAGTTCATTAGCTGTTGTTATTTCCTGGAGATTCTTCTGAGGGGAATTCTTCCGTTTGGTCATTTTGGATAGTCCCTGGAGTGGTGAGGACCCGCAGGGCACTTCCCCTGTGCTGTGGTGTATAACTGGAGTTGGTGGGTGGGGCCGCAGTCCGACCTGATGTCTGCCCCCAGCCCACCGCTGGGGCCACAGTCAGACTGGTGTGTGCCTTCTCTTCCCCTCTCCTAGGGGCGGGATTCACTGTGGGGTGGTGTGGCCTGTCTGGCCTACTTGCACACTGCCAGGCTTGTGGTGCTGGGGATCTGGTGTATTAGCTGGGTTGGGTAGGCAAGGTGCTAGGGAGCTGGGGTGGGTAGGCAAGGTGCACGGGGGCGGGAGGGGCAGGCTTAGCTCGCTTCTCCTTAGGTGATCCACTTCAGGAGGGGCCCTGTGGCAGCGGGAGGGAGTCAGATCCGCTGCCGGAGGTTTGGCTCCGCAGAAGCACAGAGTTGGGTGTTTGCGCGGAGCGAGCAAGTTCCCTGGCAGGAACTGGTTCTCTTTGGGATTTTGACTGGGGGATGGGCGGGGGAGATGGCGCTGGCGAGCGCCTTTGTTCCCCGCCAAGCTGAGCTCTGCCGTCCGGGGGCTCAGCAGCTCTCCCTCCCTTTGTCCTCCAGCCTTCCCGCTTTCTGAGCAGAGCTGTTAATTTATGACCTCCCAGACGCTAAGTCGCGCTTGCTGCCGGAACACAGTCCGTCCGGCCCCTCCGCTTTTGCCAGCCAGACTCGGGGGCTCTGCTTGGCTGGCGAGCCGCCCCTCGGCCCCGGCTCCCTCCCGCCAGTCCGTGGAGCGTGCACCGCCTCGCTGCCCTTCCTACCCTCTCCCGTGGGCCTCTCGTCTGCGCTTGGCTCTGGAGACTCCGTTCTGCTAATCCTCTGGCGGTTTTCTGGGTTCTTTAGGCAGGTGTAGGTGGAATCTAAGTGATCAGCAGGACGCGCGGTGAGCCCAGTGTCCTCCTACGCCGCCATCTTCCGGAACCAACAATCTCTTTACCTTTTTAAATTTCAGCTTTACTGAGGTATAGTTGACATAAAAATTAAAATAAAGTGATTTGATATATGTTTACATTGTGAAAGCATTCCCTTCATCCAGTAATTAACACATCTACCTTTTTTTTATGGGGGCATGAACATTTAAGTTTTATTTTCTCAGCATATTTCAGTTATACAATATAGTCATTGTAGCAACCATGCTTTACATTAGATTCTCAGACTTCTTTCATCTTTCAGCTGTAAGTTTTCACCCTTTTACCTCTCCCTACTCCCCCCCCCCCCCACTCCCCAGGCCCTGGCAACTGTTTTTCTACTCTGTGTCTATGACTTTAACTTTTTTTTCTTTTTTCTTTTTTCTTTTCTGTTCTTCTCCTTTCCTTTCCTTTTCTTTATTTTTTCTTTTCTCTTCTCTTCTCTTTTCTTTACATTCCACATATAAGGAACGCCATGCAGTATTTGTCTTTCTCTCTCTGGCTTATTTCACTTGGCATGATGACCTCAAGCTCCACCCATGTTGTCACAAATAGTGGGATTTCTTTCTTTCTCATGGCAGAATAATATTGCATTGTATATATACACATACCATGTTTTCTTTATCCATTCATCTGCTGATGGCCACTGAGATTGTTTTCATATATTGGCTGTTGTGAATAATGCTGCAAGAGCAGAGAGCTATTTGATATTCTGTTTTCATTTCCTTTGGATATATATCCAGAAGTGAGATCGCTAGAGCCTATGGCAATTCTACTTTTTTTAATTTTTTGAGAAACCTCCACAGTTTTCCAATTGGCTGCACAACTTTACATGCCCACCAACAGTGCACAAGATTTTCTTTTTTCCACATTCTCACCAACCCCTGCTCTATCTTGTTTTTTTGATAATAGCCATTCTAATAGATATGAGGTGATATCTCATTATGAATTTGGTTTGTATCTCCCTGATGATTAGTTATGTTGAGCATCTTTTCAAGTATCTACTGGTCCATCTGTATGTCTTCTTTGGAGAAATGTCCATTCAGTTCCTCTGTTCATTTTTACTTGGAATATTATTAATTATCATTGCTTTGATTATTAGGTTGTGGGAGTTCTTTATATATTTTTGGATATTAGCTTTTTATCACATATGTGATTTATAAATATTTTCTCCATAGATTCCATAGATTTCCTTCTCATTTTTGTTGATGGTTTCCTTTGCCATGTTTTTTAGTTTGATGTAGTCCCACTTGTTTATTTTTGCTTTTGTTGCCTTTGCTTTTGGTGTCAAATCCAAAAAATCATTGCAAAGACCTATGTCAAAGGGATTACCACCTGTTTTCTTCTAAGAATTCTATGGTTTTAACTTGTGCCACAGTTTCTATATGTATAGTAGTAGGGAAAAGCATGCCATCTACTTCTTAGAGCAATTGTGAATTGCATTAGCCAAAACCTGCGACTCACTTAGAAGAGTACTTGGGGCAGGAGAGCCTGGGTGACTTAGTGTGTTAAGCATCTGACTCTTGATTTCAGACCTGGTCATGATCTCATGGTTTGTTCGTGAGTTCCGGCCCTGAATTGGGCTCTGCACTGACAAGAGCCTGCTTGAGATTCTCTCTCTCTGCCTCTCCCCTGCTCATGGTCTCTAAATAAATAAATAAATAAATAAATAAATAAATAAATAAGTAAATACTTAAAAAAAGTACTTGCACAAAATAAACACTCAGGCTTTGCTAGCAAAGATTGTGTGCTGTCACTGTGTGAAAAGGAAAAAAAGTGGACAATGTTACTTTAATTTATAAATATTTACACTCTTTCTTTAGTCACCAATTAAAAATCCTACTTTTCATTTCATAAAAAATGTGGCATATTTAGCTTCAAACTATATGTTTCAATGAAAGCCAATTATGAAAAGGATATCTGCACTAGTAAATAAATGGAAGAAAGGCTGAGGCAAACAGCTGTGGCAATGCTAAGCGAATAAAATTTCTCCCCTCACAGTGTTGGATAGACAGTGACTATTCATTGTTAATATTTTTCACAGATTCAAATTGTAGAAAATATTATTTAGTTTATAAGGATTGGTTTTCCTGCACTGTAGAACTTACCTTACAGGCAAGGATACTGTGCACAGAATTTGTAATAGTCACTTTTTTTTCTGGCCTCATTACTGCCAGAGTAGAGGTTAGGGCAGGGAAACAGATAGAAACAGTTTGGTTCAATTATGTGTTTATAAGGACATTAAATCAAATGAGGAAACTAAAGAATATCAATAATGAATGCAGTTGCTCCTGGTTTAAGTTCTGTGAAGTCTGTGTCTTTAATCTTCAGTTGCTCTAAAATCCAGTGCGATTATCAAGCAAATATAAGCATTTCTGAGGATAATCTGTTTGTTCAAGGTAAGATGAGATGTCCAGAGCTGGTGCATGTGTGGCCTTTGATTTTGTAAGTTATATAGTGAATACGGTTCAATCTAATTTTGAAAAATGTAAAAGTTGTATGCCTCTGTAACCACTGGGCACAAGATACTTTTCTGGATAATAGCAACTTCCTTGGATCAAATATATATTCCCAGATGTGCTGAGATAGTATCCATGTTAAGGATGCAGCTTTGTATTTTAGAATTTAGAATTTAGAATTAAGTGCTGTTTGATATAGACGAGCTAAACAGTTAAAACTTGAACTATTATTAACAAAACTTCACATTCTTTGGTTGCTTCCTTCAAATTGTTGGGGGAAACCTGTGTATTTAAAATAAGGCATGACTACTAGGTTGTATACATTATTTTACAGTCTCAATTCTACCTGTTTCTGGTTCAGTTAAGATAATCATCGAGGAAAATTTTTCTTTAAAAAATTAAATCTGAAAGCAACACTGATATTCATTCAATTATATAAATGATAGTCACTAATACTTCTAAAATTATTATTATTATTATTTTTACTTTAGAGAGAGATAGAGAGAGACTATGAGCACAAGCCAGGGAGAGAGGTAGAGGGAGAGAGAGAGAATCCCAAGAAGCTCCACGTTCGGCACAGAACCCAACATGGGGTTCAATCCTACAACCTTAGGATCATGACTTGAGTCAAAATCAACAGTCTGATGCTCAATCAGCTGAGCCACGCAGGCAATATTCACTTAAGTTCAGTCAAGCAGGGTCAAGCCTTCTAACCATCAGCTCTGTTTCCATGTGGTGCAAGATTATAGAATTAGAGCTGCTTTCAGAGACTTCAAACGAATCTCAATTCAATTTTTCGTAGGGAGATAAATCATGAGTTCATCACGAAGTGGATTAGAACATGAATACATGAGGCTACCTGAAAGGGAGAGGATGGGGTCCAGCTCAAGAAGACAACAGTGTGATCAATGGTAGAAAAATATCCTGGGACATGAAGGACAATGACTCATCTCCATAGCCCCAAGTATTAGAGAAGGAAGTTGGGCTCCATCAACAACAGCTACCCCTTCTAAGCAGAAAAGTTCCCCTGTGGTCAAAGCATATAACAATGTCAAGCCCCAGCCTGGCCTCACACCTAGAGATCTTGTTAATATTTCATCAATTTAAACTCCAGAACACCCAAGAAAGTACTTGATTTGCTTTGGCATTTCCTCAGTTCATGACAGGTTTAGATTTCCTTTCCTTGACACTACAGAAATAACTACCCTCAAATACCCAAAATAAAAAAGAATTATTTGGACTCTTAAAAACCTTTTCATTTATTGTCTGATGACACTTATATCAAGGCCCTGCCTTCCCTGAGAGGAACAAGCAAAACATACTGCCATTGCTTACCATTTCAATATGTATTCTTATGCATTTATTTCTCAAGGCATTGGAATTGGTCCAATATTTTAAAGATGGTACAATTCTGAACCTATACATGTAGAAAAAACTTGAATTAAAATATACCTCTTCTCTCATTCGTTTATAAAAATAAACACTGATGGGGTGCCTGGGTGGCTCAGTCGGTTAAGCATCCGACTTCAGCTCAGGTCACGATCTCGCGGCCCGTGAGTTTGAGCCCCACGTCAGGCTCTGGGCTGATGGCTCAGAGCCTGGAGCCTGTTTCCGATTCTGTGTCTTCTTCTCTCTCTGCCCCTCCCCCATTCATGCTCTGTCTCTCTCTGTCTCAAAAATAAATAAAACCGTTAAAAAAACATTAAAAAAAAAAGAATAAAGACACATCTTTAAATAAATAAATAAATAAATAAATAAATAAATAAATAAACACTGTTTCCATATTATGCAAGTCCTGGAAGAAAGATTTAAATATATATTTAAGGCAGGCACCTTAGTATATTTAAAAATATTGGGCTTTATATAGATAGTTAATATTCACTGATGGATGATAAGCAGAAGCTATGCTTTAAAAAGTTTGCCCTATCTCCAGTGAGGAAGTTGAATTAAGAGAAGAAACTGCAGCAAAATATTAAATCTCTTGGGGGGGGGGGGGCACCTGGGTGGCTCAGTTGGTTAAGCATCCAACTCTTGATTTCCACACAGGTCATGATCTCACAGTCATGAGATAGAGCCCAGCGTCGAGCCCCATGTCGAGCTACATGCTTGGAGTGGAGCCTGCTTAAGAATCTCTCTCTTGGGGCACCTGGGTGGCTCAGACAATTAAGCATCAGACTCTTGGTTTCAGCTCAGATCATGATCTCACAGTTTATGAGTTCAAGCCCCACCTTGGTCTCTGACTGACAGCACTAAGTCCACTTGGGATTCTTTGTCCCTCTCTCTCTTCCCATCTCCCTCTTATTCTATCTCTCCCTCTGTCTCTGGCCCTCCCCAACTCATGTATGAACACATGCTCTATAAATAAATAAATAAATAAATAAATAAATAAATAAATAAATAAATAAAATTCTCTCTCTCCTGCAGCCCTCCTCTGCTTGCACATACATGCTCCTTCTAAATAAATACATAGTCTTTAAATCTCTAGGTACTAGTTCCAATTCAGTCCCTATGAATTCTAGTTTTTAATCAGAATTCTAGTTCTTCATTCTCTCCCTATGGAATTTATTATACATAAAACTTCATAATCTTCTATCCAAGGACCAAGGTCTTCTTTCTTAACTTTATTAATCCAGATTTAATATGTGATCAAATTTATTTTCTTAAAATGTGACCTATTCATGTTAAAGCAAATCCCTATGGAATTTATTGATGAACTCTTAGTAGCAAAATGAAGTTCCCTTTTTTAGTTTTTATCCTATTGATATAAGCACAGCATTTGTTTTCCATGCAATTTTTCCTTCTTCCAATGTTCATTTGATCATAACTTTTTTATGTTTCATTTTCCTGTTCTTTTTATCCTTCCTCCCAAATTGTTTTGTATCTTTGCCAGCATGTGATGTGTTCGTTTTTAACATTTTTTTAAAAACATTTTTAGTAGGCTTTATTTTTAGAGAAGTTTTCAGTTCACAGAAAAATTAAGTGGGAAGTACTGAGTTCCCGTATAACATCCCTCTCTCCCAGTTTCCCTTAGTATTAACATGTTGAATTAATGTGACACATTTGTTATAACTGGTAAGCCAATACTGATGCATTATTATTAAAGTCTATAGTTTACATGAAGGGTCATTTTTTTGTGTCTCGTATTCTACAGATTTTGACAAATGTATAAAGATATGTATCCACTATTATAGTATCATACAGAATAGTGTCGCTGCCCTAAAATTCCCTGGGTTCCATTTACTCCTCGATTCCTCCCCACTAACTTCTGTAAATCACTGACCTTTCACTGTTTTCATAGGTTTGCCTTTTCCAGAATGTCACATAGTTGGAATCATACAATATTGAGCATTTTCAGACTGGCTTCTTTCACTTATAATATGCATTGTAGTTTCCTCCATGTCTCTTTCTTGACTTAATTCACTGCTTTTTATCTTTCAGTAATATTCCAATGTATGGATGTATCACAATTTGTTCATCCATTCAGTTACTGAAGTACATCTTGCTTCAAAGTTTTGACAATTATGAATAAAGCTGTTTAAAAAAAACATTCTTTTTAATCATTATGTGTTGATGCTCCTCAGGATTCCAAACTGGTTTCATGAATTTTTCAATTATTTACTTTCCGTTGATGAAATTATATATTGTATCATGTTAACACATCACAAATGTGTCAACGGTTTTAAAACATAAATTTCTTTTTTACCTTTTCTCGTTTTGTACTCCTGGTATTTTGCTACCTAGGAGTTCTACAGGTATGACAAAATTGATCTCTCCAAACCAAAACTCATCTTTCAGCTGAACTGATCCTTCAGTCCTTATTTTTCAGATATTCTAGAAAACCACCATCTCCCTACATAGTCCCTACAGAGTCCCTATATAGTCCTGTAGTCATGCAGGACAAAATTAGATACTCTTTGACTTTTTTCAGCCTTATCATATCACCATATTATTTCATTATATCTTTAGGGTATTTTATTTCACACCTTTCTGTTCACCCTTACAACATTAGACATAAAACTTCATAATCTTCTATCTAAGGACCTATTGGTCTTATTTCTTAACTTTATTAATCCATATTTAATATGTCACCAAATTTAGTTTCTTAAAATGTGAATCTATTCATGTTTAGTTAGAACAAATGCAATATTATTGTGATGTCTTACTTGAAAATAGGGAAAAGTTCAAATTATTTTTTAACTATAAAGGCCTTTATTATTGGACCTAACTTAATTTTTCAGACTTAACTCCCACAACTAACTCACAGAGATTCTATAAATTTATGAGCCCTAATTCATTCTAGTTTTATTTTTGCATTTGTTCCATTTCCTTTCCCCAACTGGAACATCTTTCTCACTCTGTCTCCTAGTACAATCTTATTCTTCAGTTAAGAATCACAGTTAAGAGCACTTTCAGGGAATTTCCTCTAACACTGCAGAGAGATTACTATTTTACTCCCTTGTCCTACCTTGTCCCTTGTCCCTACTCCCTCACAGAACTTTTTTTCACATATGTTTCTTTTACTCTTATATACAGTAAAACCTGGTATTGCGAGTAACTAGTTCTGCGAGTGTTCCACAAGACGAGCAAACATTTCTAATAAATTTTAACTTGAAAAACAAGCGATGTCTTGAAATACTAGTAGTATATGATGCCAAATGTACATGATTACAAACTGAGCCAATGGTTCTCTCTCTCTCTCTCTCTCTCTCTCTCTTTCTCTGCAGGATTGTGGGTGATCATCAATGCAATGTCACATTTCTGCAAAATCCTCAAAAAGAGGCAAAAGCAAGTGTCATTGGATAGGTTTGTTGTTAAAGTTACACGAAAAAAAAAAAGATTCCATTGAGCCAATAGATAGCAGTGATTCTATTAGTGATAGTGAAAGCTGTCATACACAATAACCCTTCTCTCCTCTCCCTCACACCAGCCACAGAGGTTTTCAAAGGTAAGTGGAGGTTAATTTGTTTATTTTTCTTTATATTTTGTATTTTCTTTATTATTTTGCATTATATTACAGTATTTAGTCATTCTTATATGAATATTTTGGGGTTGTGGAACACATCATCTGAGTTTCCAGTATTTCTTATGGGGAAATTTTCTTTGACATACAAGTGCTGTGGATTACAAGCATGTTTCCAGAACAAATTATGCTTGTAAACCACGGTTTTACTGTACTATTAAAATTGCTGCACATGAATATTTTTACCACTCAACAGCATTTACTTCAAGAGCTAGAATCATCACATTTGTGTCTTCTGAATTTGAAGCATATAAAAATTCAGTAAATAAATACTGTCTGAATTAATAAATGACTGAATTAAGACATTGAGGTGAATCCTTTAAGCAGTGCAGAATTACGGGCTTGTAGTGGAGAAAAATTAAGGGCTTGTAGTGGTTATGAGATATTTCTAATATATGTAAATGTAGTTATTTGAGCATCAAGTCTCCATGTAATACAATATAAAGGTCTGGATGGCAATGACTGTTCTGTTTATCATTGACTTCCCAATGCCTGAAAGAGACTCTTTAGTATTCATTAATCATTCATTCACTGAGAAATTATTGAACACCTACTATGTAGCAAGCATAATCCCTCAGTGTTGGGGTCAGAGCAGATGAAGGTCCTGGCTGATGAAGCTCAGAACTTTGTAGAACAGAAGATAAATAAGTTGTATGTATGATGGTGAGAAGTACTGCATTTCACTATAGTGAAACATAAAGTAGATTAATGAAGATAAATACCAGATTGATGGTGGGGGGGTGATTATTTTTGAGGTAAGAAAAAGCCTCTCTGATAGGGTAAACCAAAAAGTGCTGAAGAATCAGACATGTGGAAAATGTAAGAAGTATTTGAGGGAGGGAAAAACTCAATGCACAGGCCCTGAAGTGGAAAAAGGCTAAGAAAGCTCAAAGGAAGCTCTGGAGATCAGTGTGGCTGCTATGGCGTGATCAAGAAAGAGAGGGGTAGAGATGAGTACAGAGTTGATGGGGAGAGCAGATCATTTATGTCTTTTACATTCACTTCTACCTCCTCTCCATTTGTTATAAAGCAATCCTAGTGATCTCATTAAAATGCAAAGGGAAACATGTCAAGATATTATTTCAAAAGCTTTGTTGGCTTCTCATTACTCAGAGAAAAAAGAAAAGTCCTTAATATTCCTACAAGACTGTGCATAAATTATACCCTGTTTACCTCCAAAGGTCTATTAATGGCCACCTTTGCTTTCACCCTCTTCTCCCAGGCAATGGGGTCACTTTTGCATTCTTCATACATGGCATTTTTTACCCCACCTTAGGAAAACTGCCTAAGATACTTTTACAGCCTAGAACCCTCTTTCATGTCTTCCTCCTTTCCCTGGCTACTACCTATGCATCCTTCAGATATGACCTTAAATGTTACTACTTGGGACAGGCCTTCCTTAATCACTCAGTTTATGACCACCTATAGCACCCAGTAGCTATCTGTTTAATTACATGTCAAATGTTGATTTCTCTCACTAGTTCATAAACTTTGTAGAAGCAGGAAGAATATTGGACATAGGATACTACCGTAGTGCCTGGTGAGATACTAGGTATATAGTGAATGTATACTAAATAATCGATTATGTTTTTCCATAGATAGATGAATGAATGAACAAATGATGTGTTTTTGCTAAGGAAAAAACAAACAAATAAAGAAACTCTACTTGTGCTTTTATATAGGCTTTCAGGGTTTTTTTTTAGTAAATGAATCTCAAGTCTTGACTCCTGGAATAATTGTTTTCTTTCATACCACTCTCACAAAATAGTATGAAAGGGAGGATCACACCGTTGCTCTGAAAAGACATGCTTAGTAATAATAAATTATATATATAACATGTTATTATTGTTAAAGACTCGTTTTACTTTCCTAAAACTGTCATTAATCAGTTGATAATTTTCTACCCCTGAGAAACACATTTATTATATTCATCTACCATGGTTTAAGATAAGAAAGTTATACAAAGCAATCTATACTATTTAATTTCCCCAGTCTATGGCACATTAAAGAAACATCTAATACTCTTAAAAGTTCAGAAAAATGGATGTAAAGATAGTGGTATGAGCAGTGATTAATATTTTCAAAGGCTCTGTTTACCATTTTATGCCAACTGCCCAAACTACGTAAGCGCAAAATAAACATCAGTAAAATAAAGTATTCAATTAATTAATGAATTCTATACCCAATTCTTTGAATTTAGTATCCATGCATGTACTTCTTTTACCTAAGACACAGAGATTTATTCTGTTAAAGTAAAAGCTGCTTGATTCAAAATAGAAAAATCAATGATCTTTTTTATGGATACATTAAAATGCTTAAAGCAACTGATTAAGTTTAAGGTATTAACCTTTCAGTTATTTTTATTTGTGAGACTCAGAGATCCACTGAACTCCATTTGTAAGAATTCTCAGATCTATTTTCTTTTAGTATTTTTCAGATTTAATTTACCCAGAGTGACCCCACTACACAGTGATTTACACTCACCACTTTTTATAAATTCACGGTAACTTCATACGGATTTACACAATAGCAATTATTATCAGTTACCCCTTCCTTGAAGAAATATTTCAAAAAGTGCAAGTCAATGACTTTAATGAAAATGTCTCCATCACTGAGAAAACTGTTATTGATTTCAAGTAATATATACTTCAGTCCATATCTAATTCATCATTATTGTCTAGAGCTTATAGATTTATAGACATAAATAATCTCTATTTCAATGGAAGACAACATACGTGTATATCTGTATAAATTTTGGGACAGGCAATTGTCCATAATTCCTTTCTTCTAAAAATCATTTGTCCAGGGGGCACCTGGGTGGCTCAGTCGCTTAAGCATCCGACTTCAGCTCAGGTCATGATCTCGCGGTTCACGGGTTCGAGCCACGCATCAGGTTCTGTGCTGACAGCTCAGGGCCTGGAGCCTTCTTCGAGTTCTGTGTCTCCCTCTCTCTGTGGTTCCCCTGTTCGTACTCTCTCTCTCTCTCTCTCTCTCTCTCTCTCAAAAATAAATAACACATTAAAAAAATCATTTGTCCAGAAAATTCACTAGAAAGACATATTATGATCAAGTTTCCCCACAGCTTTGAAGCCAACTAGAAGCATATTTTTGTTCTTCTGTCAAATCTGTGTGTCTGGGTGAAAAGGATGGGGGGTCGCTACACAAATACAAACTAAGCAGTATATCTATTTACAATAAAAAGAGATTGAAAGCCACTTTTCTACTCTATGAATTCTTAGAATTTTTTTCTATAAGAATAGCCTCTACTAAAATATGAATAGTTCTCATTTATGCAGAAAGCAGACATATTGTCAAAAGAACTAAATCATTCCTTTATTTCCTTATTTCATATAAAAATTTTCATTTGCTACTTTCCTTCCCTTGAGCTTCCCAGTCTTATCTCTAGTTGGATTAGAACAATTTCAGCAGAAGAAAAAACTGTTTAAATTTAACAATAAAAAAGGTTTATGAAAGTTGTAATATTCATTTTTTGTTGTTTTTTCATCTAGCAATCCTCGGAACTTCTCGATTCAATACCTCTCTCCACATCTGAAACACAGAAATAACTTTATTCATATATCATTTTTCCATTTGTAGTAAGATTTTTTGTTTTGTTTTGTTTTTTGTTTTTCCCTAGGCTGTCAGAGATTTTCACTTGAATCCACTTTCATTTACTTGTTCTTTGTTTCTTGGTGATAGAGACTGAATATTTCTTATTTATTTTATAATTAAATCTATATGAAACATGAATCACTCAGCACACTTGGTTAGTATTAAGCCTGTGAGTTGTTCTAACAAGTCGTAATTTTACTTACTCCTGAATTGTCCATGAATTAAAATGCTATTTCTAAACAAAAAGTCTGTTTCCCCAAAATAAAGAAATCTCTGTTTATATTTATATTTTCATACCTGCTATTACTTCTTATGGTTTTCAAAAGCTCTGAAACTATCCTTGTTATATATTCTATGTATTGTCACATCTTAGCACAAAGATCCCTTTGGTAAGATGAAGATCTTGCCCCTCTAAAAATACATGCCCTTAAATTTTACGGACAAGGTTAGCATCTACGTGTGCTTTATTGCAATTAAATTGCCAACTGTTATCAGGAGTCATCAGGGCCTGAAGATACTCAGTGATAAAAACAATGTAGATGGATGTTTAGGGTAAGATCTCTGGGCAACAGCGAAATGGGAGATCCCTGTCACTATGCATCAGATTTAGAAGGACCTCTCAGGAATGTCTGCATTTTCTAATACATTAAAGCCTAATAACTTCATACATGCATTATTTTACACAGGAGCATCATATACAAAAGAAATGAAAGTGAAGCTGCTCTTAAAATCCTGTACTCCCATCCATTTACATCTTTCTTTGTCTTTATGCCAGGCTCCCCACAACCCTCAGGCTTGTGTTGAAATTACTTATTTCCTTCAAACACTTCATTTTGCCACAGAAACACAGGATTAAAAGACACAATTAAGTTCTCACACAAAGACAAGAATATCCCTCTCATCTCCACTCTTATTTAAGCCAAATCAAACCAATCAGCAAACACTAACCAATGAAACAAACTAAAGATAAACAAACAAACAAAACAGGGAGCTCTGGAGCCAAACTGCCTGAGTCTGAATCCTCACTCTGTCACTTACAAATGGTACGATTTTGGACATTTACTTAAGTTCTCTGTGTCTCAATCTCATAATCTGTAAATGGGGCTAATAAAACTACTTACTTCATAGTGTTGCTATAAAACTTAAAGGTTAATGGCGCATCTGGTGACTCAATTGGTTAAGTGTCCCTTTGGCTCAGGTCATGATCTCTCAGTTTATGGGTTCGAGCTGTGCTGACAGCTCAGAGCCTGGAGACTGCTTTGGATTCTGTGCTTCCCTCGCTCTCTTTCCCCTCCCCAACTCACGCTCTGTCCCTCTCTCAAAAATAAACGGTAAAAAAAAATTAAAAAAATTAAAATTAAAGGTTAACATGTGTAACTTCTGGAATATCACCTAGTATATACTGAGTACTAAAGTGTTTATTAAATGCATTTATATTGTGAAATAAAATACAGAAAACTATGTACATTATATGTCTCATTTAATAGATAATTATAAAGCAAACATCTATGTAACTATGTAAACAAAGTCAATAGCCAGAACACTGTCAGGATCCCAGAAAAACAGCCCTCACTCTCACCATGCATCTTTTCAATGACAAACTTTTCTCTCTTTTTGAAAAACTCCTTGAAAAATAGTCGAGCTTCTATAATTATGCCTTTTTTTAATGTTCATTTATTTTTGAGAGAGAGAGTGCAAGTGGGGAAGGTGCAAACAGAAAGGCGGACAGAGGGTCCAAAAAGGCTCTGCACTGACAGCAAAGAGCCCAATGTGGGGCTTGAACTGACAAACCACAAGATCAGGACCTGAGCCTTGAGCCAAAGTTGCATGCTCAACCAACTAAGTCAAACAGGCACCCCTATTATTATGCCTACTTAATCAGTTTCTTGCTTTCCTTTATACTTTTGCTAAATGTATGCATCCCTAAATAATATGCTCAACCTTTCCTACTCCTGAAATTTATATAAAATAGAATCATATTGTATCACACTATTTTGAAACTAGCTTATTAGATCTGGAAATTTCATCTCAGTGGTATTTTATTTTTGTTGCTAGATAGTCTTTGATGATTATACTCCAATTTACTTATGGATTTGTCTATTGTAATTAGACATTTGGGTAGTATCCTGATTTGCTATTATGAACAAGGCTGCTATAAAGGTTTTGTCACATGACACGGATATATATAAGAATGAGTGGATTTGCTAAACAATGTGGTGTGCATATTTTGAACTTTATTAGATAATACTCAGCAGGTTCTTTTTTCTCCAAAGGATCTGCACCAACTTACCCTAAAGCCGATTATGGAAGTTGTTATTATTCTACCTATTAGTTAGAAGTTGCTGCATATAAATTTCTTTAAAACTCGATGAATTAAAAAAACAATAATGACTTATCATCTCTTACATTTTCTGCAGGTTGGGTACTCAGCTGGGCAGTTCTGGCTCAGACCCTCCCTCTCATTAGGTCAAAATTAAATGTCTTCTGTAACTGGAGTATCATAAAAGATTGGCAGGTGTGAGAAGATTTATTTCAAAAGTAGTTTATTCACATGACAGGCAAATTGGTGCCTCAGTTCCATGCGAGCCTTTACAAGACTGTTTTAAGTATCCTGGGAATGGCATGGTGACCAGAATGAATAATCTAAGACAGCAAGGCCGAAATTCAATGCCCTTTAAGACCTAGTCTCAAAAGACATAAAATACTTCCACTATACTATATTGGTCATATATGTCAACCTTGGTTCAATTTGGAGAACACTATAAAAGGGCAATAATACCAAGAAATACCAAGGTGGCTTGTTGGGGGCCATCTTGCAGGCTGGGGTTCCACACTCCACATTCTTCCAACATCTAATATTGCCAGACATTTAAAATATTTTTGTAGCTTTAATTTGGATTTTCCTGCCTACTGATGAAAACAAGTATATTCACATGCTTATTGGCATTCAAAATTTGTTTTCTGATACATGTAATTGTTTATTTTTCCTCTATGAACATATATCTATCTTGCCATGTGATGAAATGGCTGCTTCTAAGACTCCTGACAGATCTTTAAAATAGTGTGACAAGGGGTGCCTGGGTGGCTCAGTGAGTTGAGCATACGACTTTGGTTCAGGTCATGATTTCACGGTTTGTGGATTCGAGCCTCGCATTGGGCTCTCTGTTGTCAGCATGCAGCTCACTTTGGATCCTCTTGCCCCCCTTTTGCTCTGCATCTACCCACTAGCGCTCTCTCTCTCAAAAATAAATAAAAAGACATTAAAGAAAACAAAAAATAAAATAGTGGGGCAAGTTCAAGTTGCAATTTTTTTGGTTCAAAGCATGGACTGATATACAAGGATTTCTAAACATGTGGTAAAATAATTTTCATTTCTAGTGGCTGCAGGGCTGGGGTAGTTGACAGCCAAGCCCGAAGCTGTTTTAATGCTAACTACTGAATTAAAACATCATTAAATTCATATTCTCCACAGGTCTCTTATGTAAAAGTTTAGGAACAGAATAAAAAAGGAACCAAAGACCTGTAATATAGATTCAAAAATACTCATTGCATTAAAATCAACAACCCTACCGAGGATGCCTTAGAATAAGAGCAGATCTTCCTGTCTGGTCTGAGAATACTACAACTCCTTCATCTAAGAAAATTACTTTGCAATTGACTTAGAAAACCAATTCTCCTCACTACCCAAACCCACAACCCCTAATTTTCTGCATACCTATTTCTAGAGGTAGATTTCAACGTGATTGTTTGGGGCAGAATGCTGGCTGATTACTGTCTTCCCATGGTTCTCCTGACTGGCACTATTATGCTCAAGCATTCTGATTCTGGCCAGCAACAGCAAAAAAGGCTCAGAGGCATCTAGAATTTATGTCCATTCTTCTCAGGCAACTAGGTAACAAAGAAATATCCATGAGGCCATGCATGTAGCTTGAGAGAGGTATGTTAGTGCAGTGGGGGGGTGGGGGGTTGGGGGGTGGTTACTAGGAAGGTAGATGGCGTGCTTGTGCAACTTACACTAGCCTTCAGCATGTGCCTAAACATGTACTTTTAAAAATCACTTGTATTAGACAGTAACATTTAGATGAGCATGGTTAAAAGCATGGTTAAGGATAAGCTGATGAAGGGCAGCATAGGTTTCATGGTCAACTAGTGTCTTACGGTCCAGCATTCAGTCCTTCCAACTGTTAAACAACATAATTGGAGCTTCTTCTCAAAATAGAATTGTACTTTCTGAAGAAAGTAACCTCAATGCTCAAAAACTCCTAGGCACCACTGCAGCAACTCTCCCAATGGAGGCTGGCACAAATTCAAGAAATTATATAATTCTACTGTAGATATTCCAAGCACTAGATTAGATCCAGTGAAACTTTTTTTTTAATGCTTATTAATTTTGAGAGAGAGAGAGAGAGAGAGAGAGCTAGCACAAGCACGAGCTGGGGAGGGGCAGAGAGAGAGAGAGAGAGAATCCCAAGCTAGCTCTGCACTATCAGTGCAGAGCCCCACTTGGGGCTTGAACTCACAAACTATGAGATCGTGACCAGAGCTGAAATCAAGAGTCAGATGCTTAACTGACTGAGCCACTCAGGCATCTCTAGATCCACTGAAACTTTAAGGCCAAGTGACAGATAATTTTTGTGTTTCTGTTCACATATATGGAGATGAGCAGCACCTAGCATAACAATAAGTACACAAAAAGAGCTAAGGGATGTATTTATTTATTTTCGTAAGAATTCTATTTGGTCTAGTGCATGGTAATCCATTGCTTTCCTACTGAACCCATCTGTCTATAGCAGTGTCCAACAAGAGAGCTAAGGTGAGATCATTCCTGCATTTTAAAAAAATTTATTTAAAATAAACTTTTTAATGTTTATTTATTTTTGAGAGACAGAGAAACAAAGCATGAGCAGGAGAGGGGCAGAGAGAGAGGGAGACACAGAATCCAAAGCAGCCTCTAGGCCCTGAGCCATCAGCACAGAACCCGAAGCAGGGCTCAAACTCGCAAACCATGAGATCATGACCTGAGCCAAAGTCACGCACTCAACCGAATGAGCCACTCAGGCGCCTCCATTCCCATATTTTTCAAAGTTTTCGTGGTGATGTTAATATATGAAATATCCTGAAGAATATGGCATTTCTTTCCACTTGTTATTTTGGTAATGGAGCTCCAGAAACTTCTATTTGAAATTTATTATCATAATATCATTTACTCAGGAGGAAAATGTCAATTTTCTCTCAATGCTGAGGATATATATTCCAACAGTAAACTGGGAAACAGGAAAAGTGATACATGATTCAGGAGCTATGGTCAAGCAGATTTGCATTAAAACTGTACCTTCTAATCCTTAAAATTGACACTCTGAATGGTTAGTCAATGTAAAACACCATCTTCATAAGGAAGTTGTAACTCACAGCTGTTACTGAATAATCCCTGAAAAGCTTGGGTAGGGTGTTTTGTTTTGTTTTGTTTTGTTTTGTTTTCCCCAGTGCACAGTTACACCAATAATTG
This sequence comes from Neofelis nebulosa, assembly GCF_028018385.1. NCBI lineage: Eukaryota > Metazoa > Chordata > Mammalia > Carnivora > Felidae > Neofelis > Neofelis nebulosa. The sequence goes on from NC_080783.1 coordinate 132,166,218, forward strand.
GTCACAGATCTTTCTGAGGAGTGCTAAATGAAAGATTCATAATAAATATTGCAGGGCATCTCCTTAAGAGCATTAAGGTTTCACTTCATTGGGCTCTGAGGTGTGAAATAACCTAAGTACAAGAACTGGATGACCTGTTCTTGGAGATCAAGTTAAGAGGTATTTATGAATTTCCATCCCAAGAATTTAATGATTAATTAATACTACCACAGAGAGTGGGCATTAGGTAATTTTGTCTATCATGTTAGTCATTCAACTTCACTCTCAGTTATGTTGCTTTTGTTGCCTTCCATTCCCATGGAATTCTCCCATACTAAGAATTTTTCCATGATATTATCTCCTATCAGGAGAATCTGTTATCAAATGGGATTATGTTAGTTTATTCCTTAAATATGTTAAATGATTGTACTGGTTTTCAAAATTAGTTATATACATTTTGTATTAAAAAAACTAATGACCACAAACTCAGTGGCTTGAAACAATGCAAATTTATCATCTTACAGTTCTGTAGTTCAGAAATCTGAGATGGATCCCACTGGGCTAAAATAAAGAGGTCTGCAGGGCTGCATTCCTATCTGGAGGCTCTGGGGGAGAATCTGTTTCCTTGCCTTTTTTTTAACATATCTAAAGGCTGACCCCATTTCTTGGCTCATGACCCTCAGCCTCCATCTTCAAAGCGAGCAAAACTGTATCACTTTAAACTTAATTCCATCATCACACCTCCTTGTCTTATTCAGACTCTTCTGTCTCACTCTTTCTCCCTAAGGCCCCTTGCTTTTACATTGGTCCTACCTGGATAATCCAAAATAATCTCACTAGTTTAAAATAATTTTATTAGAACCTTATGTTCATTTGCTACCTTAATTCTCCTTTGCCATGTAGTTTAATGTATTCATAGTTTCCAGGGATCAGGGCATAGACATCTTTGTTGGGTTCATTATTCTATATCCATAGCAGTGTTAAGCACTTTTCAACCATTCAATAATTACATAACGATATATATTTTTAGCTTGATGAATATATTTGTGAAAAATAACAAAGCAATTACATGACTAACCCCATCTTTAATGTCAAGAACATAACTCATTTCTTGGCACTGTTTTATTATCTTGCACATGGAACATCTCCTTGGACATTTCATGTGACTGAATTGCTGCTATTTGTTTAAAGCAGTGGTCTATATATTCCCAACACTGATAACAATTTATATTCCTAAGTCAAGGATCTCCCTTATCATCTGAAATTTGTTATAAAAACTGAGGTCATTATGCAATATTAGTCTTTTACCTCTCTACCTTGGTCCTTGTCTGGCCATTATAGGGCAGAGTTAGATAAGACTTTTTTAGGCATATCTAAATTATATTCGCCATGCCTCCATTATGGCATTAACCCACTGAATCCTATTTTATCCCTTGTGTTCCTCCTGTTAATTAGTTCCTTGATCTCAGAAATGATGTGTTGTTATTCACCTGTCTAGTCATATGACCTAATATTTCAGGCTGAAGTTAACAGAAGCTTAATTTCTACAAAAGAATAATTCAGTTATAGAATTATTTATAGTGAATGCAAAAGCAGTGCTGTAATTGAGATATGTGATACAAAATAATATTAATGAATGGAAGTATATGTATTTATTGTTTTTTGTAGGAGTTCTTTGAAAGTAGGTAAAATATATTAAAATAATCGAGAATAGGGAAGATAGCTTTTTTTTTTTGACCTAACGAACATTTATTTATTTATTTATTTATTTATTTATTTATTTATTTTTCAATATATGAAGCTTATTGTCAAATTGGTTTCCATACAACACCCAGGGCTCATCCCAAAAGGTGCCCTCCTCAATACCCATCACCTCCCCTCTCCTCCCTCCCACCCCCCATCAACCCTCAGTTTGTTCTCAGTTTTTAAGAGTCTCTTATGCTTTGGCTCTCTTCCACTCTAACCTCTTTTTTTTTTTTTTTCCTTCCCCTCCCCCATGGGTTTCTGTTAAGTTTCTCAGGATCCACATAAGAGTGAAACCATATGGTATCTATCTTTCTCTGTATGGCTTATTTCACTTAGCATCACACTCTCCAGTTCCATCCATGTTGCTACACAGGGCCATATTTCATTCTTTCTCATTGCCACGTAGTACTCCATTGTGTATATAAACCACAATTTCTTTCTCCATTCATCAGTTGATGGACATTTAGGCTCTTTGCATAATTTGGCTATTGTTGAGAGTGCTGCTATAAACATTGGGGTACAAGTGCCCCTATGCATCAGTACTCCTGTATCCCTTGGGTAAATTCCTAGCAGTGCTATTGCTGGGTCATAGGGTAGGTCTATTTTTAATTTTTTGAGGAACCTCCACACTGTTTTCCAGAGTGGCTGCACCAGTTTGCATTCCCACCAACAGTGCAAGAGGGTTCCCGTTTCTCCACATCCTCTCCAGCATCTATAGTCTCCTGATTTGTTCATTTTGGCCACTCTGACTGGCGTGAGTGATATCTGAGTGTGGTTTTGATTTGTATTTCCCTGATGAGGAGCGATGTTGAGCATCTTTTCATGTGCCAGTTGGCCATCCGGATGTCTTCTTTAGAGAAGTGTCTATTCATGTTTTCTGCCCATTTCTTCACTGGGTTATTTGTTTTTCGGGTGTGGAGTTTGGTGAGCTCTTTATAGATTTTAGATACTAGCCCTTTGTCTGATATGTCATTTGCAAATATCTTTTCCCATTCCATCAGTTGCCTTGTAGTTTTTTTTGATTGTTTCCTTTGCTGTGCAGAAGTTTTTATCTTCATAAGGTCCCAGTAATTCATTTTTGCTTTTAATTCCCTTGCGTTTGGGGATGTGTCGAGTAAGAAATTGCTACGGCTGAGGTCAGAGAGGTCTTTTCCTGCTTTCTCCTCTAGGGTTTTGATGGTTTCCTGTCTCACATTCAGGTCCTTTATCCATTTTGAGTTTATTTTTGTGAATAGTGTGAGAAAGTGGTCTAGTTTCAATCTTCTGCATGTTGCTGTCCAGGTCTCCCAGCACCATTTGTTAAAGAGACTGTCTTTTTTCCATTGGATATTCTTTCCTGCTTTGTCAAAGATTAGTTGGCCATACGTTTGTGGGGGAATATAGCTTCTAAGATGGAATAATGCTCTCCGATTTGTACAGAGTTTTTGAAAGAAATTCTCTGTGACGCCTGCTATTTCCACCTGACATAGGTTAATATTACTTCAGTGTTAGATTAATGCATTTGAACTTTTGAGTAAAATATTACTATCCTGCAATATAGTTAAACCTTGTTTGAGTTCATTATCATTATCCTGCAATTTGTATAACAAGGTTTCATTTACTGATGACAATCTGAATTATATTCATCAAAGGGAGGGAAATCTCAAAATCAGAGTATTATTGATCAGATTTACATTGCTATTTCTAAGTAATTAACATTGATCACATTCTGGATCAAATAACATATCAAAAATTATTTCCTAATGGTTCCAGAATGCAGATATAGCACATTTAATTGTTGACAGAAATCCATTGATATTTTCTAAATTTCAAGTGGTTTACATTGGCTTGGAATTTCAGATACTTTTAACTCTAAAATTCCCAATTCTTAATTATTTAAATATTTGTCAATTATTTATTGGTCATACAAATAATACTTCAAGAATTGATCTTTCCCCAAAGAAAGTAAGTGATGACCATTTGTGAATGATTCTAGTTAATGCCTCTGGTACCTTAATTCAAATTCCATCTGTAGTGTATGTAATATACTGTACACCCATTGGAACAAGATAAATATTTATTGACCTAAAATTAAGCATTGTACTTCTGGTTTCCTCTCCAAAATGTAGAAAGCTGGAAGGAACTCCCACTCTTACAATGAAAAAGAATTGAACTAACTTCAAATTCTTAAGTTTTTTTAATTCATCAGAAATCAGTAAACTGACCCAGAATCTAAGGAGAAACATTGTCTACAGTAGAAGAAAATGTGCTAAAACTCACCCAGCTGAAGTGAATGCAATCACTCACCAGCAAGAAGGTGTTGAAACTGTGAAGCCCTTGGGGGGCTACAGAATTTGGGGAGTGTTTGTACCCTGACCTGTGTTTTTCCCCACAAAACCTGCCAAGGGTACACCAAAACAATCAGCCAGAACCCTGAGCTGTGCTGACTGCGGTTAAGACCTGAGGAGGGGAACTGTAGCCATACAGTAGGGACAGGTAGTTCCTACCGATCCTTCCCCTCTTGCGCCACACAAAACACAGTGTGTGCAAGGAAGAGTAACAGCAATGGCTTGAGTTGGTGAACACTTACTTCAGCTAACGGACAGTAAGGAACAGGGAGGGATAAAACTCCCTTCTGGGGAAGAGGTAGAATTAAACACTGAGCCCAAAACTCCAGGCAGGGGAGGAAAAGGAGATCCAAGAAAGCCTGGTAGCCAGGGACACAGTGCATGCCTGAGACAAGAGACTTAGACTGAAGAATGGACACCATATCCTCACACACCACCACCCAGCCAGATGGTTAATTACAGTGACAGCAGCATGCTGCTGGGAGGCCAGGGCAGCATGCAAAAAGACCGTCTCAGAGTCACAGCAGAAAGGGAAACCTAAAATTCAAAATCAAGCAAATTTTGCTCTGCTAAAGCACCTAACACCCTAGATACAAGGCCTCTGTAAATCAGAATACTATGTTGCACTGAGGGAAAACATGTCCAGAACAAATCTCAAACACAGCCCAACTCCTAAAATGGATTAATAAAATTTCCTGAACCAAAAGTGTAGCAGAAGGAAAGTTGTGACTGTTTTGACGCATAAGACTATTACCTCAGTGTCTCATGCTCTACATAACATGTCTGGTTTTCAACAAAAATTGTAAGGTATTCAAAAGGCAAATAAAAAAGAAAAAGAAAATAAAAATGAAAATACTCTCAAGAGAAAGTAATCATGAGAACGAGATTCAGATGTAAGACAAATGTTGGCTGGGACTAATAGAGAATTTAAAACAGCCATGATTGATAAACTCAAAGCTCTAATGGAATAGGAGGATAACGTGGGTGATCAGATGAGTAATTTCATCAGGGAGATGGAAATTATAAAAGAATCAAAGGAAAATTGTAGAAATTAAAAACACATAATGGAGATGAAGAAAGCCTTCAATGGGTTCATCAGCATAATCAACAAAACCAAGGGAAAAAAATCAGCGCACTTAATGATTATTCAGCAGGAATTACACAAGCTGGAAACATAAAGAAGAATGTCAGTAGAGGGAGAAAAAGCAGGGTCTCCAATAGCTGTGGAACTATTTCAAGTGTTCTAACGTATGTGCAATTACGGTTGTAGGAGCAGAAAGAGAGAAAGGGGGAGAAGAAATTCTTGGAAAAAAAAAAGAATGCAAATTTTCAAATATTCATGTTGAGTCCAGCTTCCCCCTAAACGTATATGATTTTTCAGCCCTGACGTTACAAACACCTTACCCTGCAGGCCTGGCAGGGTCTGCTCTCCCCAAACCAGGCTTGATGTACAACCAGTGCATAGAAATCTCTGAAAGAAGTTGCAGTCAGAACTCACTCAAGCCCCTCTGGCCTGCCATACTCTTATGTGTACACGCCTTCCCAGCCAAGGCACCTCTATTTGAGGGTCTTTTCAGGGAAACTTGAAGATACTTTTCTCCTCTATGACTTAGTACCCAGTACTTTTTTCCACTCCTGGCTCATCCCTCTATTCCCCCATCTTCTGCCTGGGGCCAGAAAGATTATTATTATTTTTTTTCAGAGCTTCCTCAACAGTGACAAGAACCCCATGTGTGGGCTGATCCACCTAACCCTCAGCTGACATACTATTCCACTGGGGAAAACACAACAAGGTATACTATCGGAGTAAATAATTAAAGGCTTAGTTGTTATTTCTATTTTGTCTTGGCTTTAAGCAGATACTCTAACACCTGGCAAGTCCACTCTGTCTCCAACTTCTCAACCCCAGATAAATGTCAGACATGCAAATGAGGAATCAAGAAGCTCAAAAAAAAAAAATAACACACCAAGAAGGATAAATACATAGAAGCAAACAAATAATATGCCCACACTGAAGCATATTATACTGAAATCCCTAAAAACAAAAGAAAAAGAAAAAAAAATGAAGGCATTAAGATAAAAAAAATGTTACAGTAGAGAGAAATAAAGATAAAAATTATTGTAGCTATCTTGGCAAAAGTCATGCAAGCCAGAAAACAAAGGTGTGACATCTTAAAAGTTCTTAAAGGAAAAAAAAAAGTCCACTTGCAATAATATACCCAGTGACACTGTTACAAAAATTAAGAAAAACTTAAAAAATTCTCAAACAAACACCCAGAGAATCCATGCCAGCAGACCCACTACAGTAGATGTTAAAGAAAACTCTTCTAGTAGACAGAATATGATACCAGACTGAAACTTGGGTGGGTCTACAAAAAAAGGAGTAAATGTTGCTAAAAATAAACTAAAAGAAAGCAAAAGTAAATCAAATGTCATCATTTTAATTGTTCTAAAAGAAAATTGCTTAAAACAAATGTGTGAGCAATGTATGTGGATGTGTATAATAACAGCGTATGTATTATATATATGTTTATAACATATACAAAATTAGACACCATAAGAACAACAGCATAAAATCTGAGGGGAGTAGTTAGGGATATAATGTTGTAAAGTTACTACTCTCTATGTAAAATGGGACAATATTATTTGAATTTGGACCTTGGTAACTTTAATTTGTATATTTTAAACCCTAGGCAATCACTGAAAACATTTCTCAAAAATAATAAATCAACATTGAACATTAAAAAATCATAAAAAATGCTTAACACAAGAAAAGACAGAAAAGAGAAACAAAGAAAAAATAGAATAGAAAATATCTATCAGGAGAGTAGATTTTAATTGAAATTTGTAAACAATCACTTTCAATATAAATGAAAGGACAGAGTCAGTCAAATAGAGATCAAGCCCTGTGTTGGGCTCCACGCTGAGTATGGAGCCTACTTAAGATTCTCTCTCCCCCTCTGCCCCCTCCCCCACTCTCTCTCTCTCTCTCTCTCTCTCTCTAAAATAAGAAGAAAAAAAAAAGACAAAAATATACAGGTCATAAACCGATAAGCTAAAATACATGCACAATCACAGCTAAAAAAAATTAACACTTCTCTCTCATTAATACTTAGAATAATATACAGTAAGTTAATAAAAATACAGAAGACTATCAACCAACTAGATGTAATAAACATTTATAGAACACTGTACTCAAAATCAGAGCACATATTCTTTTTCAAGTGCACAAGGGTATTTCTCCAAAACAGACAATATTTTGAGCCATAAAACAAACCATAAAATTTGAGAGAACAGAAATCATACAAAATATCTTCTCAGACTTCAATGGCATTAATCTAAAAAACAGGAAGAGAAAGATAGCTGAAGATTCCTAAATATATGGAAATTAAGCAACCACTTCCACATATCCCTGGTGTCAAATGAGATTTCTCAAGGCAATTAAAAACAAATATATGTAAATGAAGGAGAATGAAATAAATATATAATCTATGGGATGCATTTGTAACAGTGCTTAGAAGCATATTTCCAACATTGAATACTTATTTTAGGGAAACAAAGTGGAACTCTCTCTTGGTGGCACAGATACTTAGTAGGCAGATTTTCACAATTTGGGTACAAAATGTTTATGAATCTGCATGTCCCCATGCTTCTCAGATCTCCTTATCCCCAAACTTCCCATGATTTTTTTTTTTCCTTCCAATTCTGTGACTAACTAGCCTAACTATTTGGCATGAAGAAGTTGGGCCATTTCTTTTTTTACGTACTGTATAACTGGATAAAGTGCTGGAAAGAATGTTCCTTTCAGAGACAGGAGAAGTGTCTTCAGCTTGGACTCACATACATATCTGGCCTTTCTGTTAATTCAATTTGGCACTTCTTCTCTTACATAAGTTGGTCTTAAATGACCCCTCTTGTGACCATGAATAAAAACTTATGGAGAAGCACAAGTGAAACACTGATAAATGATGTGGAAATCTGGGCATTTGTTTATGCAGTTTATTTTTAACCCCTGGGTATATTCATGTCTAACTTTGGATATATCATTTCACATCTCATGATGTATTACTGCTCCCGGACCTATTCAAACTTATGACTTCATAGGTATAACAAAACTCACTCATTAAGAGCATGGTCACATGATGTCCCATGGTAAGACCTCACATATTTCTTTCAAATGATCTACAATTCTCTGTTACAAATATCTTGTCCTCTCTTCAGAAATCTAGGGTTCTATGTTGTAAAACTTGTATTGGAGATCACCATAAGCTCTGCAGAGCATTTTTTACCATAAAAGATACTTTAATACATAGTGTCTAATGATATATTCTTGGACCACTCAAAGCTAGTTGCTTACTGTGTCATATGTGAAATGTATCAAAGTTATATTGCTAAGTGTGAAATAAACAATCAAGACCCCCAAGGGTCTCAACTAGCATTGTATTTCCTTCTAGGTGGTAGAAATTGCAAGAAGCAATAATATACTCTTTACTTTGGGGCAGATCCCCAAGAATGCTCCAGATCACAAGACTCCCAGTCTTCATAAGGTTATAGAATAACTTCTAGATACTATGTAAAACTTCCAATACACTAGCCACTCTTGTTTATGTGGTATGATTAACATGATATAACCAAAACAGTAGACTAGTATCATGCTGTTTGTAATGTCCAAAAAGTCAAATTCCCTTTAGCCAATATTGCAGTGGTAGGATGGAGAGTTAACAGGCATAATCAAGGCTGTAGGTATATTTTCTCCTTGCCATTTGAATGCAAACTACATTCTAGTCTTCCTTGATAAAGATGAAAATAGTGTATTCACTAACTGTTGTCACTGCCCCACACCACCCAAAACAAGTTACAAGGTTAAGACTGATGGCACCACAAAATCACCAAAAGGACATGCAAAGATTTATTACTCACATTATGAAGCTTTCTGAGAACAGCACTATTTTTTTATTAGCTTAAAATCCCTTCTAAACTCTTCATGTTTTATTCTGATCTTTTTATTGTCATCTTGTTTTTTTTTTCTGATTAGAATGTTTACAAATAATAAGTTCCAAGTTTTGTCTCAATGTTTCAGTATGAATATGTATCATTATCAGATGTTGATCTGAAGTCTCATTTTTAGTTTTAATAATATAGTGTAAAAATGACTTCTATTTGCTATCAGTGATGGAATAACATTTTATTACATGAATATAAGTTGCTTTCCATTTCTCATATGCATGAATTCACAGGTATTTATTTCAGCAAAATCATAATGTAGATACAAAAATGTGGACACCAAATTTACAAATTATTTTAAGATTTTTTTCACTAAGTCTGAACACCTCAGGAAAAATATTTACCCACAATCTTTAACATTTTTGTGTGTTTTTTTTTTGCCATTTGTAAAACGTTTTGTGTGAACTAAACCTCTCTATACATTCTGTATGCAGAATTTAAATTTTGTATATTATGAGTATTATAAAATGTCCTGTCATGAACAATCCACCCAGCTTAAGAAGCATTCATAAATAATAAACGTAGAGCCCTCTGTGGGCTCCTTCTCTATTGTATTATCCCGTTTGAATGCTTGGAATAACCACTGTCCTAATGTTCTACATATCTCCCTAAATTCCATCTATAGTTCATCACAAATGGATATATCCCTAAACATACCTTGTTCAATTTAGTACATTTTAGAAAAATATAGTAACTGAATAATACAGTCTATTCTTCTGTGGCTTTCATTTTTTTTCACTCTATGTTAGTCTGTCAGAATTATCCTTCCTTATGCATATATTTGTCATCTCTTTTCACAGCTGTTAGCTATGGTATAAATATTCCCCAAGTGTCCATGCTTTTGCTGATTGATGAGCATCTGAGTTCCACACAGTATTGTAATTACATATATTATTTCCATGGATTGATTTTACAGGTCTCCTGTAACAAATATACAAGGATTTATTTAGTGTATAGGCCAGACAGGTAGATCTTAGAATCATGGAGTAAGCACAGGCTCATTGTACAATATAATGCCAATTGCCTTCCAATGAGATGTGTCAACTGAGATGCGTTTGGTGTCACATCACCAGAATGCAACAATTCCTTCTGATGTATCCTTCTGCTAATACTTTCTGTTTCCAGGGGTGCTTGGGTGGCTCAGTCAGTTAAGCGTCCAACTTAGGCTCAGGTCATGATCTTGCAGTTTGTGAGTTTGAGCCCTGCGTTGGGCTCTGTACTGATAGCACAGAGCCTGTTTGGGATTTTCTCTCTCTTTCCCTCTGCCCCTCTCCCTCCTTGCATGCTCTCTCTCAAAATAAATAAATAAACTTATAAAATAAGTAAGTAAAAAATAAATAAATAAATAAATAAATAAGAAATAAGAAACAATTTGGGTATATATTTTTAGTATACACACACACACACACACACACACACACACACACACACACACAAACCCAAATAAACAAAAAACTCAGAACAGTCTTTAGGCATAGAGGAGTTACAACACAAATTCTTTTTTTTTTTTTAATTTTTTTTTAATGTTTGTTTATTTTTGAGATGGAGGAAGAGAAAGAGAGAGAGAGAGAGCAGGGGAAGGGGCAGAGAGAGGAAGACAGAATCTGAAGCAGGCTCTAGGCTCTGAGCTGTCAGCACAGAGTCTGATATGGGGCTCTAACTCATGGACCATGAGATCATGACCTGAGCCGAAGTTAGACACTTAATTGACTGAGCCACCCAGGCACCCCAAAACACCAATTCTTATTGAGTAATGACTTGAAGATTTCTCACCACATTTAGAAGAGGTGTTCTCTAATGCAGGAGAATACTGAACCGTAGTCTTATATATTCTGTTTGATAAAGGAAGCAACTACAGAAAGCTTTTATTTGTTCAAAGTACCCAGTGTTATAGATGCCAAAACCCCAACAGCTCCCCCAATGGTATTGCAAAACAAACACATCAAACTTGATTTTCACTAGAAATGTTCTTTATTTACCCCAATAAACAAACAAACAAACAAACAGACCCAGATTTTATATATAAAGCAACACCACAAATTAGTGAGCTTCATCTTCTGGACAAGAACACCAAGTTAGTCTCTCTTCATAAAAAGCAATGACAATTTGAGGACACAATTTGCCTCTTTTGTCAGCACCAAGTCTGCCGCATCTGAATCTTTCTGTTTCATGAGAAATATGAATTCTCCACTGCTGTCTGTGGCTCCAGTTACTTGTTCAGGGTTAAGACCTCTAGCAAAGTCTCTCGGTTTATCAGCAGCATCTCTTTTCTTTGATTTGCTATCACGAGATTCACCATCAGATGAGGATTGTCTTTTTGTACCAATTTTTTCTTTATCGGTTTTTTGAGAATTAAGAAATGCTTCAGTTAGCTCTGGATAATTTAAATTTTCTTCAGGTTCCAAGTATTGTCAGCATCTGTAAATCCCTTCCACTTGAGGAAATCCTCCGTTTTCCCATTTACTACATGGCAGCCCAGGACTTTTTCCACCACAAAATCTCCAGGCTCTGCCTCTTCTATATTTTTACTCTCTCCGTTCTATCTCTTTCCCATGGTTTGCAATGTAGTTTTATTGGAGGACATGTTTTATTGCAGATTTGAAGAGCTATTATTCACCACCTCTGAGATGCTCTGGGTCTCGGGTCTGCGAGGTCTCTGGCCCTGTGCTCCTCAAGCTCCATCCACCTCTCTCAATGGGTTAGTTAAAATGTAAGATTCCATCACCAGTGCCAGAATATTTTTTTTTATGTTTTTGTTTTTTATTCTACCTCAAACAAAAATGATACCTCTTGATTCAATGTGTGCTAAGAGCAAATATACTTAGATTCTGCTTACTCTTTTCGCTTATTTAGTACCCAAACAGCTTTCTTTAATACACATCTGAATAAGTTGAATATTTCAATTAATAATATCTAATAATGTTACATATTTCTTTGTATATGGTAGTCTTAGACCAACACAGGTTGTTTATTCTTCAAGAAATTCATGACCAAGTTTTATGATGATGCAAGTAGATAAAACATAGCCTCATTTTTTTTTTTTCATGTAGGTAGAATATGTGGAAAATTGCAATACCTAGCATGCATTGCTACAAGGTCCCTTCCTTTTTTTATTCTGGTTTCTGCAACATCACAGTGGGTTCTGTGCCCTATAAGTTATGACTTTCAGGAGTAAATACTAAAATGGGAATTTTATAAATACTAAAATGGGTGGGGTGCCTGGGTGGGTCAGTCGGTTGAGCGTCCAACTTCGGCTCAGGTCAAGATCTCATGGTCTGTGAGTTCGAGCCCCACATCAGGCTCTGTGCTGACAGCTCAGAGCCTGGAGCCTGCTTCTGATTCTGTGTCTCCCTCTCTCTCTGCCCCTCCTGCTCATGCTCTCTCTCTCTCTCTCTCTCTCTCAGTCAAAAATAAATAAACCATTAAAAATTTTTTAAAAAATAAAATAAAATGGGAATTTGGCATACAGAATGTTTACGGGGAAGAAAGAGTGTTGGGCAAAGAAAAAAACTGAACCATCAGGGCACCTGGGTGGCTCAGTTGGTTAGGCGACTGACTTCGGCTCAGGTCATGATCGCACAGTTCGTGAAATCGAACCCTGCATCGGGCTCCGTGCTGACAGCTCAGAGCCTGGAGCCTACTTCAGATTCTATGTCTCCCCTCCCTCTACCCCTCCACTGCCCACACTCTCTGTCTCTCTGTCTTTCAATAATAAATAAACGTTAAAATAAAATTTAAAGAAAAAAAGAAAAAAAAGAAAAAACTGAGCCACAATCCAGGCTCAACAAAGCCTTGGTCAGTCATAGAGGGAAGATATACAGCATATATAGCCCATCAGAGAAGTCTCACATTGGGCCCAAAATAGCGAGGCCTTTGTGCCCCCATCTCAATCAGTCATTGATGTGAGCTGCTCAGGTTGGCATAACCTTTATATATGGGTCTCCACAGACAAGGTATATATCCTGGTGGACCTGAAAGCTAAAGGCTGTCTGCTGACAAAGGGGGTAATAAATTCTAGAAAACAGTATGGAGGTTCCTCAAAAAACTAAAAATAGAACTACCCTACGACCCAGCAATTGCACTACTAGGCATTTATCCACGGGATACAGGTGTGCTGTTTTGAAGGGACACAGGCACCCCCATGTTTATAGCAGCACTATCAACAATAGCCAAAGTATGGAAAGAGCCCAAATGTCCATCGGTGAATGAATGGATAAAGAAAATGTGGTATATATACACAATCGAGTATTACTTGGCAATCAAAATGAATGTAATCTTGCCATTTGCAACTATGTGGATGGAACTGGAGGGTATTATGCTAAGTGAAATTAGTCAATCAGAGAAAGACAAAAATCATATGACTTCACTCATATGAGGACTCTAAGAGACAAAAGAGATGAACATAAGGGAAGGGAAACAAAAATGATATAAAAACAGAGAGGGGGACAAAACAGAAGAGACTCAAATATGGAGAACAAACTGAGGGTTGCTAGAGGGGTTATGGGACGGGGGATGGGCTAAATGGGTAAGGGGCATTAAGGAATCTACTTCTGAAATCATTGTTTCACTATATGCTAACTAATTTGGATGTGAATTTTAAGAAATAAAAAATAAAATTAAAAAGAAGATCTTGGCAGTGCATTTCCATATCCATAACAATTTGTTGTTACAAGGGGTAATCTGGGTGAAAAGTTCTGCTTCAAGAATCAGTCAGTGTATGAGAACAGAACAGAATCTCAAGATAAGGGCAAAATCATAATTAGGTAATGTCATATTAGTCAACTGGAAGGACTTCTCAGTTGTTCTGGCACTAAACAATAATTTCATGGTGTAGAATACTATTGTCACAGTCAATTTATTTTTCTCCTATAATTTCTTTAGCTTTTACTTCACTATTCACTTTTACTTTACATTGTGAATGGGTATAATGCTAATTTCATTTTTATTTTAGCAAACTAAATAGTTACATGCTTTGATACTTTGAATTATTTTGCAATGATGACATGAATAAATAAGTTTTTATTAATTATTCTAGTTACTGAAGAGTCATTTTGATATAAAGATTCCAGTTTGTCTTCCATCAACTAAATGAATTTCTGAATTCCTTGATTTTATTTTTACTCCCTTCACTTGGTTTAGGAGGTACTTCAATTGTCTTTATTTTTACAGATTTGGGATATTCTCAAACTTTCCTCCATATCAATTTGAAAAACACACTGAACTGAGGTTACCTCAATGATTAAAAATCATATTTGTAGAAATAAAATGACCAAATCAGAAAGGGTTGAAACTTCTAAATTGAGCATGTTATCACTGATTGCTTTCTCATCTAGAGCATTAGCTGATTCAATTTAGCAATAGGACTGAATTCCATCCTCTTATCAGATCTTCAACAGAATTTTATACCCAGCTAATAATATCACTCAAAATTAAAAGCAAAATAAAGATATTCATTCTCTCCCTCCCTCCCTCCCTCTCTCTCTCTCTCTCTCTCACACACACACACACACACACACACACACACACACACGCATGCACCTAAGAGAATTAGTCGCCAGTAGAGCAACACTACCAAAATACTACAGGAAGTCTTCAGGTTGAATAAAAATAATCTCATATGACCTGAAGGAGGTATAAAAACCACTAAGATCTGCAAAAAGGTAAATAAATGAGCAAATATAAAATAGGTAAATATATTGCATGTTTAAAGCAGTAAATCTCAAAGTTTAACATGCAGCTTTAACACCATATATAAGAAATCATCTATACTACAACACTGCTTGAGATGACAGAATATAAACATAATATTATTATCAGTAATAGGTCCATTCCAATTGTGAAATTATATATCTAAAACCAAATGGGTGATTCTAATTAATCAATAATCCCACAATTTAAAGATACTTAGTTCAGGTGAATCAACCTTATGGAGAGTTGGCACATTTTGTTGTTGTTTTTTTACTGTTTTGTTTTGTTTTTTAAAAATGTTTATTTATTTATTTTGAAGAGAGAGAAAGAACAAGTGGAGGAGGGGCAGAGAGACGGGGAAATAGAGAATTCCAAGCTGGCTCCTCGCTATCTGTACTGAGCGAGATGCAGGGCTTGAACTCACAAACTGAGATCATGACCTGAGCCAAAATCAAGAGTCAACTAAGTCACCCAGGAGTCCCATGAGTTGGTATGTCTCTTTGGAGACAACATAATTCTGTAAACCTGTTTATGGTCCATATGTTCCTTTATGTAAGACACAAGATATAACTGCATAAAAGCATCCAGGAAACATTGTAAATTGATGTTACCATTAGTGTGGCATAAAACATTCACTTTCAATGCTTAAGTAGCTGCCTATAAAGCAATTCAGTTTTACAAGTTTTACTTCACCATACTTATACTTATTCTCCTTGTTTACTTCCTTTGAAACTAGGATTCTACTTTCATTAAGACAGTATGTTTTACAATTTTTCTACCCCCAAAGTCTTTAAATGATATTTAGGGCACCAAATATATGGAATGCATATAGATTAAATATCAATCAATTTTGCTTCTGCAGATAGCAGGGAACACTAAAACTTGAACAGGTCTTTCATAATATTCTTTCTTGTGGTAAAGTCATTCTAATATAGACCCACATAAAACCATTACATTCATTAAAAAATGAACAGCAACAAAAACCCTAAAGTTACAATTGGTAGTATTTATTGAAACTTTAATTTTTGAAGGAATTTTAAATATATTACCCAATTTAATCACCCTATTAATACGATGATGTTATTATTATTATTATTATTATTATTATTATTCTGTTGGTAAAATAATTGAGCACTAAAATATTGAGTAAATTCTGTTGGAGCTAGGATTTAGGTATGAGCTTCCCAGGCTTCCTCTAATGAAAGAAGTTTATAGTGAACTTCAGGACCCCTGAAACTCTATGTTATCTTTGAGGAATAATTTTCTAGAAGTATGAAACTACATAGTTACTTAAATGTACAAATAAAATTAAAGAAAATAGATATGCTGTATTTTTTGTACAACAGTATTTTTTTCTTTTTTCAAGACCAAAGGACTTATGGAAATAAAATATATTTTACTTGAAAACATCAAAGTGCTTTCAAGAAAATGAGTGTAGAAGTTCTTACAGTGTCTTCTGTGACTAGTGGTTCCTGTAGACTTTCAATAACGCTAAGCTGCAATACAGAACAGTGAGTCACTACCTGTAAAGTCACACCATCTTTTCTCTAAGGAAAGTTCATAACTTGCAATACCTTTTGGGTTTGTCTGTAAGTAGAGATATCACATAAAATTTCAGTGGCAATATTTGAGATAAAAATGAAAAGAGAAATAGTTTTGAAATTAACTTTAAAAATAGTTCCTGTTATGAATATTTTATGGAAAGCAGTTCCACCAATTAGCTCCTAGGTATGCAGAGACCTGATAGCTGGATGCTGCCTGAGGCACATATGACATTAGAAAAATAAATCAGCTCTGAAGAATTCAGAGGACAGGTTCAAACATGAACATGGATTAAGTCACACAAAAATGAAAGGACTGAAGTATGGAGTTCTTGAAAAATTTGCAATGAGATTGTAAACTCAATTCTCAGTTGCTCAGTCTGTGTAATTGCTTGGATATACGCATATGAGAAGACTTAGAGCCAGATGTTGATCTTTTATTCTCACCCTATGGAGTCTGTCCTTTCTTTGAATTTATTACTGGTTCCTTCAAAGTAAATGTTCACTGGGGTTTAGATGAGAGATGAAAACCAGGCACATAATGATGTTTGTGACTCTTGGTATGAGAGAATTTGGCAAATGATTCTTTCCTACTTGAATCTTCTTAGCAGCTCTCATTGACTTTTGTATAATAACTAGAGAATTGATTTTAAGTTAATCCAGAGAACTATTCTATTATCATGTAAATATTTCACATGTTTTATAGAATTTGCATCATGTTTTAAAAATTGCAAACCTAATGATATCTAGGAGATCTGTTCTCTTATTATTTTTACCCCCAATCATTACACTGGAAATGGAAGAGTTAGCCATTAAATATTCCTATTTTATGTGAAATTTGTTTTGGTGTATTAGAATTCCTATTCTCTGAAAATATGTAATTAATCCCGCTTTACTTTCATTTATAATTTTTTATGTCAATACAAACTATCATTTAATATTCTTGTTAATTTACACACTGTTCATCCAGTTACATCATGTTATCCAACTCCCAGGAATATCATTCATCTATGATTTAACTTGAATGACATTCTGAAGTGCAACCACAAAAAATAACGTCTTTTTGTGAATATTATTGGAAAGGGCATTATAATACAATGGGGAGGGACTATTAAAAAGATAAAATCTACAATAAGTATTTTTGAGATTCATTTGTTTATTCATCAGTTATTTACAAAACTCTAGCATGTACCATTTAGGACATTTAGACCTGGAAATACACAGAGAACACCAGACACTGTCCCTTCTCAGAAAACTTGAAGTATAATGGGAGAAGGCATTAATACAATAATTATATAAATATATAGCTTCCTACTCTGATATATGCTACAGAGGAGAATCAGACAAATGTAAGGTAGTATGATGTAAGTTAATGCAATCTGATAAATAAAGCAAGGATTTTTTTAATAAAATGGCACTTCAGCTGGAAATCAGCCATGCTAATTAAGAGAGATATTCATATGAGGTTGATTTCCACATCCTTTGTACAAATGTCTTATGCAGTAGTGGGTTTGGAACGCTATAAAATAAAAGATTACGTGATCAGAACTTGGAAAAAACAAGTGAAACTAATGAGCAGCAATATTCTAGAAGCAGATAAGAGTCTAGGGCATAGACTAGGGCATAGATACATATTAAAAATTTGGATCTTTACCTGAAGAACAATGGGAACCAATTAAATGTTTTAAGCAGAGGTTTGAACAAAGTTTAGAAAGACCATCCTTTCTGGATCCTTCACTAAACTCTTGCTAAGCCTTCTTTTTTAATTATATGACAATGTTGTATTTTCTTATTATGACAATTTGCTTCATATATTTTTATTCATCATGAGTAAGATAGTACCTGCTATGGTTATTCCTTATTCTTAATACCAATTAAACTTTTCATGCTCTTCAGAATGGGAGTCACAACTAGCTATGAGAAATAGGGCACATTTCTTATTTCTTTTAAATGTCTCAATCCATTTGGACATCTTCCCATTGATCCAGTCGAATGCTCTTCTCCTAAACTTCTCTTATTTTTTCCCACAAATCTATTTGTCCACTCCATTCCCCAAGGGCCAAAATCAGTTTTCCTCTCATAAGTTAATATATTAATTTATTGAAATCCTATTATATCTGGCAGTTGTTGGCTCAATAACCATACGTTTTAACAATAACCTTTAATAAGGTCAATATTCTAAATGTGTAACTCACAACACTGAAGGAGATTTTAAAATGACTTATGATCCCTTCCTAGCCTACATGCAAATCTAATAGTTTATTAGGGAAAAATGCCTCTTACCCTCTTCCCTATTTTCATTATCACCCAGAGGTAATAAGAGATAACATTGACTGGACTATATTCATTATGTAAATAGTGTGGATTCAGAAAAAGTAGGTAAAGAATATATCCTTAAAACAAAATAATTCACTTGGCATGAATTTTAGTTATCTATATTTTAAGAAATAGAAAATACTTTAGTATTACCATATAAAAAAATTAACCCATAATAGATCAAAGACCTAAATACAAAGCCTATAAAGAATCAAACTTTTAAAGAAACATACGACAAAAGTCTCACAGCACTGGTTTGACAATGATTTACTGGATATGACACGAAAGGCACTTTTTGTTTTGTCATGTTTGTGACAAAAAAAAAAAACAGACAAAAGTGGGATTCATGAAAAATTAAAAAATTTGTGCATCAAAAGACACTATCCACAGAATAAAAAGGCAATCTAGAGAAAAGGAGAAAATATAAAGAATTCATACAACTCAAAAACAACAAAAACAATCCAATGAAAAAATTATCAAGACTTGAACATACATGTTTCCAAAGAAGGTATGCAAATGGTCAATAAGCACATGAAAAGATTTTTAGCAATACTAATAATTAGAGAAATGTAAATCAGAACTACAATAAGATACCACCTCATATCCATCTGGATCGCTCCTATCAAGACAATTGAGGACAAGTGTCAGCTAAGATATGGGTAAATTGAAATCCTTGTGCACTGCTGGTGGGAATGTAAAATGGCAAAGCCATTGTGGAAAACAGTATGGCAATTTATCAAAAAATTAAAAATAGCATTACCATATGATCCAACAGTTCTGCTTTGAAGCATATACCCAAAATAATTAAAAGGCAGGTGTTGAAACACATTTGCACCCCTATGTTGACAGCAGCAACATTATTCACAATAGCTAAAGCATGGAAGCAACTCAATTGTCCACAGATGAATGCATAAGCAAGATGTGATGTGTGTGTATATATATACACATATATATGTGTATATATATACACACACATATATACGTGTATATATACATGTATGTGTGTCTATATATATATATATATATACACATAATTGTGATATGTATATACATACACAGAGCCATATATATACATATATATACATGTACACAGCCATATATATATATATAGACACATTCCTCAGGGAAGGATCTAGATTATTGGTTCTCCAAGTGTCCAAGTGTGGCCCTTGGACCAGCAGCAGAAGTACCACCCAGAAACTTGTTATAAATGCAAATTTCTGAACACCCCTCCAAAGGTACTGAATTAGGAAGCTCTGAGGATGTAGCCTAGAAATCAGTGTTTTAACCAACATACCATCATTATTTACATGCTAAAGCTTAAGATCACTATATGGGTATATCTATGTTTCCCTTCAGTACACTCTATTTTTATCCTTTTAGCCCTGGATTTGATTGAAAGAATTTTTTTTTTTTTCTGGCTAGGGGGTGGGTAAGTTAAATTCTGTGAGCCTAAATAATTTATAGTATACAGCATGTCCTAACAGTAGAAATTATACTCTACTGAAGTTTACATACATATTTTATTTTCTGAAAATCAACTTAACCACATATTAACAGAAAATACTTGTATCTATTTCTCTAGAACAAGCTATAAACATGTCATGTGTTGAACATTTTCCTCTGTAAGTCTCTAACTCTGTAAGGCATCAGTGAACTTACAAAATCATTCTAAATTTAACCCACTTTTTTGAACTCCTTCTAATGCAAAAATAATCTGATCACCATATGTTATTAAAATTAAAATTTCTTCTTTAGATAAAAATTTTTCATAATTCAATTTTATTTTTTCTACTATACATTATTCTACACTATTTGTGGCTAAATTGTTCTTAC
Organism: Neofelis nebulosa; assembly: GCF_028018385.1. Taxonomy (NCBI): domain Eukaryota; kingdom Metazoa; phylum Chordata; class Mammalia; order Carnivora; family Felidae; genus Neofelis; species Neofelis nebulosa. The sequence continues at coordinate 132,186,655 of NC_080783.1, forward strand.
CATTTATTTCTACATATGAATTTTATAAGGATAATTTCCATGGCAATGAGTACAGGTTTTCAGCAAATAATAACTTTGAAGATGCCATGGGTTTGTGTTTTGGGTTATTCCATTAACCCTAAGAGACTTTTTTATTTAGTTTTCTTGGAAGGACTTAATTCAAAGTACAAGAGTAAAGATCAGATGTAAACTAGAATAGATGCGTCTTTCTGAAATATAATGCCTATAGAGACCTGCTTATATCCTGGGTTATAAAATGAATAATTTAAAACTAAATCAAACCAATTATTTCCAGATATGGTTGATATTTAAAGAATATTCTCTTCCCACTGGTAAATATATATTCATTCACATTTTCTCTTCCCGCTGGTAAATACATATTCATTCACATTTTCCTTCACAATTAACTTATTCCATTACTAAAGCTATTTTGTTTACTCTAAAGCAAGAAAATCAGACTGTATTTGTACTATAGTTGTTTTAGATAAAAATGTTTTATTTTTAAAGTGTTTTCATTTTTATTCTTATCATATATAAATGTAATTTGATAGTTATAAATAATAATTCTTATTTTTATTTTTCAACAAATGCTTGTTAAGGTTTTGAATATGTGGCAATTACTAAGAAAAACATTGAAAACAGAATAATAAGCAAATACTGGCTCTGATTTCATGAAGTTTAAAATATAAAGGGAGGCATTTCATATGCAATATTACAATATAATTTCATATCAAGGTACATTAGTGTGATTTTTGTCTTTTAATGTGAGTGCAGATAACTAAAATAAATGGTAAGATTTGACAGCATTACATATATTGAAGTAGTGTGCATATCCATAAATCTGTTAATTTAGACGGTACTTCAAAGACTTCATAAGGGAAATCTGCATATATAACCAGCATATAAAATGCTGCCTTCGTTGAAAGAACCACTTGAACAACATAAAAATAATAATTCTTCCAAATATTCCCACATTTCTGTGCCTTTTGCTCTGTATATACTTGATAACATGTTGCAGGTCTAGACTATAGCCTTCAGATCTTCTCTGTATTTTCTAGACTATTGTATCAGTTGTACTAATCCACCCAGATACTTGACTGATTGACTGAACCTGTTGTCCATTTCTTTGATTTCTTTAGAAAGCGCAGGGGCGCCTGGGTGGCTCAGTCGGTTAAGTGTCCGACTTCGGCTCAGGTCATGATCTCACGGTCCGTGAGTTCAAGCCCCGCGTCGGGCTCTGTGCTGACAGCTCGGAGCCTGGAGCCTGCTTCAGATTCTGTGTCTCCCTCTCTCTCTGACCCTCCCCCGTTCATGCTCTATCTCTCTCTGTCTCAAAAATAAATAAACATTAAAAAAATTAAAAAAAAAAGAAAGCACAGTATGTATGTGTATATATATGTGTGTGTGTGTGTGTGTGTGTGTGTGTGTGTGCGCGCGCGCACGCGCTGTGCGTGTATTGGGTGGAGTAAAATAATTTTAATTCTTTTAATATTTATTCCTGAAAATACTCCAGCTTTGTGTATGCTTTTTTTTTTAATGTTTATTTATTTTGAGAGAGAGTAGGGGGAGAAGGGGCATAGAGAGACAGGGACAGAGAATCTAAAGCAGGTTCTGCGCTGACAGCAGAGCCTGATGCAGGGCTTGAACTCAAGAACCATGAGATCTCGACCTGGGCCGAAGCTGGATGCTCAGCTGACTGAGCTACCCAGGTGCCCCCAGCCCAGCTTTGTGTATTCTTATAAGCAAATCAGTGACTTTTTAAAATGATTCTTTAAGTTGAAAGAGCACTTCTATTAAAACTAGTAGCATAAACAAGGACGCTTTACATACCAAATGCATAATGATGTCCTTGGAAGCCCAATATACCAATATATTTATAGCCAAATATGCCACCAATATATTTATAGCCAAATATACCACTATATATGTATACAAATACATAAAGAAAACAATCATGAAATGCTAACATGAAAATATTATGTAACTTTAGATGGTTTAGAAATTAATTACACAGAGTAGACATGAATTCATTTTGTTGAACTACCTTGGAATCTAAACAAATGGTGTGAGATTAAACTATGACGATTAATTTAACCATATGATTTTTGAAACCTATCAAGATCCAAATTTTAGAATATGAAATTAAATGCAGGTAGAAATTAACATTTAAAAATATATTAAAATGTTTAATCTTAATTGTCATAGGGGGAATGCAAAATATCATTATAATATATACAATTTTGTATTCACTATGTTGGTGAAACTTACAATTTCATAGTACCAAAAACTAGCAAATGAAATATAATGGGAGATTGTAAAACAATGATATTTGAAAGTATCAATTCCTAGAAACATTGGAAAAATTGAATATGTGCAGTCTCTGATCCACTTATCCCATATTTATGTAAATTTAGTAGAGACGCTCAAAATTACATACCAAAAAATTTTAAAGCTGTTCATATTAAAAGTGCTTGTAATAGGAGAAAGCTAGAAACCAACCAAATGCCTATCAATTCAAGAATGGATAAATTTTAGAAACAGTCTAAAATATAAAATAGTTCATGAAATGGTAGAAAATAACCATTTGTCTTCTGGCACTTGGTATCAAGGAGTCATTGTAACCATGTAAAGTAGTAATATAATAAATCTTTATTTTAGAGTGTCTTGGTGGATATGATATTGGAAATGGGAGTATTTAATGCAATGATTGCAATCATTCAGGTGAAAGATGAAAGCTTACAAAAAAAGACTAAAGAGAAAAAACTGATAGTGGATATGTTAAAGGAGGAAAATTTACAATAATATGTAGCAACTGGTTGTGGTGGGGAACATAAAAAAATGGTTATAACTCTTTGATGTTTGAATTATGTGATCATATGCTATATTTCTAATTGCAGTCTCTTGCACAGAAGAAACATTTCTAGATAAGGCAATTGTGATTATGAATTCAGATAAATTAGTACACAAATGTACTGATTAAATGAATATCTAATTTACAGATGAGTAATTCACAACTTAATACTGACTATCAATCAGTTCCCATTGGGTTACTGACTAGACTTTACATCAGGAAAATATCAAGGGAAGTTTAAGTAATTTGTTTATTTTGCTACTTGGACCATCCTTATCTGCTTTATCCTTTTAGACTCTGGTAGAGTGTTTTAGATGGGGGCATAGTCACTTCCCTCACAGCTTATGTAATACATTCAGTTAAGAAAAAGATTATGTGATGGGTCACCTGGGTGGCTCAGTCAGTTAAGAGTTCAACTCCTGATTTCAGTTCAGATCATGATCTCATGGTTCGTGAGTTTTAGCCCTGCATCAGGCTCTATGCTGATAGTGCTGATGGTGGAAAGCCTGCTTGGGATTCATTCTCTCTCTCTCTCTCTCTCTCTCTCTCTCTCTCTCTCTCTCCCTCCCTCCCTCTCAAAATAAATAAATTTAAAAAAAAGAAAAGAAAAGGATGATGTTGAATGTATTTAACAGTTTATTTTGGAATAGTTTTTGAAAGATAGATAAGAGGTATACAATGGCTGCTTTACATGACTGCTTATTCATATCTCTAGTGTTTTTTATAGATGTTAGAGATTTCTGACATCCAAAACTACTGAATCTCTGAGCTGAAAATTAATTTAAGTGATTTTTCCCTCATTCTACATTTGACCTGTAACTGAAGATCATACTGTGAAAATTTTGTGCATTTGGGTTCACTGGTTAATCCTACCAAACATTTTAGGAAGAAATTATACTAATCCTCTATAATCATCTCTTTCAGACAACAGAAGTAGAAGGAATACTTCCTAACTCATTCTACACAGCCGGGATTACCCAAATGCAAAAACAGACGAAGAAATTACAAGAAAAGGAAATATAGACCAATATATCTCATGAACATAGATTAAAAATCCTCAACAAAATATTATTAACTTGAATCCAAAAAAGTATTTAAAAATTACACACAATCACATGGTATTTATTCTAGGTATGCAATATGGGTTCAACATTCAAAAATCAATTAATGTAACCCCTCACATCAACAGACAAAAAAAGAAAAATCACACAATCATATCAATAGATACAGAAAAAAACATTTGACAAAATCTATCACCCATTTATGAAAAAAACTCAGGAAAGCAGTAATAAAGGGGAAACTTTCTCAACTTGATAAAGACTAACTGTAAAAAACCTATAGCTAACATCATACTTAATGGTAAAAAACTTGAAGCTTTCCTATTAAGATCAGGTACAAATCAAGGATGTCCCATCTCATTACTGCTTTTCAACATTATACTGTAAGTCTTTGCTAATGCAATTAAATAAGAAAAGAAAACAAAAGTAAACAGAGTGGGAAGACATAAAATTATCTTTGTTCACAGATGACATGATTTGTCTATACAGAAAATTCAAAAGAATCAACCATAAAACCTCTAGGAACTAACAAGTGATTATAGCAAGATTGTAGGATACAAGGTTAAGATCCAAAAGTCAATTGATTTCCTATATATTAACAATGAATAAGTGTATTTTAAATTTTTTTAACGTTTATTTATTTTTGAGACAGATACAGAGCATGAACGGGGGAGGGTCGGAGAGAGGGAGACACAGAATCCGAAACAGGCTCCAGGCTCTGACCTGTCAGCACAGAGCCCGACGCGGGGCTCTAACTCACGGACCGCGATTTCATGACCTGAGCCGAAGTCGGCCGCTTAACCGACTGAGCCACCCAGGCGCCCCTGAATAAGTGTATTTTAAATGAAAAACACATTACCATTTATATTAACAGCCCCCAAATGAAATATTTAGATATAAGTCTAATAAATATGCACAATAACTATATGAATAAAACTGCAAAAGTCTGATGAATAAAATAAAAAAGAACTAAATAGATGGAAAAATATTCCAGGTCATGGATAGGAATACTGAATATTGTCAAGATGTCAATTCTTCCCAACTTGATGTATGGATTCAATGCAATCTAAATCAAAATCGCAGCAAGTTATTTTATGGATATGGACAAATTAATTCTAAAGCTTACATGGAGAGGCAAAGATATTACCAGACAACACAATACTGAATAACAAAGTTGGAGCACTGATGCTATCTGACTTCAAGACTTACTGTAACTCTTCAGTAACCAAGACAGCATGATGTTGGCAAAAGTAGACACAAATAGATAAATGAAACAGTATAGACACCCCGGACACAGACCCACGTAAAGAGTCAACTGATCATTGACAAAGGAGCAAAGATAATACAATGGACAAAGATAGTCTTTTTCAACAAATGGTACTGGAACAACTGGAGATCTCCATGAAAAAACATGAATCTAGACACAGATCATATACCCTGTGCAACAATAACTCAAAATGGATAACAGACCTAACTATATAATGTAAAATTACAAAGCTCCTAGAAGATAACATAAGAGAAAACCTAGGTGACCTTGGATATGGTAATACCTTTTTAGATACAATACCAAAAACATGATCCATGAAAGAAATCATTGATAAGCTAGATGTCATTAAAATTAAAAACTTCTGCTCAGCAAAAGATAAAATCAAAAGAATTAAAAGACAAGCCACAGCCTAGGAGAAAATACTTGCAAAAGACACATCTGGGGACCTCAGTGGTTCAGTCGGTTAAGTTAAGCATCTAACTTGATTTTGGCTCAGGTCATGATTACGCAGTTCGTGAGATTAAGCCTCACATCAAGCTCGTGCTGAGAGCACAGAGCTTGCTTGGGATTCTCTGAGCTTCTCTCTCTGCCCCTCCCTCTTTCTCTGTCCCTCTCTCCCTCAAAATAAATAAATAAATATTTTAAAATTTTAAAAAAGACATCTGATAAAGAATTTTTATTACTATATATATATATATATATATTGTGTATATATATATATATATATATATATATATATATATATATATATATACAAATAGCTCTTAAAACTCTACCATAGGAAAACAACAACCTGATTAATAATTGGGACAAAGATCTTAACACATACCGTGAAGAAGATACACAGATGGCAGAGAAGCATAAGAGAAGTTGTTCAACATCGTATGTTATCAGGGGAATGCAAATTAAAACAATGAGATACCACTGCACACCTGTTAGAATGGCCAAAATTCAGAACATTGATTGCCAAATGGCAAAGATGTGGAGAAACAAGAATTCTCATACACTGCTGGTGTGAATACAAGATGAATGTCCATTCTGGAAAACAATCTGATGGTTTTTGACAAAACTAAACATACTCTTACCATGTTATACAGAAATCATGCTCCTTGGTGTTTGTCCAGAGGAGCTGGAAACTTATGTCCACACAAAAACCTGATGTTTATAAAACATGTTGATATTTATCAAAATGGATGAGTAAAGCAGTTTTACTCATAATGCCAAAACTTGGAAGCAGCCAGGATACCCTTCAGTAGATGAAATAGATGAACTGTGGTACTAAGCAGGCAATAAAATATTATTCAGTGATAAAAAAAATCAGTTATCAAGCCATGAAAAGACACAGAGTAATCTTAAATGCATATTACTAAGTGAAAGAAGGAAATCTGAGAAAGCTACATACATTATGATTCTGACTATATGACATTCTGGAAAAGACAAAAACTATGGAGGCAATAAAAAGATCAGCAGTAGGGATGCCTGGGTGGCTCAGTCGGTTAAGCATCTGACTTCTGGCTCACATCATGATCTCACAGCCCCAGGGTTCAAATCCCACATCAGGTTCTGTGCTGACAGCTCAGAGCCTGGAGCCTGCTTCAGATTTTGTGTCTCCCTCTCTCTTCTGCCTCTCCCCCACTTGTTCTCTCTCTCTTTCTCTCAAAAATAAACATTAAAAAATTGGGGGGCACCTGGGTGACTCAGTTGGTTAAGCATCCAACTTCAGCTCAGGGCATGATCTCCCTGTGGTCTTTGAGTTCAACCCCCATGTTGGGCTCTGTGCTGACAGCTCAGATCCAGGATTCTGCTTCAAGTTCTGTGTCTCCCTCTCTCTCTGCCCCTTCCCCACTCATGTTTTGTTTTTCTCTGTCTCTCAAAAATAAATAAATGTTAAAATTTTTTTTTTAAAAAGATCAGTGGTTGGCCATCAGAAGTGGTGGGGGGAGAAATAAATAGGCAGAGCATAAGGGATTTTCAGGACATTGAAAATATTATATATGATAAGATAATGGTGAATATATGTCTTATATATTTATCCAAACTCATAGAATGAGTGAACCCTTAGGTAAACTTTGGATTATGGGTGATAATGATGTATCAGTGTAGGTTCATTAATTGTAATAAATGTACCATATTAGTAAGTGATATTGATAATGGGGGATGCTATGCATGTGGGGGGCAGAGAGTATATAGGAAATCTCTGTTCCCCTCCTCTTGATTTTATTGTAAACCTAAAACTCTTATTAAAAAACTAAAACATTTAAAACTTTTTATAAAGGGATGTTTTTAGATGATTCTATCAAACTGAATATAAAACAGTACTGGTAAACATACCAAGTAACTCTCTGAAAAATGAACAAAGAAAACATGTTTTTTTGAAAGCATAGACAGGACAATTCTAAAATATCAGAGAAATCCTTACTATCATGTATATCATATATATTATGTTATACCATATACATTATATCATATATGTTTATTTAATTAAATAAAAATAGATGTAGTATTAGTATATGGTAGTTTTTTTCTAGATTTAAGTAGGCACTTATTCTATGGGGCTAAAATAAGAAAACTTTCCTGTGGAGTTTCTTATACATGCTATCTCCAAGTGTTCATTGGCCAACTATTCCTAATCTCATTCTAAGAGAGGTTACATGGAACACTGTTCCACAATTTACCTCAAACACTGTTAACAACTCCGTATCAGTAAGGCAATGGATATACCTTAATTGTAATCTGTTTTGCCCTCACACTAGCACCCTATAGGACTGGTACTGCTTCTCTCTAAAAATATTCTTTCTCTTGGATTTTATAATACCATAAAATTCCATTTTGATGCTTCCTGTTTTTTTTCTTCAGACATTCCTTCTTAGTATTTGCAGCTCCTCCTTCTTCTCAGCTCCTCTTTATCTATATATTAATTAATTATTAGGGGTTTTCTGGGATTTATACTTGTTCTTTTATTTTTTCTTTCCAATCTGCATCTCATTGACTCTCATTGACTCAATTATAATCTATAAGATAAAGCCCTCATATTTCATATCTCCAGCTAATATTGATCCAAGCCTGGATATACAATTCTCATTAACATCCACCTTTACACCTCTCACAGGCATTTCCTATTTAACATCATCCCCTAACCCCTTCCCCTCCCCCCAAACATAATACTTTCCATGCTACCTAAATCAGGAAATTACACCATGGTTACCCAATTCCCTTAATTCAAAACCTGGAGTTATTTTTGATTCTTTCTCTCTTTCCTATCAATTTCACAAATCTAGTGTATTCTATTCCATAACTCTCTGAAACACATCCACTATATTCTTCCTCACTGTGAAGTGACCACGATTTTTCCTGTGAATTACTTTAATAGTCTTTTAATTGATCTTTCACATCAACCTTGCTCTTTATGATTTTATTCTCTATCCTTCAGCTATGATCACCTTTATTAAATGTAAATCTGTGTTCTGATGTATAAAACAATTCAGTGACTTCTTGTTGATATTTGAACAGATCCAAAATTCAGTACTGCTTTGTGTGGTTTATTTTCTGCCTGCCTCCTTGATTCCTTTCACAGTTCTATTTCCTTGGTGCTCCACACCTGTGATGATAACTTTCATGTGTCGGTGTGGTGACTTGCCAAAGTAAGGGAGACCCAGATATCTGGTAAACAGTATTAATGGAAGTGTCTGTGAGGGTGTTTCTGAAAGAGATCAGCATTTGATTCCATAGACTGAGTGAAGACTCCCACCTTCATCCAATCCATTAGGGGCCCAGCAGGGAACAAAAAGACTTTTTCTTTTTGAGCTGGGATGTCCACCTTCTCCTGCCCTTGGACATCAGAGTTCCTGGTTCTTGGGCCTTCACACTCTGGAATGTATACCATGGGCTCTCAGACCTTCAGATTCAGATTAAATTACACTACTGGTTTTCTCTAGCATGTAGATGGCAGACTGGGGAAATTCACTGCCTCCAGAACAGTAAGCCAATTCCTATAACAAATATCTTCATATATTTCTCTATGTATCCTACTGGTACTATTTTTCTGAAGAACACTGACTAATACAATATGTTAGCTATACTGACCTACCTTCATTCAGCTCCTTTATGCCATGATTACTTCAAGCTCTGGACCATTTTTCCTGTGCCTGAAAAGATATTACTTACACCTATTGTTCTTTTATATGTGTACTTGCCTAAAGGCAAAGACTAATTTTGATTCTTTTATTAAACATTCCCATAGTATACTAAAAGGCATTCTTTACAATATTTACATTTTTTATAATATATAACATATAGCAAAAAAATCTACAGAGAGAAAAATCAAAAGTATTTCACTGAAGTAAACATAGGTGTAAATTTGATTTTAAAATTCACCAAAACTTAGAAATAGAAAGCATCATATTTTGTTTATTATGATATTAATTCTAGTGTGGATAGGATGGGACTCATAACTGTCAAGGTAAGAAAGAATTTACAAAATCCAGAAGAAATTAAAAAGAAAGTAATATTTCTAGAGCTTAGAATCATAATTTCTTTCAAGTTCATATAGTTTTCAAATTTTACTTCTATTTACTATTATTATTATTCAGACTGTACACATAAATGCATTTATATATTTTTAGTTCCAGCATATAAGTAAACATCTCTAAAATTTCTCTTTAAAAAGTTTTTTTCTAATGTTTATTTATCTTTGAGAGAGAAAGAGACAGAGCACCAGTGGGGGAGGTGGAGAGACAGAGGGAGACACAGAATCCAAAGCAGGCTCCAAGTTCTGAGGGGTCAACACAGAGCGCAACGTTGGGCTCAAACTCATGAACCTTGAGATAATGACTTGAGCTGAAGTTGGACGTTTAACCAACTGAGCCACCTAGGCGCCCCTCTAAAATTTCTCTTTTAATAAAAATGTTAAATAGCCATACGCAGGTATATTTTATCTTTATCCAATGAATGCCTTAATTCTATGTTTAATTTTAACAATTATCAGATATCCTTTGCATGTCATCTCAGGCTTCATGGGCAGTGAGTTCAAGAAATTGGAATCCTATAATGAAAACTTGTGCACACTGCATTTACACCTATTAAATTGCTTAACTTAGTTAAGCAATTTAATGAATTTGATTCAATGACTGTTCCTATAAATTTCCAATCCTCTAGTAAATTGCTATTTTCAAGATATATCATAAATCTACATTTTATAGTCTTTTATCCTTTAAAATATCTAAGCCAATAACTTCTACCCTCCACTGTCATTTGTCTAATATATTCAGAGATGGTGTGAGGAAACAGAAAAAGAGGCAAATAGAAACATCACATACTACATATATGAAAGTAAAATTATTAAATATTTCTTTAATGCTGAGTTAGATGTATAAAGTAATAAGGGCTTATGGATAAACATTTTGATTGTTTTCAATCTTTTCTGCCTTATGAAAGCAGTGATTCTCATACTGCTTAATATCATATTCTATTAATTAGATGTGTACATCTTACTGCTTTAAATGAATTTTGATCTCCAAGCTTCTTATATGGTTTAAAAATATTTTTATTACATTAGTGTGCGTCATTTACTATTTAAATGTCTTTCTGTTTGCTCATCTGATTAGTACTAAATAGGCTTTAAAAGACATTGTATTTTAGGGGCGCCTGGGTGGCTCAGTTAGTTAAGCATCTGACTTCAGCTCAGGTCACAATCTCATAATTTGTGAGTTCGAGCTCCACGTCGGGCTCTGTGCTAACAGCTCAGAGCCTGGAGCCTGCTTTGGATTCTGTGTCTCCCTCTCTCTCTACCCTTCCCCCACTCAAACTCTGTCTCTCTCAAAAATAAACAAACATTAAAAAAAGACACTGTATTTTATACTAATATGTTACATAAGGGATATAAATTTCTATAATTCTTTAGAATAAGTTACAGAAATATCTAGCAGTCTATGTTTAAGAGAAAAGAAAGCAGTATTTGTGTGAAAACTAGTTGATTTCAGATATATTCAGTGTTTCACATAATAAAGATGTCATTTATATACTCATAAAAGATAGATATGAAGACTGGAAATCAGATAGGTAACACTGTCCATTTCTCCCTGTAACTCCTCTGAGAATCATGAATGAGTCCCATGTCACTAGCTCTAGAAGCCTGCAAGCCTGCCTCTTTTTATTGGAGATATCTGTCATTGATGACAAATTATTATTTCAATAGTCTGAATAAAATATCTCCTCATTGACAAGTAAATCGTATTTTTGCAAATACTTTTACTTTCAACATTTTTATTTATGATTTATTTATTTCCAAATATATAGTAAAATGTGAATTTACAAAAATATGTGTGTACACATGCATATACACATATTATTTACTTAAAGTAAATAAAAGTTACAAAAACAAGAGAAATATTAACTCATTTAGGTAATAATTTTCATAAACTTTTATGGCTATATACATGTGACAAACATAGATACAGTGGCTAAATATAAAAAGAAATTAAGTAGAAATAGGCAATTTCTATTACTTTGACTAATTACAAGTTTTTTAAAAGTCCAAACAAAAAGGCTTTTGAAATCTTTACATTTTTTTTTCTTTTGGATTCACAAAAATCTTTTGACTTTAAAATGTTAGCACCACCAGAGCACCTGGGTGGCTCAGTCAGTTAAGTCCCTGACTCTTGATTTTGGTTCAAGTAATGATCTCACAGTTCATGGGTTCGAGCCCTGCATCAGGCTCTGCTTGGGAAGCAAGTAGCCTACTTGGGATTCTCTTTCTCCCCCTTTTGCTGCCTGCCCCTCAAATAAATAAACTTAAAAAAATAAACAAAACGAAACAAAATAAAATAAAATAAAATAGTGTCACAAGGCAGAGCCTGCTTGGGATCCTCCTTCTCCCTCTCTGCCCCTTTCCTGCTTGTATGCACGTACCCAAACACATGATCTCTCTCTTTCTCTCTCAAAATAAATAAATAAACTTTTTCAAAAAGTTATTAGAAATCTATCAAATACAATCCACTACAGCAAGGTAGGGCAATGTGAAAGCCTTAAGTTTGATTTGTAAGTGCACCAATTAGTTTTAGTTTGACTCAAAGCTTTGAAAGCACCTAAAAATCCATACCAGACCCATTACCTTTCATCGTATGCTGAAACAGCTTGCACATATATATAATTCTATTAAAATAATGCATACAGCTAGAGAAAAAATTAAAGGCTTATATTCTAAAACTCTAATATTCTCCTACAGCTGGTGAATTTCTCTTTAGTGTGAAGAATAGAAAGTGCACTGTGACACTGTTCTATGATATTCATAGAAGTCATATTAAGTATAAATTTCCTACTAGATAAAATTATCAAATTGCCAGAAATAAGACTAATGTTTAAAAATGTTAGAAAACAGTGCAGAGTTTAACAGAAATACAAATGAGGAAAAATCGGGGAAAGTATGAAGCTAATGCAAAGCACAAGTCAGTGGCTAGCAATTAGGGAACTGGGGTATGTAAATACAGCTAAATTGTTTGATCTTTTTAGGTAAGTATTTGCTTTAGTGGGATGAAAACATTTTAAAAGTCAAGGATGGTACATGCATTTACATTTTTAATTCAATTATCTCATCTCTTATTTCAGTCTTAACTCCTCATTTATTTCAAAGAAAGTATGCCCAATGGATTATTTTTATTTTGTTTTTAAATTTGTGTTCTGGTGCTTATTAAATAAAATATGCAAGTCACACACTTGTCTTTCAGTAACCCATTAAGAGAAAAATTTTCCAAAGGGAAATTTATGAAGGCAAAATGGACAATACAAATAATCAATTAGAATTTTATGATTTTTGTTAAATACATGCAGTTTTTGCTTTGTATGCCAGTACAGTGTCATAAAAATGTCTATGAACACTGAAACTATGTAAGATAATCTTAATATTCAACTGGAAAAATTATGATTCTTCCACGACCTTTAACAAATTTTTGTTAAACATTAAAATTCTCATACTGTTGATTATAGATGTATGAGGAAATAAACACAATTTAGTAAAACTAATATTTATTTAGCACACTGTAATTTGAAATACTGAAAGGATAGAGGATTAAAATGTTTTCTTTGTAAAACAATCATCAAGAACAGTTCAAAGAGGGATTGCCTTCTTCTTGCTGTATAAATTATAATACTAAGCAAGCATATTTTCAATGCCTTAGTGAATTGTCATCCTCCTTTCTAAGTTAGGATCTTAGACAATTTGTCCTTTGCACTGTTTAAAAAAATTTTTTGAGATAAAACTGACCTATAACATTGTGTAAGTATAAGGTGTACAAAGAGTTGATTTGATACAGCTCTATGTTGCCATGTAATTTCCACTGTAGTGTTAGCTACACTATCTATCACTATCAAGTCATATAATTATCCTTTGCACCTTAAATGTCATGAAATATCCAAGAGTTTTTTTAGTATGAAATTTGTTGTCATTTTCACATTCTCTGGGTCATCTTCACCCTTTTACCATGACCAGTTTTCTCATTTATGTTGATAAGTTCACCTTCACTAAGTTCCCCAGGCAGTGTATTTATAGTCTCTTGGATGGTGGCAGTATCAACATTCCCAAGGTTAGCTATTTCAGCTATAATATCTACCTGTATTATATACATATGTATAATATCTTTAAAGTACTTTAAATAATATATAGACTATTATGTACATCATCCAAAAATGTGCACAACATGCATATGTTTCATATATGTATTTCCATTTTTGCCTTATGTACTAGGTTTATCACTGGAAGACAAGGAGGTAACACAACTATACACTTTGCCATCTGTGTGTAAACTGAGTCAAAGAAATCATGACAGACATCTGTTGTTTACATACATAGTTGCAGACTGAGAACTAGCAGCAAAATTGTACTTTATGTAATTACAGTTAATACTTTGTGGTATTAAAACATGTTGTTGGGAGGATGGGGGTTATTTTATCTAAACCATGGCAACTTAAATGCATGCATATCAGAACCATGCAAAGTGAGGATTATCTTACTTAAAACCCGTAGCTTCTATTTAACTTACTCCCCATTGTGCAATAAAGGGTTAACTCAGCGACCCTAGGTCCTTTGACCTCTGCACATTCACAAAAAAGAACTAGTTAAAACAGCTCATGGAAGGTGAGCTCTGAGCCTTTGGAATATTTTACCTTGTAAGTGTGTGTTTCTATGCCTAAGGACTTAGGCCATAAGGGACCAGTTCAATCAGGCACTTTATGCTAGCAATATGATTCATAGTATGTTATGCTCATTTTTGCTTGGAGGGACTGGAATCTGAGTAGCTGAGTAGCTGTGTCATGCAGGTGCTACATTACATAACATGCCTATATGACTGACCTCCAATACAAACATGGAAAACAAAGCATGAGTGAACTTCTGACTGACAACACTGTGCATGTAACACATGCACAGTGTTGTCACACACTGTCACCAGGAGAATTACACATACCCTTGCAACTCCACTAGAAGACCCCTGGAAGCCTGTGCCTAGTTTCTCCTAGATTTTGCCTATGTGCCTTTTTCTGTTGCTAATTTTAACCTGTATTCTTCTACTGAAAAACAAAACACCATTTCTAAGTCATTCTAGTGAGACATGAAGCTTGAGGATGGTCTGAGGGATCCCTGACATACCTGTTTATCTTAAACTTCATGGCATGCAAGCCTCCTTTTAAACATCCTTTTACTTATATACAGATCAAATATATTTTAACAAATGAATAAAACAGTCATGATCCTTGCCTACATGAAGCTTGATTAGAGAAGAGAAAATAGATAACAATCAAGTGAACACAAAAATAATATTAATTTGGGTTGTATTTATTGCTACAAAACCAGCAACAGATGATGCATTTGATAGGGAGGTAACATTTAAGAAAGTAACATGTGAACAGAAACTAGGATGAATCATGGTGACAATAAACTGCGGGAACAGTAACTGAAGCAATTTTGAGATGAGGATATTAAGGTCAGTGTAGCTTAAGCAGATGAAGTGAAAATAAGATTGGGAGGAAATAGTTTTGGAAAGGCACATATAGGCCAATCCAAAGAGGACCTGGAAGGGTATGAAAAAGTGTTTGTTTTATATATATGATAAAAGTAACCTAACTTACCTTTTAAATATATTTTTGTGACTGCTTTGTATAGAAGAGACTAAAAAGGGAGAATAGGGCAGAAATACAGAGGTCAAAACAGCAAAGTCGAGATATCAAGCAACTGTTATACATGAGTCGGTAGTCTGGACCATAGTTTATATGGCCAATAGAGATGTATATGTGGGAACATTTACCATATAAATTATAATAAAATGCATAGGATTAGTTGAACTGCAGAGTAACTGCAGAAGACTTTGAGTTTGAAGAATGGAGTTCTCCAACATTTAAAAAGCAGGGAGAAGAAAGAATTTAATGGAGTATTCCAAGTGGAAGGAGGAGAACCACGAATTCATGGAGAAATATTTCCAAGAGAAGAGGCAGGACCCACTGTACCAAATGTGAGGTACAAAATATGCTAAGGGTTGATAAGTGGTCATTAACATTTGCCTTATGTGCAAGTTGTTGGAGGCTTGAAAAGAGTGGTTTCAAACAAGTAAATGGTTGAGACTTGGGTTGAGAACTGAATGATGGGGGGGTGGGGTGGGAGTGGAGATAGAAAAGATAAATATTTTTTAGAATTTTGCTACAATGTAGCAAAAAGGGGTAGTCACTGGAGAAAATATGTGACCAAAGGAGGCTATTTTTTTTTGGGGGGGGAATTCTGTGCATTTTATTCAACAAAGGAGGCTATTCTTTACTGGAGCAGAAACACTGCAATATGTTTATACATTAACAACAATAAAACAATAATGAAGAAAAAACTGATATTGCAGAAGAAAAAGAAATGCCAGCATGTCCCACCCTATCCTTTAATCTCAACAGATAATGTCCCCTCTCAACTTCATATTCATGCATTCATGTATTGATTTCATCAACAATTACTTCCAGAGCACCTACTCAGTGCTGGACTCTGTTCTAGGCAGTTGAAACCAGTGAATAAAACGGACAAGCTTTCTGGCACTTTGAAGCTTACATTCTGGTTGGGGAAGACATGCAATAAGAGTAAACCTGGGGCGCCTGGGTGGCGCAGTCGGTTAAGCGTCCGACTTCAGCCAGGTCACGATCTCACGGTCCGTGAGTTCGAGCCCCGCGTCAGGCTCTGGGCTGATGGCTCAGAGCCTGGAGCCTGTTTCAGATTCTGTGTCTCCCTCTCTCTCTGTCCCTCCCCCGTTCATGCTCTGTCTCTCTCTGTCCCAAAAATAAATAAACGTTGAAAAAAAAAAAAAAGAGTAAACCTAACAAATGAATGAAAATATCTTGTTCAAAGGGAACAACCATAGGAATAAAAAAAGAAAAAAAAAGAAGGAAAAAAAAGTAAGTGAAATCAGGAGGTATTAAATAGTGCAGGGAGGGGTGCTTGGGTGGCTCAGTCCATTAAGCTTCTGACTTCGGCTCAGGTCACAATCTCATGGTTTGTGAGTTGCAGCCCTGCGTCTGGCTCTGTGCTGAAGGCTCAGAGCCTGGAGCCTGCTTCAGATTCTGTGTCTCCCTCTCTCAGCTGCTCCCCCCGCTGCGCACGCTCTTCCTCCTCCCCCCACTCTCTCTCAGAAATGAATAAACATTAAAATAATTTAAATAGTGTGGTTAATTATAGACCGAATAAGAGTGGGCATTTGGGCAGAGACAAGAAAGAGATGAACAAGCTAGTCGTGAACATAAAGGATATGGATATTCCTGGCAGATTTCCAGTACATAGACTATACGGTCAAAGCGTGGACTAACTATGAAGATAGTGAGCCTAGAGCAGACTAAAGGGAGAGAATAATAAGACAGCTCACAGAGTAAGATCATGAAGAAGACTGTGATACTGTTTACTCTGCCTGACATGCAGAACCACTGCAGGGTTTGAGCAGAAGAATGACAAGATCAAGGTTAGGTATTTTAAAGAACACTCTGTATGCTGGAATAGAAACTGGCTCTCCAAAATAAGAATAAAAGCAGAAAGGCCAATTAGATTCTATTACAGAAATCCAAGTAACAGATGGTAGTGGCTTGTTCCTCGGTTAGAACAGTGGAAGAGGTAAGAAATGGTCATATTTTATGTTCTTAAGGTACATTCAATACCATTTTATGATGTATCGAACTTGGATTGCAAAAGAAGTGAGGAGTTAATGATGACTCCAATGTCAGATTAAGAATCTGTCCAAATGCAAAGACAAGTTTTGGTAAAATGGGATGAGAAAGGCTATCAATAAAGCAGCTTTTCAGGAAGATGGTCACAAATTCAGTTGTTTTATTTTGTTTTTAAGGTTGAGGTAATAGAATAGCCAGTTAGGTAGCAAAGTTGAACAAGTAGTTCAATAGAAGGGTCTACAATTTAGGAAAGAGATTTAGACTGAAGAAAATATCATTAATAAGTAAAAGAATCCTAATTTCCTTATTCCTTATTGGCAATAAGATCCACCCTTTCTATTCTCCTTTTCTGCAGTGAATGACATAGTCCCTCCCTATAGAAAATCTTTTCTTTCAAATATACCAGACATCTTAGTCCCACTCTTCTTTTTAGAACCATGACTATGCCACTTATTTCACGTCTTCCTTTTTCACATCATTTAAACATCCTCAGGTAGAAGTCAAGGTTGGTAAAACACATCTATTATTATTTTCCCGTTCTTTGCACCCACAGACAACAACAAAACAAGTAAATGAAGGAGGTATGTGCCATCTATAACGTGGTTAGGAAAGATGTCACAACCCCCCCAATCATGGAAGGTGAAGTTTACTGAGAAAAATAATTTGTAACAGTACTCAGAAGAGGAAAGATGCTTAGAACCAACACATATACTCTCATATCCTAAGCGTACATTTTTAATATTGTAAAAATCTTAAAGATTTTTTTCTAAAAGTACAAACACTCTTCTTAAAGGCTTTCTGTCTCACAATGGGTAAGGGTTTGTCTTTCGGACTGGAAATGTCCTGTCATCACAAGATGTTTAGCTTCCCTGGATCCACACACTAAATGACAACAGCATTACCCCTGTGTTGTCACCACCAAGAATGTCTCCAAGTAATCCAAAATTCATTTGGAAAGCTGTAATCTGTCCTGTCCTCGTTATGCGATAATCGTATTGAGGGTATTTCGACTCAGGTTCTTAAGTGAGCAAGACAAAGTAGGAAATGACATCAGGTTCAAGTTTAGTAAGTGGTAGGCTCAATGGAACCAAAGAAATACTGTACAGACACACCACTTTTACCGTCAGTAACATTAACTCCTAAGTGAGATTAGAGGGATTGAAGACTGAAGGAAGATGTTCTCACAGAAGGCTCTTTAAGCCTGCATATAAAACCTGGCATCAGCAAATGGAAAAAAATGCCATGAAATAGAAAAATATTAATAGTAGGGGTGCCTAAAGGCACCTGGGGGGCTCAGTTGGTTGAGCATCCAACTTTGGCTCAGGTCATGATCTCACAGTAGGTGGGTTCGAGCCCCGTGTTGGGCTCTGTGCTAACAGCTCAGAGCCTGGAGCTTGCTTCAGATTCTGGGTCTCCCTCTGTCTCTGCCCCTCCCCCACTCATGCAGTGTCTCCCTCTGTCTCTCAAAAAGAAGTATAAATGTTTAAAATAATTTAAAAAAATAGTAAGGGTGCCTGGGTAACTCGGTGGGTTAAGCATCCAACTCTTAACCTCAGCTCAGGTCTTGATCTCAGGGTTGCAAGTTCAAGCCCCATGTTGGACTTCAGGCTGGGAGTGAAGCTTATTAAAAAAAAAAAAAAAAAAAAAAAAAAAACTGGGGCACCTGGGTGGCTTGGTCGGTTAAGCATCTGACTTCGGCTCAGGTCATGATCTCATGGTTCGTGAGTTCGAGTCCCTCATCAGGCTCTGTGCTGACAGCTCAGAGCCTGGAGCCTGTTTCAGATTCTGTGTCTCCCTCTCTCTATGCCCCTCCTCTGTTCATGCTCTGTCTCTCTCTGTCTCAAAAATAAATAAACGTTAAAAAAAATTAAAAAAAATTAATAGTAGTTGTTTATGAATGGTGGCATTGTAGAGCATTTTTATAATTTCATGTTTCCAGAGTTTCAAGAGTGTGTATACATCATTTTATAAAAGGAAACCAAATCTGGCATTAAAAATACAAATAGTTCTTTTAAAAATTCAGAAAATTAACTTGTAAATACAATGGAAAGAATATTTAACTTGAGCCTTTCAAAAGCAATTAATTTTAATATAATTTTCATTCTTTGAAATATACTGGTAGTATAAATTTCTTATTTTTAAAAGAAAAATTAAAGCAAACTAACTTTAATAACTGAAATGATTTCATATAAAGGACTGAATAAATGTGTTACTAAAACACTATAGATTATTTGATAATGATGGATAAAATGACTAAATTTGTATTTTTACTAGAACTTAAAATAGTTTTAATTAACAGTGTAGCTTTGATACATGAATACTTTGAAAATAAGTCAAGTGATATTGTAACAAAATGAAAGATATTTTAAAAATAATTTTATTAATCACAATATTGCTAGTATAAGTATGGCATTTTAAAATTTTTCTATGTTGGCAACACCAGAAATTATGTTTAATAATGATGATAAGCAATGAGAAAATAGCTGATGGATTTAATCAGTATAATTTACCATCTCAACCAATAAATATGTTGTATTAATCACCTAATCCCATAAGAGTTAATACTAAATAATATTTCAGATAAAGTGTTGTGTAATACTAATATTTTATATGTCAATTTTTAACAAAATAAATCCCTAAACTTTTTTAGGGGGATAAAGAGACTGTCAGAATGAATGACTATATCGTTTCAATCTACTTTAAATTCAATTAACCCTTTTTTTAGAAGAATCAATGAGACCATATTTATAACTTTAGCATACAACTTTAGCAAAATCTGAGAAGTGAATTTGATTTTTCTTGTTGTGAATATAGATATGACATGATTGGCAGTGTATTAAATTTTCATTTTTATCAGTTTGAAAGCCATTGTCTCTGGGATAATAGGGTTAAAAATCTGCAGTACAGTGAAAAAGGCAATACTTTTTATAGCAATCAGAAAAGTAACATTGATTTTAATCTTAGCATTGTGAAATGAGTTGAGAGTTCATTTATCTGTCACCATTCACAATTTGTGAAGCAATTTGTAAACGATAACACCTACCTATAGAGTTTATCTGTTCTGTGAAATTTTACTTCAGTAATATTTTATGGAGTATTTTAGAGATTACATGACCCTTTATTTGTGGTACCATTTTCATACTTCTATTTTTACTTTGCCATTTTAATGCAGATTTTCATTTCAGGATACCTGCTACAGCTAAAGAAACATGCACTGGCCTCCCAGTATTTTTCTCCTCTAGATAAAGGTCAGTAGGATAACAACTACACTATCAGAAGTAGGTTTATAGGGAACATAACCACCTAGTTTATCATCCAAACCAGGACACTTATGGGACCTCAGTACAGCAGACATAAATTGAGACTTTTCTCAATTTATGAGAAAACTAGGATGTTTCTTCACTGTATTTATGGGGTATTTAAAAACACTACAAAACAATTACCTAGCTTCTTGCCTCCATATGTCATAAGAGCCTCCTCTAACTGGAATGAATACCAAGAGTTGAGAAACCTATGACTTTGCTTTGTATTCAGTTATAAATATAAAACCTATAAGATAGGCCATTGGATATTTAAATTTATACCCTAGAATAGGAAAGAGACTTCTGTCCCTGCAGGTGATACTGAAAGCAGATTACTAATTGTGTTATCTGTAGAATAAATAGAAAAATGGAAGTATAAATTACTCCTCATGGAATGCACAGGGAACATATTATATGAAGATTTTCTGCAAACAAATGCGAGTATTCAATAATTATATAATGAACAGTATTTTCCCTTCTGTATTGTAAACACATGGAAGTGGAGGAACCCACTTGGAATCCGAGTTTGCACAAAGGTTATTTTAAGCTGTAAACATTTGAGATTCAACAGAGAAAAAAGTCTTTTCAGAATTTTCCTTATCTGACTAACAGTAGCAACCTCAGTGAAATGGGCGCACATAAATCCTCTCTCTAGGGGAATTTGATGGTCCTGAAGGAGAAAGAAGACTATTCATACCTGTATCGAAGAATACTATCATACACTTTCTTATCTCCCATCTGTTCTCCTAAAAACCCATTCCCCTCTCGTAAGGATAAGTATTTGTTCTTCCTTTTATACTCTTTTCTCCCCATTCCTTTCCTCTACCAAATGAGGTATATAAACTTTCAACTTTAAATATTTAACCAACCAGCCACTTCTTTTGTTGGTTCCATATGCATACAAAATAAACCTTTTTTTCTCCTATTAATCTGTCTTTTGTCAGTTTAATTTGCTGGGCCCAGAACTGAATCTAAGAGACTAGAAGAAAAGTTTTTCCTACCCTACAGAGGACACCTCAAACTCACATTCAAGTTTTTATAGGTGTGGAGTTACTGTGGACTCCAGAGATTTCTGATATGAAAAGTAGTGATTAATAATGCAAATGGTATACTATCATTGTGAATGAATATTAAATAAATTTAAAGCACTCAAAATGGTGACTGACAAGTAGCAATACTTGCATCATGACATCCATATTTTTTAAACGTTTATTTATTTATTTTGAGAGACAGAGAGAGAGAGAGAGAGAGAGAGAGAGAGAGAGGCGGGGGAGGGACAGAGAGAGAGGGAGAGAGAGAACACCAAGTAGGCACCACACTGTAAGCCAGAGCCCAATGCGGGGCTCCATCCCCCAGGGCTTGATCTCACAAACTGGCGATCAGGACCTGAGCCAAAATCAAGAGTTGGACGCTTAATCAACTGAGCCACCCAAGTGCCCCATGACATCCAAAATTTTAAAGTCCCTATGTTAAAGAATTATATACACCATTTATTATTTTTTTTAATCAAATGACAGAAGTTGACATGATTTGAGAACTATTACTCTGAAAACAACAGTCGTTTTTCTGTTTTTTTGGGGTTTTTTTTTGTTTTTTCTCTAGTGACTGTTTATAGCATGAAGGACATTACGCATATCAGATATGAATGGAGAAAAGTTTTCTAAGTTGGGATTATTCATCCCAGACAGAGTTACCAAGTTTAAGATTAGTCTTCAGACGGGGTGCCTGGGTGGATCAGCAGCTAAGCATCTGACTTTGGCTCCGGTCACAATCTCACAGTTCCTGGGTTCAAGCCCCAGGTAGGGCTCTCTGCTGTCAGCACAGAGCCTGCTTCAGATCCTCTGTCTCCCTCTCTCTCTGCCCCTCTCCTGCTCTCACTCTCTCTCTCTCTCTCAAAAGTAAATAAACATTAAAAAAAAAAAAGATTAGTCTCCAGAGATAATTAAAAATAGGAAAATATACAAATAATTTAAGCATTTAAGCTATAAATGGAAAATAAATTTAATTAACATTTTAGGTTCTTTCCAAATCTATAGTTCTACAATTAAGAAACATTTCAATGCACTAGCCTTCTAAATATCTTTCTAATATACTTTTATTTATTTTTTTTATTTTTTTTTTATTTTTTAATATATGAAATTTACTGTCAAATTGGTTTCCATACAACACCCAGTGCTCATCCCAAAAGGTGCCCTCCTCAATACCCATCACCCACCCTCCCCTCCCTCCCACCCCCCATCAACCCTCAGTTTGTTCTCAGTTTTTAACAGTCTCTTATGCTTTGGCTCTCTCCCACTCTAACCTCTTTTTTTTTTTTTCCCTTCCCCTCCCCCATGGGTTTCTGTTACGTTTCTCAGGATCCACATAAGAGTGAAACCATATGGTATCTGTCTTTCTCTGTATGGCTTATTTCACTTAGCATCACACTCTCCAGTTCCATCCACGCTGCTACAAAACGCCATATTTCATTTTTTCTCATTGCCACGTAGTATTCCATTGTGTATATAAACCACAATTTCTTTATCCATTCATCAGTTGATGGACATTTAGGCTCTTTCCATAATTTGGCTATTGTTGAGAGTGCTGCTATAAACATTGGGGTACAAGTGCCCCTATGCATCAGTACTCCTGTATCCCTTGGATAAATTCCTAGCAGTGCTATTGCTGGGTCATAGGGTAGGTCTATTTTTAATTTTCTGAGGAACCTCCACACTGCTTTCCAGAGTGGCTGCACCAATTTGCATTCCCACCAACAGTGCAAGAGGGTTCCCGTCTCTCCACATCCTCTCCAGCATCTATAGTCTCCTGATTTCTTCATTTTGGCCACTCTGACTGGCGTGAGGTGGTATCTGAGTGTGGTTTTGATTTGTATTTCCCTGATGAGGAGCGACGTTGAACATCTTTTCATGTGCCTGTTGGCCATCCGGATGTCTTCTTTAGAGAAGTGTCTATTCATGTTTTCTGCCCATTTCATCACTGGGTTATTTGTTTTTCGGGTGTGGAGTTTGATGAGCTCTTTATAGATTTTGGATACTAGCCCTTTGTCCAATGTGTCATTTGCAAATATCTTTTCCCATTCCGTTGGTTGCCTTTTAGTTTTGTTGGTTGTTTCCTTTGCTGTGCAGAAGCTTTTTATCTTCATAAGGTCCCAGTAATTCACTTTTGCTTTTAATTCCCTTGCCTTTGGGGATGTGCCGAGTAAGAGATTGCTACGGCTGAGGTCAGAGAGGTCTTTTCCTGCTTTCTCCTCTAAGGTTTTGATGGTTTCCTGTCTCACATTCAGGTCCTTTATCCATTTTGAGTTTATTTTTGTGAATGGTGTGAGAAAGTGGTCTAGTTTCAACCTTCTGCATGTTGCTGTCCAGTTCTCCCAGCACCATTTGTTAAAGAGACTGTCTTTTTTCCATTGGATGTTCTTTCCTGCTTTGTCAAAAATGAGTTGGCCATACGTTTGTGGGTCTAGTTCTGGGGTTTCTATTCGATTCCATTGGTCTATGTGTCTGTTTTTATGCCAATACCATGCTGTCTTGATGATGACAGCTTTGTAGTAGAGGCTAAAGTCTGGGATTGTGATGCCTCCTGCTTTGGTCTTCTTCTTCAAAATTACTTTGGCTATTCGGGGCCTTTTGTGGTTCCATATGAATTTTAGGATCGCTTGTTCTAGTTTCGAGAAGAATGCTGGTGCAATTTTGATTGGGATTGCATTGAATGTGTAGATAGCTTTGGGTAGTATTGACATTTTGACAATATTTATTCTTCCAATCCATGAGCAGGGAATGTCTTTCCATTTCTTTATATCTTCTTCAATTACCTGCATAAGCTTTCTATAGTTTTCAGCATACAGATCTTTTACATCTTTGGTTAGATTTATTCCTAGGTATTTTATGCTTCTTGGTGCAATTGTGAATGGGATCAGTTTCTTTATTTGTCTTTCTGTTGCTTCATTGTTAGTGTATAAGAATGCAACTGATTTCTGTACATTGATTTTGTATCCTGCAACTTTGCTGAATTCATGTATCAGTTCTAGCAGACTTTTGGTGGAGTCTATCGGATTTTCCATGTATAATATCATGTCATCTGCAAAAAGCGAAAGCTTGACTTCATCTTTGCCAATTTTGATGCCTTTGATTTCCTTTTGTTGTCTGATTGCTGATGCTAGAACTTCCAGCACTATATTAAACAACAGCGGTGAGAGTGGGCATCCCTGTCGTGTTCCTGATCTCAGGGAAAAAGCTCTCAGTTTTTCCCCATTGAGGATGATGTTAGCTGTGGGCTTTTCATAAATGGCTTTTATGATCTTTAAGTATGTTCCTTCTATCCCGACTTTCTCAAGGGTTTTTATTAAGAAAGGGTGCTGGATTTTGTCAAAGGCCTTTTCTACATCGATTGACAGGATCATATGGTTCTTCTCTTTTTTTTTGTTAATGTGATGTATCACGTTGATCGATTTGCAAATGTTGAACCAGCCCTGCATCCCAGGAATGAATCCCACTTGATCATGGTGAATAATTCTTTTTATATGCTGTTGAATTCGATTTGCTAGTATCTTATTGAGAATTTTTGCATCCATATTCATCAGAGATATTGGCCTGTAGTTCTCTTTTTTTACTGGGTCTCTGTCTGGTTTAGGAATCAAAGTAATACTGGCTTCATAGAATGAGTCTGGAAGTTTTCCTTCCCTTTCTATTTCTTGGAATACCTTGAGAAGGACAGGTATTATCTCTACTTTAAACGTCTGGTAGAACTCCCCTGGGAAGCCATCTGGTCCTGGACTCTTATTTGTTGGGAGATTTTTGATAACCGATTCAATTTTTTTGCTGGTTATGGGTCTGTTCAAGCTTTCTATTTCCTCCTGATTGAGTTTTGGAAGAGTGTGGGTGTTTAGGAATTTGTCCATTTCTTCAAGGTTGTCCAATTTGTTGGCATATAATTTTTCATAGTATTCCCTGATAATTGTTTGTATCTCTGAGGGATTGGTTGTAATCATTCCATTTTCATTCATGATTTTATCTATTTGGGTCATCTCCCTTTTCTTTTTGAGAAGCCTGGCTAGAGGTTTGTCAATTTTATTTTTTCAAAAAACCAACTCTTGGTTTCGTTAATCTGCTCTACAGTTTTTTTAGATTCTATATTGTTTATTTCTGCTCTGATCTTTATTATTTCTCTTCTTCTGCTGGGTTTAGGCTGCCTTTGCTGTTCTGCTTCTATTTCCTTTAGGTGTGCTGTTAGATTTTGTATTTGGGATTTTTCTTGTTTCTTGAGATAGGCCTGGATTGCAATGTATTTTCCTCTCAGGACTGCCTTCGCTGCATCCCAAAGCGTTTGGATTGTTGTATTTTCATTTTCGTTTGTTTCCATATATTTTTTAATTTCTTCTCTAATTGCCTGGTTGACCCATTCATTCTTTAGTAGGGTGTTCTTTAACCTCCATGCTTTTGGAGGTTTTCCAGACTTTTTCCTGTGGTTGATTTCAAGCTTCATAGCATTGTGGTCTGAAAGTATGCATGGTATAATTTCAATTCTTGTAAACTTATGAAGGGCTGTTTTGTGACCCAGTATATGATCTATCTTGGAGAATGTCCCATGTGCACTCGAGAAGAAAGTATATTCTGTTGCTTTGGGATGCAGAGTTCTAAATATATCTGTCAAGTCCATCTGATCCAATGTATCATTCAGGGCCCTTGTTTCTTTATTGACTGTGTGTCTAGATGATCTATCCATTTCTGTAAGTGGGGTGTTAAAGTCCCCTGCAATGACCACATTCTTATCAATAAGGTTGCTTATGTTTATGAGTAACTGTTTTATATATCTGGGGGCTCCGGTATTTGGCGCATAGACATTTATAATTGTTAGCTCTTCCTGATGGATAGACCCTGTAATTATTATATAATGCCCTTCTTCATCTCTTGTTACAGCCTTTAATTTAAAGTCTAGTTTGTCTGATATAAGTATGGCTACTCCAGCTTTCTTTTGGCTTCCAGTAGCATGATAAATAGTTCTCCATCCCCTCACTCTCAATCTAAAGGTGTCCTCAGATCTAAAATGAGTCTCTTGTAGACAGCAAATACATGGGTCTTGTTTTTTTATCCATTCTGATACCCTATGTCTTTTGGTTGGCGCATTTAATCCATTTACATTCAGTGTTATTATAGGAAGATACAGGTTTAGAGTCATTGTGATGTCTGTATGTTTTATGCTTGTAGTGATGACTCTGGTACTTTGTCTCACAGGATCCCCCTTAGGATCTCTTGTAGGGCTGGTTTCATGGTGACAAATTCCTTCAGTTTTTGTTTGTTTGGGAAGACCTTTATCTCTCCCTCTATTCTAAATGACAGACTTGCTGGATAAAGGATTCTCGGCTGCATATTTTTTCTGTTTAGCACACTGAAGATATCGTGCCAAGCCTTTCTGGCCTGCCAAGTTTCAAAGGAGAGATCAGTCACGAGTCTTATAGGTCTCCCTTTATATGTGAGGGCACGTTTATCCCTTGCTGCTTTCAGAATTTTCTCTTTATCCTTGTATTTTGCCAGTTTCACTATGATATGTCGTGCAGAAGATCGATTCAAGTTACGTCTGAAGGGAGTTCTCTGTGCCTCTTGGATTTCAATGCCTTTTTCCTTCCCCAGTTCAGGGAAGTTCTCAGCTATAATTTCTTCAAGTACCCCTTCAGCACCTTTCCCTCTCTCTTCCTCCTCTGGGATACCAATTATGCGTATATTATTTCTTTTTAGTGTATCACTTAGTTCTCTAATTTTCCCCTCATACTCCTGGATTTTTTTATCTCTCTTTCTTTCAGCTTCCTCTTTCTCCATAACTTTATCTTCTAGTTCACCTATTCTCTCCTCTGCCTCTTCAATCCGAGCCGTCGTGGTTTCCATTTTGTTTTGCATTTCGTTTAAAGCATTTTTCAGCTCCTCGTGACTGTTCCTTAGTCCCTTGATCTCTGTAGCAAGAGATTCTCTGCTGTCCTGTATACTGTTTTCAAGCCCAGCGATTAATTTTATGACTATTATTCTAAATTCACTTTCTGTTATATTATTTAAATCCTTTTTGATCAGTTCATTAGCTGTTGTTATTTCCTGGAGATTCTTCTGAGGGGAATTTTTCCGTTTGGTCATTTTGGATAGTCCCTGGAGCGGTGAGGACCTGCAGGGCACTTCCCCCGTGCTGTGGTGTATAACTGGAGTTGGTGGGTGGGGCCGCAGTCCGACCTGATGTCTGCCCCCAGCCCACCGCTGGGGCCACAGTCAGACTGGTGTGTGCCTTCTCTTCCCCTCTCCTAGGGGCGGGATTCCCTGTGGGGTGGCGTGGCCCGTCTGGTCTACTTGCACACTGCCAGGCTTGTGGTGCTGGGGAGCTGGCGTATTAGCTGGGGTGGGTAGGCAAGGTGCACGGGGCGGGAGGGGCAGGCTTAGCTCGCTTCTCCTTAGGTGATCCACTTCAGGAGGGGCCCTGTGGCAGCGGGAGGGAGTCAGATCCGCTGCC
Source organism: Neofelis nebulosa (assembly GCF_028018385.1). NCBI lineage: Eukaryota > Metazoa > Chordata > Mammalia > Carnivora > Felidae > Neofelis > Neofelis nebulosa. The sequence continues at coordinate 132,214,789 of NC_080783.1, forward strand.
GGAGGTTTGGCTCCACAGAAGCACAGAGTTGGGTGTTTGCGCGGAGCGAGCAAGTTCCCTGGCAGGAACTGGTTCTCTTTGGGATTTTGGCTGGGGGATGGGCGGGGGAGATGGTGCTGGCGAGCGCCTTTGTTCCCCGTCAAGCTGAGCTCTGCAGTCCGGGGGCTCAGCAGCTCTCCCTCCCTTTGTCCTCCGGCCTTCCCGCTTTCTGAGCAGAGCTGTTAACTTCTGACCTCCCAGACGCTAAGTCGCGCTTGCTGTCGGAACACAGTCTGTCCGGCCCCTCCGCTTTTGCCAGCCCGACTCGGGGGCTCTGCTTGGCCGGCGAGCCGCCCCTCCGCCCCGGCTCCCTCCCGCCAGTCCGTGGAGCGCGCACCGCCTCGCCGCCCTTCCTACCCTCTTCCGTGGGCCTCTCGTCTGCGCTTGGCTCCGGAGACTCCGTTCTGCTAATCCTCTGGCGGTTTTCTGGGTTCTTTAGGCAGGTGTAGGTGGAATCTAAGTGATCAGCAGGACGCGCGGTGAGCCCAGCGTTCTCCTACGTCGCCATCTTCCGGAACTCTCTAATATACTTTTAAATGCATAGCCAAAAAACAACAGTATATAGACCTTTTCATATTTAATATATTTAATCTTTGAAAATATTATAACATAGGAGAAAAAATCTACTTTCATATATAATTAACATTAGAGATTTGTGATAATTTTCAAAAGATACTTATAACTCCTTTTCTTGTGCTTAATTGTAGATGTAGATTGTAAAAATGATTTAAAATTATCATAAACAATTTTTTTAAAAGTCAGGTTTTCCAAAAGCACTTCATCAATGTGGGGAATGATGCCTGAAGTTAACTAGTACAATGGGAATAAATTTTAGTGATCCCATAATTCCTTTCCTTGATTTGCCTTTTTTGACTTGGATATGGAAATGCTTCTATTTTGAATATTTATCTTTAATTTTCAGGTCTAAGCCAAAGGGTGCTTCATTTGTCCAATCTTGTAACAAAAACATTTAAGCACCCCAAATAGGCTATGGTCTGTACTAAGCATATTGAGGACTTTGGAGATAATTAAGACCTAAGAACTGCCATAAAAGAATGAGGAAGCTACTAGGCAGTAAGATAAGGTACATTGTAAAGCTTGTCTGCTTTTAACTTGGGAAACAGTGGCTAGACAGTCATTATTACAAAAATTACCTTTTTCCCCCCAAATAAAGACATCACCTATCTAGAGAGTATATGCTGCCATTTGCTTTTGTCATTTAAAAAGTGTTCAGCAGAGAGAGAATTTAATATAAAACTTTTATTAAAAGGCAACTATGATTTAATATCAAAGGCAATACAGAGACTTCATTGAGAGGAGAAGAATCTTAACCCTCCTTAGGGGCAGGCCAGATATATTATACTCTCTTACAGTTCATTCTTTCTTTTCCATGCCTCTTTTCATTTACACCCTTTCCTTACTAGTAGGGAAGAGCATGGTACCTTACTTTTTTTTTTCCTATCCACAAATAATATTGCTGCTGCTACATTAACTTGTCTTTATTTTGTCAAACATTAGTGCCATTTTTATCAATCCTCTCAAAGATAATGTAATTTTTCACAACCCTCCCAAAGATTTTATAGTATTTAGAAACACATTCATGATTTATTTATTGATTGACTTATGTATTTATGTATGTATGTATGTATTTATTTATTGCCATTCTGTTTTTTAAATTATACAGTCACCTCAGTAACTACCTTATAAAATTTGATACAAAAAATACATGGTTAAAAATATACAATTAGCTCTCAATAATTATTAAAGACTGCAGTTAACTCTAAACTTTATATATGTAAAATAAGCCCATCAAATAAATAGTCATATCATGTTCTTTTTGGCTTCCTTTTTCAATTCAACATTCAGCCAATGAATAGAATAACAAAGGACATTATTTCATACTGCTTTAGAAATTCAGGTTATGAAAACTTCCTGCTATGATACATCTAAAAATATTGGATACACTCAAAAAAATAAAGAAACAAAAACAACTTCTTTATGGAGTAACTAAGTAGGAAAGTAAGAAAAATTTTGAGTCTAGAAACTCCAGGACTTCATGAAACAAGATTATCAAATACTGCAGTTGATGTGTGACTCTGGGTCATCTGTCAATCTCTAACGGCCTCCAACTTGGAAATAGAAGGCAAAGTGTGAAACCCAGACAGAATGGAACATTTGATTAGAGACCACACATAAAGTAAGGATTAGCAGTTGTAGGGAAAATATAATTCTCTTGCAGAAGGAAATGTTGAAACTCTTGTTGCTTCTTAAATCTGAGTGGGTATGTGTCACAAAATACATCCTAATAACAAGTCTACCCATCTATGGATTTAAGGACCTAATTTACACTATCATTATTCCTGAAACAACATCACAATGAAAGGTGTCTAAATTTAATTCAAATGGGCTCATTTAGCCATCACCCAGGAACTTAAAGAGAATTAAAACGTTTTTTGGAGAAAAGCATTTTTAAAAAATTCAATGATTTTTACTAGATAGTTAAAAATAAATAAATAAATAAATAAATAAAAGAAGAATTAGACTTACATAAATAGAAAATATTAAAATAATCAAAGAATATAAACACAATGTACTTAGGATTCTCCAGAGAAATAGAACAAATATGTGATACATATACATTTTCAACAGAACATATATATATAGACTATTGATTATATATGTGTGTGTGTGTGTGTGTGTGTGTGTGTTAGATAGAAGCTTATGGTATAAGTTCTGTTCCCAGTCTGAAAGCAAGAGAAGACCTCTGTCCCAACTCAAAGACAGTCCAGAAGAGGGAAAGAATTCTGACTCTCCTTTTTAAAATGTTATTCAGGCCATCAACTGATTCAATGAAGCCCATCCACACAAGGAAGGGAACCTGCTTTCCTCAGCCTAACAAAAATGTTAATCTCATACAGTAACACCCTCATAGCAATACCAAATAATGTTTAACTAAATTATCTGGGCACTCTGTGAGCCAGTTAAGTTGATACATAAAATTAACCATCACAAGATGTTTAATAATATTAAAGAAATAAAATGGGCATTGAAAATATCATGGAGAAAAAATAATAAAGCTATAAAAATGATTATAGTAGATTGATGAAAAAACTCCAAATCGGTAAATAAGAGAAACAAATTCATAAAATAGTACAGGAGATATATGAAATAAATGTAAACAAATATCTTATAAAAATTTGTAGCTTAGGAAAAGAAAAGGCTAAGGGTATAAATGAAAACCTGAAGTCATTCAGAACTAATAATTCAGATAACATCAACATGAGGGAAGATTAAGAGAGGACAATTGGGGGCGCCTGGGTGGCGCAGTCGGTTAAGCGTCCGACTTCAGCCAGGTCACGATCTCGCAGTCCGTGAGTTCGAGCCCCGCGTCAGGCTCTGGGCTGATGGCTCGGAGCCTGGAGCCTGTTTCCGATTCTGTGTCTCCCTCTCTCTCTGCCCCTCCCCCGTTCATGCTCTGTCTCTCTCTGTCCCAAAAATAAATAAAAAACGTTGAAAAAAAAATTAAAAAAAAAAAAAAAGAGAGGACAATGGTACAAGAGTATTCCAAATATTTACTTTATTGAAGTTTATTGAAAACATGCTTTAAAAAATAAAGAAATGATAAAAAGTAGAAATATTAAAAAACTAGGAGAATTTAAACCAATCTCATTTTTAGGAAACAACACTGAATTCTAAACAGTATGAATTCAAAGGACTACAAATGAGACCAATAAAATCATAATCAGAATATTTCCCCAATGGGAATATCTTAAAAGCAACCAAGGACAGAAGGTAGAGTACTTAAAGAATAACAAACCTGATAGGGAGCATAAGGCAGTCTGAGGGCAAAGTATAAGCTAGCACACACCCCTGGGACACTCTCCACTACCCCAAACCAGGAAAAGGCAAAAAAACAAATGGTTAAACTGAGAGAGTCTCTACTGGTTTAGAAGAAAAAGGCAACCCCACCAATAGCCTAAAGTCCAAGAACTCCCTATTTTCTTAATGTTAATGCTTTGCTAAAGGGAAAAACAACCTTAGCCTGACAATAGCTAGGCCTCAGATACTCTGTGAGTCTTTAGCATATGAAAATCCCTTTGGAAACTTCTCTTTTGACTTTACCTCCCCCAGCCCCATAGTAAATAAGGAGCCACTCTTCACAGCCCGAGTGCATCTCTTTCTATCCATGGCTCCTGTTCCTGTGCTTTAATAAAATCACCTTTCCGCACCAAAGACATCTTCAAGAATTCTTTCTTGGCCATCAGCTCCGAACCCCACAAACCCCTATCACCTCAAAACCTCATGAAACTGACAGCTTACTTCACAATAGCAGCATGGGAGTGAAAAGAAAATGAAATAATATTTCATTATTATCTTTAGCATGCTATGGGAAATTGATGTTAACACAGAATTTTATATCCACCGAAACTAAATACTTCATCCTGACCATAAACAGAATTATTTCACCATTCTTTCTTTAATATCAAAAATATGCCTTTTAGAAATTCCTTTGATGGAAAACTTATATTTCTGGTCAGAATGAAGTAAAAGAAACCATAATTACTCTCATTTATTTTTTTTTTACTTTTTTTAATGTTTATTTATTTTTGAGAGAGAGAAAGAGTGCAAGCTGGAAAGGGGACTACACCTGGAGCCAAATAAAGAGACATCTAAATGGATTAGATGTAGTACTGCTCAACATTTATATAAGTCTAAGAATAGTGACTTTTCCTGCTAAGGCTAAGAATTGTGACTGTTCCCATTAGCCAGGCTGGGAAAACTCAAAATTTACAGGACACTGAGTAGAGTGCATAGAAGGTCTCATCTCAGATTTAGAGAGTAATTCTAGATTGAGCATTATTCCAGTATGACCTAATTTTAAAATTTAAAATTTAAAAACAGGATTAAACTGTTTCTAAGTAGCTCAATTATATCTCAAGACAAAGATCAAAAATGTATATAAGAATATAAAAATAACCAGTATCAAAAAAAATAAATAAAAACAAAAACAAAAAAACACAATGGCTGACATTAAAATCAATTACTTCCATGCATGCAAAGAAGCAGGAATTTATGATCTACAGAATGAGAAAAATATATCAATTGAAATATCTAATATTAAAATTATCAGACCAGGATGTTAAAATTATTTTTATACTCTATTTCAGATGTTCCAAAAGAAAAGACAGAAAACATTAGACTTAAATCAAATTTCTAATACAACAACTCAATGTCTGATAAAAAAATACATTGGGCAAGATTAATGAGAAAATAGTTGCTCCAGAAGACAAGATTAGTGAAAGTAAAGATATAATAATAAAAATATATACAAAATTAAACAGAATACAACTATAGGACAACATCTAAAATCTAATATATGTGTACTTTTAAATCTCAAAGAAGAAGAGAAGGGAAAGCAGAAAGAAATAGACTTCTCAATTTGATTTTTTAAAAAATGAAACCAGAGATCCAAAAGTTCACAAGGAACCAAAAGTACATACAAAATGAGGATGAGGAGGATGAGGAGAAGGAGGAAGCGGGGGCGGGGGGGGTTGGACAATGGGAAAGGAGGAGGACAGATTATATCAAGGTACATCTAATCAAATTGCTTAAAACCAGTGATAAAAAATCTTTTTGAAAGCAGATGGGGGGGGGGGGGGAAGACACCATATAGCCAGACAAAGATAAGGCTGACAGCAGACTTCCTGTCAGGAAAAGAAAAATGCAGGCAGTATGACAGTGGAACAATATATATAAGGTCCTGGGGGAGAAAAGTCAATGCAAAATTCTGTTCCCAGCAAAAATTCATTTCAAAAGTGAAGGTGAAGTGAAGACTTCTTCTGACATACAAAGCTGAAGATATTATCACCGTCATACCCACACTGCATAAATTTTTTTTTTCTTTTCTAAGTTTATTTATTTATTTTGAGAGAGAAAAAGCACATGAGCAGGGGAGAGGCAGAGAGAGAGGGAGAAAGAGAATCCCAACCAGGCTCTGTGCTGTCAATGCAGAGTCCTATGCAGTACTCGAACTCACAAACCCTGAGATTATGACCTAAGCTGAAATTGAAAGTCTGATGCTCAACCAACTGAGCTACCCAGGTGGCCCAATACAGAAAATGTTAAAAGAAGTTTTAAGACAGAGAAAAATAAAATCAGATGTAAATATGGATCTACACATAGAAATAATAGAAAACTCAATGAAATCAAAAGGTGATATCTGATCAGGAATAAGACAAGGATACCCATTCCCACCACCTTTATTCAAATAGTATTTAAAATTTTAGCTACAGCAACTAAATAGGAAAAAAAGAAAAGACATCCAAATTGGAAGCAAGTAAGTAAAAATATCACTATTTGCAGATGACATGATCCTATATATAGAAAACCCTAAAGACTCTACCAAAAACCTCTCAGAACTAATAGATGAATTCAGTAAAGTTGTAGGATACACAATTAACATACATAAATTTGTTGCATCTCTATACACTAATAATGAGCTATCGGAAAGAGAATTTAAGAAAACAATCCATTTACAACTACACCAAAACAAAAACAAAACAAAAAACCCTGACATATGTTAGGTTGGCTGTTATCAAAAAGTTAAGTGTGGGAGAGGATGTGAAGAAAAGGAAACCCTTGCACACTGGCATAGCCACTATGGACATCAGTATGGAGGTTCCGCAGAAAATTAAAAATAGAACCACCACAATCCTGCTTTTCCACTTCTGAAAATGAAGAATAAATCTGAAGAGATATGTACACCCCTAGGTTCACTGCAGCATTAATTACAATTGCCAACATAAGGAAGTGACCTAAGTGTTCATCAAGAGATAAATGGATAAAGAAGATGTGATACACATATACAATGGAATATTATTTATCCATACAAAAGAATGAGATATTGACATCTGCAACAACATGGGTGGACCCAGAAGGTATTATGCTGAGTGAAATAGGCCAGAAAGACAAATACTACATGATTTCACTTATATGTGAAATCTGAAAAACAAGACAAATGAACAAGCAAAATGAAAAAGCTCCTCAATAACCAGAAACAAACTGCTTGTTACCAGAGTGGAGACAGGGTGGAGGGGCTGGTAAACTAGGTGAAGAGGATTAAGAGGTACAAATCCCCAGTTATTAAATAAATAAGTTGTAGGGATGTAATGTACAGCATAGGGAACACAGTCAATAAAGTAAAAACTTCAGATGGTGACAGATGGTAACTAGACTTACCATGATGATCATTTCATAATTTATACAAATAACAAATCACAATGATGAGGACACCTGAAACTAATAGGATACTTTACATCAATTATACTTCAATTTTAAAAAATATAATTTTTGATAGGATCAATAGAATTCAAAACCCTCTATATAGACCAATGAGGAAAAAAAAGGAAAGAGAATGCACAAATTGCCAACATCAGAAATGACCAACGTGAAACTGCTACTTACTCACAAATATAAAAATTGCTTTTCAGCAAATCTGATTTGAAAAGGGGAAAGTTACATACATGTTATTCCAAAACAGTGACAACCAAAAACTGAAATAAATCAACCAATTGAAATATACAAACTATCAAAAACTCCCTCAAGAAACAGTTCATCTGAACAGATTACACCCATTAAAGAAATTAAATTAGTTACAACCCTTCCCACTAAGAAAACTCTAGACCTAGATGGTTATGCTGATGAATTCTGTCAAAAATATAAAGAACAAATTGTAATTCCATCCAGAAAATTGAAAATTCAGGAGTATTTTCACATTCTTTCTAAGAGGCTAGTAATAATCTGACACTAAAACCAGAAATGACATCACAAGGGATAAAAAAGTATAGATCAATATTTCAAATCAAGTTATATGTAAAATTCTAAACAACATATTAATAAATTTCATACAGAATATTTAAAAATGATACTACATCGAGAGTAAATTGGGTTTATCCTAATATTGTAAGAGTGGCTTAACACTAGAAAATTATACTAATTTACCATACATAAATCTAAAAGAGAAAAATTATGCATTTATGCAAATAAGCATTCCATGCAAATAAGCATGGTATCCCACGATCACTCTTTATAAAAAATATCAGCAAATTAATGAGAACATTGTCACAACCTGATAAAAGTTACTTATGAAAGGCTTGTAGCTAAAAACGTACTTAAGGATGAATAACAGAATATTTCTCCCTAACACCAGGATCAAAATGAGAGTGTTCCAACACCTCTATTCCACATTATATTAGAGGTTCTAGCCAGTACAATAACAAAGAAAACAAATAACAGGCATTAAAATCTGAAAAGAAGAAATGAAGTCTTTATTTACAGATTATATAATATCGAGAAAATAGGGTCAGATATCAAAAACCTACCAGAACTGGCGTGTCTGGGTGGCTAGTTGGTTAAACATTCAACTCTTAATTTCAGCTCAGATCAGGAGCTCACAGTCTGTGACATCAAGCCCTTTGTCTGGCTCTGTGCTGGCAGTGGGAAGCCTGCTTGGGATTGTCTCTCTCTCCCTCCCTCTCTCCCTGACCTTCCCTAGCTCGCATGCACGCTTGTTTTCTCTCTCCCTCAAAATAAATTAACTTCATTAAAAAATAAAACAAAACCCTACCAGAACTAACAACTGAAGTTTATGAAGGCTGTTAGAGCCAACACCAAAACTGAATAATCAACTGCATACCAACTGTATGGTAATATACTAGCAATAAACCATTAAGAATTGAAATCATTAAGAACTGAAATTTAAAATAGATTCAATGAATATGAAATATTTAAGGATAAGTCTTTAAAAATGTGAAAAACCTATGCACTGAAAACTAAAAAACACTGTTGAGGGAAAATTTAGAAGACCCAAGTGGATGGAGATATGTGTGTGTGGATGGAAATATGATACATTCCATTTTCTAGTAATATTATTTTTTACTGTTGAGCTTTGAGTGTCCTTTATGTATTCTAGATGCTAGCTCTTTACTGGATATCTGATTTGAAAATATTTTCTTTCTCTTAGCAGACTTGTTTTCATCCTTTTAACAGTGTCTTTTGTAAAGCAAATTTTGTAATACTGTTAAGTCAAATTTATCTCTTTTTTTTTTTTTAATTATTGAAAAGTGGTGTTTTCATGTTTGGTCTATGAACTTATCTAATCATACATCCCCAAAATTTTGTGTTATTGTTTTCTAAAAGTTTTAGAGTTTTATGTTTTAATTTAATTCCATGAACTATTTTGAGTTAATCTTTTGTAAGTTGAGAGGTTTGAGTTATACTAGCTATAGTACATGATCACCACTAAAATTACTTAGATTAGGGTGTATAACTTCCAAGTCAGTTGAGAGAAGTAATGGATTAAAGTAAAAAATCATTACATTAAAAAATAAGGCAAGAAAAGGAGAGAAATTATAGGATAGAATGCATAGGAGAAAAGAGTATAAAAAAGTCAAGTAAAATGATTACTAATTTAACAGTAAGCACAATAACACAGTCACAAACATAAAAAAATAATCAAAGCGTTATGCCAGACACATACTCTAAACTAGAATGCTGGTATGGCCATAATAATAACAGACGAAAAATTAAAGGCAAAAATATTATTAGAGATAAAAGTAGCCACAATTTATTCATAAAGTTCCAATTCAAAAGAAAGACAGGGAATACTTAAATATGCATACTCAATAATAAATCATTAAATATTTGTAGCAAAATGCAGTAATGTTTCAAGAATAAACTAGCAATTCTAGTATCTTTACATTTTTAACATCTTTACTTAGATTGATCAAGTACATCAACATAATGAAACAAAGATACAAAGGAAAGAATAAACAAATCCAATAGTCGAACCTTTGAAAATACTAGTGAAGGGGCACCTTTGAAAATACTAGTAAAGGCTCAATTAGTTAAGTATCCAACTCTTGATTTTGATACAGGTCATGATCTCATGGTTTGTGGAATCAAGCCCAGTGTCAGGCTCTGGGCTGACAGCACAGAACCTGCTTGAGATTTTCTCTCTCCATCTCTCTGCCCTTCCCCACTTGCTCTCTCTCTCGCACGCTCTCTCTCTCTCTCTCTCTCTAAGAAATAAACTTACAAAATATATATCCCTTTGAATATACTAGTAAATTGACCAAGCCTCAGAAAAACTGATCTTTCAATAAGAATAAAAACACATATTCTCCCTATTTTTGTTAGAAATAAGAAATACATATTTACATTAATATTATAAATAACTATAAACTTAATTTGAAAAAGTTTTAAAAATGAGCAATCTAACATTGAAAAAAGTTTTTTTTAACGTAATACTCTCATACATGATGCCAATCAGGCTGTTTCCCTAAGAACTTGTGCAAAAAAAACAAAAAACAAAAACAAAACAAAAACAAAACCTCAGAAACTAGATTAATTCCAAATTACACATTTTTTTCAGACTATAAAAAAGAATCAATTTCTTATAAATTATATGAGCCAGAGAAGCCTTGATGCCCCTCCAAAAAAGATAAAGGAAAATTAAGATCCTTTTCTAATATTAGTCAATAATATAGATGCAAAATTCTACACCAAATAATAGCAAATGGACTTCAGAGAGATAATACATAACAACCTGCTTAGGTTTAATTTTAGGAATGTTTAGTTCACTGTTGTGAATTTAAATTATTTGTATTTTAGATTAAAGAATAAATACAAAATTATCAATCAATATAAAAACAAAATAAATATTCAACAAGTATTCATGGTAAATACTCTTTGGAAATTGATCCAGAGACAGTAAACTTTTTAAATTCATTAATAGTACTCAATAACAAAAGGCTACTTAGAAAACAAAATTATAATATATATACACACACCACACACATTAACTACATTGAAATTAAGAACAAAAAAGAAAAGGCAAAATATGAACCAGGAGAAAGTATGTAGAGTACAGTGTATGCAAAAGGTATTGATAAGCAGTATTACAATTTCCATAAAATAATTAGAATAAGCTGAGAATTCAAATAAATGAAAACCTTCTAAGAAGCAAAAAAATTAAAGGGCATGCAACATAAAAAAATAATCAGCATTAACAGTAATCAGTTATACAGTACAAAGGTAGATTTGGTCAAAGTATTATAAAAACTATAATAAATGTCTCACATAGCATCAGGTAAAGGTTTGATAATAAATATATTAATAAAATGCTTTTGTAAAAGCATTGGGATTTTCAGAAAACAAGAAAGGAAAAACCATGCATGAATGGTGCTGGGTTTTTCAAATAATTTTTCTGCATCTATTCAGGTGATTCTGTGCTTGGTCTCTTTTACTCACAATATGATGAATAACATTGCTTGATGCTCAATTTTATAGAAGTCTTGCATTACTGGGATAAGCTCCACTTGGTCCTGAACTATGATAATTTTTCTATGTTTCTGGATTCATTCTGACTAATACTCTGTTAAAGATTTTTGTGGAAAAGCTCCTGAGGTCTATTGATCTGTAGCTTTCTTTTCTTGTATTCTTTGTCTGTTTGATGATTATATAAGCACAGTGTTCATAACATAAGTTGGCAAATGTTCCTTTCTCTTCTATTATGATAGATTTAATAGGATTGGTCTGATGTTTTCCTTAAATGTTTGGTAGAATTAACCAGTTAATACATGTGGGCCTGCAGAGAGAGTGTGTATAAAGGTTCTTTTTTATATTTAATGTTTATTTATTTTGGGGGGTGGGGCAGAGAGAGAGGGAGAAAAGCCCAAGCAGACTCCATGCTGTCAGCACAGAGCCTGACACTGGGCTTGACTGCACAAACCATGAGATCATGACCTGTACCGAAATCAAGAGTCAGATGCTTAACCAACTGAGCCACCCAGATGCCCCGTAAAGGTTCTCAATTAATATTTTTTCAATTGCAGTATTACCACTTACAGCATATAGCATATAGCTAACAGTATATGGTTCCCCACTTATTCCTTGCCAGCTTCACATGCATGCATAGTTCACTATTCCCTGATAGAGTCAAAGGACCTTGTACAAATTCTTAAACTGTTTACATAGAGGCCTTCTATTTGCTGCCCTGCTCCACAAATTCCAGCTGCCTCAACTTGACTAAATTGTAATCCCCATCTCCTCAGTTCAGAGACCATTCTGTGGGGCTTGTTTTCGGCTGTTTACGTTCTCCTGGGGATGTGCCTCCTAGGAAACACCAATGATGATCATAAGGCTCACAGTATGTTTTCTTTTCTCAAGGATCCCAGTTCTTTGGATCCATGTTGCCCAATACCTAAATCTACATCATATGTGACTTGTTTTCTTATTGTTTACAATAGAGGCAAAATGATGTATAATATGCTTTTACCCATAGCTTTCTGTATTGTTGGCCCATTTCTTCACCCTGCCACTCCAAAGACACATCTTCGGGATGTAACCTTAAAGATCGTCTCATTAAGGGAATGGGTTCTATTTTCCCACTTCTTATTTGAATTCAGTCATGAGAACTGCTTAAGCCAACAGCATGAGCTGCAAGTGACAGTGTGACACTTTATAGTCCTTCTGTGCATCTACCTGATCTCCTGCACTTCAGCTATTTCTATTAGAAGAACATGCCAGGGTAGCTTGCTGGTCTCAGAAAATGGATGCAAATCATATAGAACTAACCCTCCAGAGTTAAAATATACCAGCTGTGTCCATCCTATTTTAGGCAACACTCAGCTATAAATGCATGGGCATATTGTTTTATGTCACTATGCACAATCCACATTTGAATAGTGAGGAGTTATGCTTCACTTTCTTGAGGATGGACCTATCTTCATAAGTTACTGGGAAGTCTTATGCACAGATGATTTGTCTGAGCTACTTTTCTTTGTGTGTTTGCTTTTGAGCACTTCTTTGCTTTCTGGTACTATGAGATCCTTCAAGATCATCATGTATATTTCATGTCCTGATCCTACAATTAATCATTTCATTAAAGAGCCTTGGTCCTTTTTATTGAAAAATTGTATTAGAAACTAAGATTTGGATACTACTCTGTGCTTCTTGCTACTGAAATCTTTGATTTTAGCTCTTCTCAGCCAAAAAAGCAAGAAAATGCATGTGGTATATATATCTATAAATATTTCTATATGTAAACACTTGTATCTATAGTAAGTTAACATACACGAATTCATATAGATGTATCCAACTGCAATATATTGCCATGTGGATCATCTAGGCTCCTCCCCATATCTGTAACAAACCTTGCCAAAGAGAGAACCCTGCCTATGCATGAAGTTTCAAATAGCTGTCTAATACTTACGGATACAAATGCAGGATTATATGCTAAAACTATTTTAGTTCTGAAAAGAAATAACAAATTATCAGGGCACCTAGGTGGCTCAGTCAGTTGATAGTCCAATTCTTGATTTCTGCTTGGGCTTGGGTTATGATCCCAGGGTCATGGAATCAAGCTTGAGCATGGAGCCTCTGTGAGATTCTCTCTCTCCTTCTGCCCCTCTCCCCTGCTTGCATGTGCTCTCTCTCTCTCTCTAAAATAAAATTAAAATTTTTTGAAAACTGACAAATTGTCTTCTAAAGTCCGTCACCATTAAGTATGATCTTAGCTGTAGACTTTGTGGTTTTTATGAAGTTAAAAGATTCCTCTGTATTCCTATTTATTAAGAGATTTTTTTTCTTTGATCATGAATAGGTATTTTTGTTTGTTTGTTGTCAAATACTTTTCCTGCATCACTTGATATAATCATGGGACTTTTTTTTTTTTTCTTTAGTTACTTAATATGGTGGATTGAATTGATTGATTTTCAAATTTTGAACAGACTTTCAATGCCTGGATACATTTGATATGTATAATTTATTTCATGCACTGTTAGATTTGATTTGCTAACATTCTACTGAAAATTTTTGTGTCCACATTCATGGTAGATACTGCTCTACAGTTTTCCTTTCCAGTAATTTTTTTATCTGTTTTTATATTAGAATGCTAAACTCATAGAATAAGATGCTAAGTCCTTTTTCTGCTTCTATTTAATGAAAGAGATAATGGAGAGTTGGTATTATTTTTCCTTTAAATATTTAGTAGAATTCACCAGTAAAATAATCTGAGCCTGCTGCACCTGATATGTTCTTTTTTGGAGGGTTATCAGTTATTGATTCAAAAAATGTATATATCTATATCTATATCTATATATCTCATATAGATATATGAGATATATCTATATATCACATACATATGAGATATATAGATATAGATATAGATATATGAGATATATTATATATAATTTATCTAAGTTTTACCAAATATAATTAAGTACAAAATTTTTCATTGTATTCCTTTTTTATCCATCACCAGCAACGGACTAGTAATACAACTCCTCTTGCACTTCATTATTTTCCTTGACTATGTTAAGTCTACAAATGAGCCCACTGAAGATATTCTTCACTCCTGTTAATTATTATTTTTTTTTTATTTCAAGCATTTCCTTTTGAATCTTTCTTAGAGTTTTCATTTCCTTTCTTACACTACAGTTCTGCGCTTGTATGTTGTGGTCTACTTTTTTTCATTAAGGATCTTAACTATTAATCATAGTTCATTTCCTAAATCTGTATTATTTTTGAGTCAGTGTTCTGACGAGTGCTTTGTCTCTTCATACTGTGTTTCGCCCTTGCTTTCTAAAATACCTTGTAATTAAGAAAAAAAAAAAACAGATATATTGTAGGAGAAAATATACTAAGGTAAATAGACCTTCAGCGTAAGGATTATGTAATTCTGACTAGAAGACAAGCTTTATTATTTGGTATAGCTATAAGGAACTGAGATTCTAATTTCTCTAGTGTCTTTGTTTTTGTCTCCTTTCTTGACTTTGTACTTACTTCCCTAAGTACTTTCCTTTGAGTCTTTTCCTTGAAGCTCTTTCAGGTATAATTCCCAGCTATTCTACTGTAGTTATATTTATATTGTGGTAATATGTGGGAGAAAGTGAACATTCTAAAACTTTCTGATTAAATGTCAGTTAGATCCTGTGTCTTGAGACCTTGACCTTCACAGGTATTTTTTCCACTGTTTTGTTTTGCTTTTTAATGATTTTTTCCCCACCTGCTCCCTCCTCCCTTTCCTGGCTGTTGGGTTCTCAACCTGTATCTCTGTAGCCCTAAACTAGTTGATTATGCCCTACTCCCCAGAACACTTAGGTGAAAGATCAAGACTAGCAGGAGTGGAGACTAGGACTTCATGAGGATGAAGACTGGGTATATCACACAATGATTACTCTGTTCCCCCTGCCAGGGGCTACTTCTTGGATCCTCACAGGAACCTGATGGGGCTCCTGAAAGTAAGCCAGTGAAAGCGTAGGGACCCCTATTAGACTGTGATCCCCAGGTGATTGCCCAGTCACCAGTAACTCATCAAAATTACATTCAAATACTCCTCTCATTTGATGGTTTCAGGGGCTTCTGTTCTAGGTAAGAACAGTTCATCAGGGACTCTGGATGCTACTAGGTGTACGGATTTATGGGTCACAGTTTTCCCTGAAACCTCAGTTCTCTGTAGATCCAAGGTAAGTCATGGATTTTCAATTTGTCCAAATTTGTCTTCTTGTAAGACCTTGCTTGAGTGGCTATTTCCAACCTCTTTACATGCCAGAGTTGAACTGAAACTCAAGATTAACCTTCCCATTGCTGAAAAAAGATATTAATTTAGATCAGTTTCTCTAAATCTAACCCATTTTCTAGGGAAACATTTTTAAAAGAAAATAAAATCCCAGCGAGTTCTTAAATAATAACATAATTATAGATGAAAAATGAGCTTTGCGTTTACTGGCTATTTTCATAACCAGGAATTTCACAGCTACCCTTTGGTTACTCAGAGACTGTGAGTATTCTTAGATAAGGATACATAACATTGCAATTTTATTAAAAGTGTGTCTTAAAATACAATTAATTTATGTTAACATTTGTGATTAGCAGTGAGTACAAGATCCTAGAAGACAATGCAGTACTTTGAGAAATTTACATAAATATCGTTAAATATATTTTATAGCATATGTTTTATATGTTAGTGCAAAAGTCTTGCCCTGCCAATAAAGTCTATTCATTTTATTATAGTAATTCTAGTTGTCAAATTTATTACTGTAGCCACCTGGCATGTGATTCCACATTCTTAACATTTTCCTTTTACTGAACAGAATTTATGAACTACTTCTAGGTTCAATGAAATAAACAATTTCTAACATGATTCACCATCAGGATAGGGTTATTATTTTGTCGATCTGTACGTAGGACTTTGAGTTTAAAGTAACTTTTAAAGACTGCTATGAGAACAGGCAGTTTGGGGGCATGCTGTACCTAATTCACATACAAGATAGCATATGGCAGCACTCTCTGAATTAACTGTTATGGTTGCTAAGCAGGAACATGGGACAATATTCTATAGTAAACTTACTTAGGATGACTGGAAAAGTTTTGATCAATGCTTGGCATTAAATGGCATTACTCAGCTTTGTTGAATTATTATTCAGAATTCTATATATTCCCTAGTTTGTTGCCGCAACTTGAACCTAATGAACTTGAAATTTATATATAGTGCTGGTTCACTGAAAATCTGTAATAATTATGACTAAACTCTATATTCAATCCTTAAACATTACAGTTATCTAGTGCAGTCATCTCTTCAGACAAATGACTGAATCTGAAAATACCTATTTCACTTTATACAGTACAAGTATTACTTAAAAATTGGTGAGTCTTTTGCATAGGTAAATTCTATATTAAAGTAAACCAGGGAAAATTTCATATTGTTAAGTGGAGAATCTCCATGTAAAGTAGAGAACTTTAACTTACTTAACTTGTTTTATACTTTAAAAAATCACCAATATAAGGAGTGGTAGAAACAATGTTTTTTTCTTTTGGCTTTATGCAATGCCACTCACCAATTGCTAGGTCAAGCATCAAATGAATTAACATGATTTAACAAATATGCCCAGCACTTTATGTGGAATATAAAATCTATGATATTACACTGGTTTGCAATTAGTTGAAAGGAAAAGATATACACTTATGGAATACTTATTGAACATGTTAATTCTGTACATATAAAATAAAAATGCATTTAGTATTACAAATAAAATAATACAGTAACTACGGACATTATCCATACTAAAAGAGTGTAAAATTACTTACTAATATATTCAACAAGTTATTTAAAAGCAATAGTAACTGAATATTTTTCTGACATTCAAACTATATTGCTAACTCATGATTATCCTTATAGGTCTTCTAATTAGGGGGAAGGGACTTTACTTCTAATCAGTTTGTGGATAACTTCAAATTTCAATGCACAAAAAACGCAAAACTTTGTGCCCTACAAACTTAACATCTCTTACAATTGCTATTACACTCTACTATTAACTTTCCAGACATGAAAGCAATGTTGCATATTTTGCCTATTTCACAGAGAAGTCTTGTTGCAATATTCTGAATTTTAGTCACTGAATGAATGCATACAGTTAATTAATAATTATGAGAATTTGGGAGATCAAGTTCTACAGACTTCTCTTTCTTAATAATATAACAGAAAAAGTAAACTAGTGGAATGTGGGAACAGAAGGAAATATATAAACATATTAAAGGGTATGTGCTAAAATCAACAGGGAATTTTATACTAAATAACAAATGCTGAAGCAATTTCCATCAAAATCATAAAGAGATAAACATTCCAACTATCACAGATATTGATAAGTATTATTGGAGAAAGCTAAAGTCAATTTAATCAGAAAAGATTTTAATGGGCATAATTATTGTAAAAGACAAATCACTATAATTTATGAATGATATATTATACATGATAAAAACAAGAATAACTTGTAAAATTCCTAGAGTTATTAAAACAATTAGTTAAGGTGATGGTTATAAAAATAAAACGTAAAAAAATTACCTCAATAAATTTATAATAACTGCTTCAAAATGAAATGCAGTTATTCTATTGGAAAATAGACAAAAGTCATAAAGATATAGGAACATACATAATAAGAATGGACGTTATATGAAGAAAATCATATTTTTAAGATGTAAAATAAGTCATGACTAAGTGATGAAGTATAAAGAATTTTCAATGAGAATACTCAGTATTGTAAAGATGTCAGCCCTTGAATATTAACATTAAAAAGGACTGAAAATGTAGAAACTCATGTTTATCCAGGAAATTAATGTAAAGCAAAAAAAAAAAAAAAAGAAATTAATGTAAAGCAATGAGCATTAATTTTATTCTAGAGAAAAGAGATATTTATTTGATAAACATCACTGGCCCTTGTATCTGAAAATAAATAACAATAAAGCTAGATCCACTTATGTATTTTGAGAAAGATTATTATGAGCCAAATCAAAATATGGGAAAATATTACAACAAATGGCAGCCAAAGAATTAACTTCCAAATGTACTTTAATCTCCTACAAATTGAAGTGTATAATACCCCCAAATAATATATTTTATCAAAATATATACATTTTTATCAATGATGTCCAAAAATATATCTACTTCCTAATAATTAGTATTTTAAATTAAATGAGTTACAATATATTATTGGTGACCATTAGATGGCAAAATATCTACAAAGAAAATTAATTTCCATCACTAGGCACAAGGCAAAGTACTCAAATGTGCCAGGAATTGGCCAATTTCTTCAACATTTTCAAAGGCAAATCTGATGCAACTTAAAACTGAAAATACATTTACTCTTTGTCATTACATTTTTAGAACCATGTTTTTATGGTGAAGGCACTGTAATGAAATTTATTTATAATGATGCTTTATTAGCAAAAATAGTAAACTTAAAAATATATATATATATATATATATATATATATATATATATATATAGTGGTAAAAATACTTAACACAGTCTATGCTGTTAACAGATTTTTATAATATACTAGTATTATTATCTATAGACACTATTTGAACAACAGCTCCCTAGAACTATTCATCTTACATAACTGAAACTTTACACCAGTTGAACAACTCTCCCTTTCTCCCATTCTCCCACCCCCCAGCTTCTGGCAACCATCTTTCTGCTCTCTACG
Organism: Neofelis nebulosa; assembly: GCF_028018385.1. Taxonomy (NCBI): domain Eukaryota; kingdom Metazoa; phylum Chordata; class Mammalia; order Carnivora; family Felidae; genus Neofelis; species Neofelis nebulosa. The sequence goes on from NC_080783.1 coordinate 132,233,875, forward strand.
AGTTTGACTATTTTAGATTATCTTATATAAGTGGGATCAGGTGGTATTCATCCTTTTGTGACTGGTTTATTTTACTTAGCATAATGTCCTCCAAGTTCATCCACTTTATTGCACATGGCAATATTTCCTTCTTTCTTAAGGCTGAATAATATTTTGTTGAATGTACATACCACCTTTTCTTTACCTGTCAATGCACATTTAGGTTGTTCCATATCTTGGCTATTGTTAATAGTGCTACAATGAACAGAGTATAGTATTTCCTTAAGATCTTGATTTTAATTCTTTTGGATATATTTTTTGGACCATATGGTAGTTCTGTCTTTAATTTTTTTTAGGAATGTCCATTCTGTTTTCTATAGTTTCTGTATTTTTTTTTTTTACATTCCCACCAACAGTGTATAAGGATTCCAATTTGTCCATATCTTTCCCAGAACTTGTCCTTTTTTTTTTTTTAAATAGCTATTCTGGCAGGTATCTTCTGAGGTAATATCTCATTGTAGATTTGATTTGCATTTCCTTGATGATTAGTAACACAGAGCACCTTTTCATGTACCTGTTAGTCATTTGTATGTCTTCTTTGGAGAAATGTCTATTTAAGCTCTTAGCCATTTTTAAGTCAAGTTTTTAGGTTTTTTTTTGCTACTGAGATCCAGGAGTTCCTTATATACTTTGAATATTAACATCCTATCAAATATATGGTTTGCAATTATTTTCTCCCACTTCATAGGTTGCCTTTTCATTTTCTTAATTGTTCCTTTGCTATACAAAAGCTTTTCATTTCAATGTGCTATTTACTTATTTATGATTTTGTGGTCTGTGCTTTTGGTGACATATCCATGGAATAACTGCCAAGACCAATGTCTTGAAGATTTTTCCAGGAATTTTACAGTTTCAGGTCTTACATTTAATTCTTTCATCCAGTTTGAATTGATTTTTGTGTATAATGTAAGATATACAAGGTTTCTTTCTTCTTGTGGAAAAAACAGTGGATATACTGTTTTTTCAATACAGAGCATTCCACCCAAGAGCAGAAAAATATACATTGTTTTCAAGCACACATGAAATTTTCTCCAGGTTAGATCACATATTATATTAGGTCACAAAACAAGTCTTACAAACTTAAGAAGAATGGATACCAAATATCTTTTCTGACCACTAAGGAATGGAAGCAGAACACAATACCAGAAAGAAAGCTGTAAAATTTAAAACATGTGGAAATTAAGCAACACATTCCTGAACAACCATTAGGTCAAAAAAGGAACCAAAAGCAAAATTAAAAAATAGCTGGATACACACTAAGGCAAACCACAATATACCAAAACTTATGGGATATAGCAAAAGCAGTACTAGAAGGTAAGTTTATTGAAGTAAATGTCTACATTTAATAAGAAGACAGATATCAAATAAATAGCCTAATCTGACATCTCAAGGATCCAGAAAAAACAAACTAAACTAAACTAAACTAAACCTATACTGGTTATTTATGTGAAAGATTCACATAAAGAGGTTAGTGTTCCATATGCCCCAAATGGTACTTAAATGTATATGAGTTTTTATTGTTTTATGCCACATCCATAATGCTAAACTGTGTTCTAAACATACAGATCCATAACCAGCAAATAAACTGAATCAGTAATTAAGAATCTCCCAACAAACGAAAGTCCAGGGCCAGATGGCTTCACAGGGATATTCTACCAAGCATTAAAACAAGACTTAATACCTATTATTGTCAAACTGTTCCAAGAAATAGAAATGGAAGGAAAACTTCCCAACTCATTCTACAAGGCCAGCATTACCTTGATTCCAAAACCAGACAAAGACCCCACTAAAAAGGAGACTTCACAGGCAAATATCCCCAATGAAACTGGATGCAAAAATTCTCAACAAGATCCTAGCAAATTAAATCCAACAGTAAAGATTTATCCTTGGGCCACAGGGGTGGTTCAATAGTTGCAAATCAAACAACGTGATATACCACAAGAACAATATGATGCTCTCAATAGATGCAGAAAAAGTATTTGACAAAATGCAACATCCATTCTTGATTTAAAACCCTCAACAAAGTAGGGATAGAGGAAACATACCTCAACATCATAAAGGCCAAATGCAAAAGACCCATAGCTAACATTACCCTCAATGGGGAAGAACTAAGGGCTTTTCCTCTACTGTCAGGAACAAGACAAGGATGTCCACTCACACCATTGCAATTTAACGTAGTTACTGGAAGTCCTAGCCTCAGTAATCAGACAACAAAAGAACATAAATGGCATTCAAATCGGCAAGGAAGAAATCAAACTTTCACTATTTGAAGATGACATGATACTCTATCGAGAAAACCCAAAAGACACCATCAAAAAAAATTGCTGGAACTGATACACAAGTTCAGCAAAGTCACAGGATATAAAATCAATGTAAAGATATCTGTTGCATTTTTATACACCAATAATGGGGTAGCAGAAAGAGAAATCAAGGAATCAATCCAAAAACCACAAGATACCCATGAATAAACCTAATCAAAGATAAAAGAAGACCTGTATTCTAAAAGCCATAGAACATTTATGAAAGAAACTGAAGATGACACAAAGAAATGGAAAAATATTTGATGTGCATGGATTGGAAGAAGAAATATTGTTAAAACATCTATATTGCCCAAAGCAATCTACACATTTAATGCAATCTCTCTCAAAACACCACCTGCATTTTTCACACAGCTAGAACAAACAATCATAAAATTTGTATGGAAACACAAAAGACCCCAAGTAGCCAAAGCAATCTTGAAAAAGAAAAACAAAGCTGGAGGCATCAAAGTTATGGGCTTCAAATTGTATGTCAAAGCTGCAGTCCTCAAGACAGTATGGTACTGGCACAAAATAGACACATAGATCAATGGAACAGAATAGAAAACTCAGAAATGGATCCACAACTATATGGTCAACTCATCTTCAACAGAGCAGGGAAGAATATCCAATGGAAAAAAGACAGTTTCTTCAACAAATGGTGTTGGAAAAACTAAACAACAACATGAAGAATGAAACTGGACTACTGTCTTATACAACACACAAAAATACATTCAAAATGGATGAAAGACCTAAATGTGAGACAGTAAACTATCAAAACCCTAGAGGAAAACAGGCAGCAACTTCTTTGACCCTGGCCATAGCAACTTCTTGTTAGACATTTCCCTGATGGCAAGGGATACAAAAGCAAAAATGAACTATTGACACTTCATCCAGATAAAAAGCTTTTTCACAGAGAAGAAAACAATAACACAAAAAGGCAACCTAAGGAATGGGAAAAGGCATTTGCAAATGACATATCTGACAAAGGGTTACTATCCAGAATCTATAAATAACTTATCAAACTCAACACCCAAAAAACAAATAATCCAGTTAAGAAGTGGGCAGAAGACATGAAGACACATTTTTTCCAAAGACATCCAGATGGCCAACAGACACATGAAAAGATGCTCAACATCACTCATCATGATGAAATATTACTTCACCCCTGTCAGAATGGCTAAAATTAACAACACAGGAAACAACAGATGTTGGTGAGGAAGTAGAGAAAGGGGAAACTATCTGGTGGGAATGCAAACTGGTGCAGTCACTCTGGAAAACAGTATGGAGTTTCCTCAAAAAGTTAAAATAGAACTACCCTATGACCTAGCAATTGCACTAGGTATTTACCCAAAGATAAAAAATAATGATTTGAAGAGGTACATGCACCCTGATGTTTGTAGCAGCATTATCAACAATAGACAAATTATGGAAAGAGCCCAAATATCCATCAACTGATGAATGGATAAAGAAGATATGGGGTATACACACACACACACACACACACACACACACACACACACACACACACACAATGGAATACTACTCAGACATAACAAAGTATGAAATCTTGTCTACCAAATAATGTGAATGGAGCTAGAGTGTATTATGCTAAGCGATAGAAGTTAGAGAAAGATAAATACTGTATGATTTCACTCATGTGGAAGTTAAGAAACAAAAACAGATGAACATAGGAGAATGGGAAAAAATAGAGGGAAGCAAACCATAAGAGACTCTGAACTATAGAGAACAAACTGAGGGTTGGTGGAGGGGAGTTAGGCAAGGGATGGGCTAAGCAGGTGATGGGTATTAAAGAAGGCATGTGTGTCAGCACTGAGTGTTATATGTAAGTGATGAATCACTATATTCTACTCCTGAAGCCTATATTACACTATATTCTAACTAACTAGAATTTGAAAAAAAATAATAAAAGTTAAAATAGTGATTTGCACTCCAGGAAGAGTTGAAATCAATAATAGAGTATGTCTTATTAATTATACTCACCTCACGCAACTTATTATATATTGGCCAGTGCATTTTTGTAAAACCAATAAAGATAAAAAATCATCTACTCTCATTTCAATTATATACTACATATGCATATGTATTATGCGTGCCTATGGGACAAATTTGACTAAAGCTTTCTCTTGGGCAAATGATCCCTTATATAAAAAGAATGTCTATTCTGGCTTTTATTTTAAATCCACCTACTTGTAAGAAGGATGTGTTTGGTTATTTATTACTTTATATATAAGACAGTAATTTCATATATATTACTTTATTTAGGTATGTTCAGGAGGTTTTTTTTAATTGTTGTTTATTTAATTTGTGGTAGATTTTAAACCTTCACTACACCAATGCCATTGGTTTATAAAACACATGTTGCTTATGGTATAGCATGCCAAAGCATCCCCATGGTAAGTGAAAGGTAATTGACAATCAAGATTTCTATTACTATTCCAGAAACAGATTTAATGAAAAGAGAAAAGGTTATACACATTGAGCTGGGCGTGCTTGAATTATTCTACACATTCATGCTCTCAAGGACAAATTTTCTTATAAGGTCTCCAATATAATATGAATATACAGCTGTCAGAATTCTTGGTAAGGTAGGGTAAAAGCATTCTTAACCTCAGAGGGGCTGATTGTCTGAATAGGCAGTTGTTTATATTTTGTAGGACAATATCCACTGTTGTACTTAGTATTTTTCAAGTTTGACATAAAATGATGAGATTCTATCCTGAAGGCAATCATCTTCCAAACAATGTAACAGTGTGAACCAAAATACTGAAAATGTCAACATTTCACACACCATTGATTTTTAATGTTTCTGAAGCTGTTTTTTAGTGTCCTGTGGCTACAGGTAAAAAAAAAAAATCACATCCTGTTTGTAGTACTTTTCAACATCTTAACATCTCATGACGCAGAGCAAGCAACATTGCGCTACTTTTGTTTGTTGTTTTGTTTTAAAGTCCATTCCATGTATGTTAGAATTTGTCATCTGTGATTTGACAAACTCAATATAGAAAAATGTTCAGCATTGGGATCTTCCAGAGCTAACAGTAAGAATATTATGTCATACCGTAAGTATAAAAATGATTAGCTAAAAGATGTTCTCTTTGGTATTGTTTATTTTAGGGAATCATCTGAAATAATTTTTAAAAATTGTGTGAATTTATTCCATCAATATCTCCAATATTTCAATATTTTATGCTCTTGGGGGAGGGTCTTCTCCCCACTCCCTCACAATGCTCCAGATACTAAGTCTGTGCTTGTCAGATAGACAATGTCTATTTGACTTGCTTTTGCCAATGTGACAGCAGCAAACTTCATGGAGGCAGAGGTCCAAGAAAGCAGCTGCATGTTTCTGTCATCACTCTTGATCCTCTACCTCATCCTTGAAAACTTGCTAGAGATAGTTCTCTTTCTTGGGTCTCTGTTACAGCCATCAGAACAAGCCCTGAGTAGTGTGTTGAAAGATTAAAGACCACACGGAACAAAGCTGCATTTTTCAGCTGAGGCTATTCATGAACAAGCCTTGTGCTGGTCCAAATTAGCAGAACTGTCTGACCTTCCTATAGATCTATACAAAATAATAAATGGCTATTATTTTAAGCCACTAATTTGTGGTATATTTGTCATTCACCAAAAACTGAAATAGGTTTAAATCCAGATAACTGAATATGCTAGAGTGTGTATCTACCATTGATTTATACACATCTATTAAATATAATGTAAATATTTATATGTACATGTGTTATCCATGCATAGGGACATATGTTATAACAGAGTGAAAAGATACAGAGGAAGTTAATATTAGTGTTATTTCTGAATGTAGGAATTAAGGAAGGCAATTATTATCTTAATTTTGTTCTCTAATGACACATACCAAATGAATCAAACCTGGAATACATACGAGCTCTATATTTATGATTATGGAAATATCTTTTGTTTGAAGTCCTTGCTTTTGATTAGTTCTTGTAATTTGTTGACAGAGTAAGAAGTCATTCATATGACATAAACATTGGAACACACTCAGAAATATCCCATGTCAAAATTCCATTGTATTAGAAATACTTCTATTTTAAGTTATTTCTTTGATTTCATGCACTGTCTCTGACACATTTCAAATAATTGAATGTAGGTTAAAAGGAATTGAGAATTTTTTCAGGTTACGTATATGTAACATACATGCTCAAATGTCCCTTTCTAAAGAGGTAAAAATAGTACCTACCTCACATATTTGAGGGCTAAATGAGTAAAAATATAAAAGGTTCTCAGGAAAGTGCCTAGTATACAGTGGTTGCTCAAAAAAAAAATTAGCTTTTATCATGTAGTATTCAGTAGTGCAGTTTGGAGGGACTGACTTGTGAGCCATTACCATGAATGACATTTTCCAATGTGGACCTGGTGGGATAAGATCATTAAGGAAGCATATATAGTTTGATAACACCTTCAGGCCAAAAGTTGGAACTCTGAAAGACATCAAAATGTAAGAGCATTCAAAAGACGGATTATTACTCCAGTTACTTTATTAGGTTCTAAGATCAACTTCATTCTTAAATTTTTTGTTAATGTTTATTTATCTTTGGGGGGGGGAGAGAGAGAGAGAGAGAGAGAGAGAGAGAGAGAGAGAGAGAGAGAGAGAGAGAGAGAGAAGCAGGGGAAGGGCAGAGAGAGCGAGGGAGACAGAGGATCTGAAGTCAGCTCTGTGTTGACAGCAGAGAGCCTGACATGGGGCTTGAACTCACAAGCAAGGAGATCATGACCTGAGCCAAAGTCGGACACCCAACCAACTGAGCCACCCAGGCGTCCCCAGCCTCATTCTTAATGATGGTACAATAGCCAGAAAGTCTCTGACTTAGTTGTTTGTAAATACTAGTCACACTGTGAACAGACTGTAAAATCTTCCTCTTGAAGTGCTTACATACTTAGCCACACACACACACCCCTACCCAATAGCATGAATCCAAGATACTATGAACCTGGCTGTGGGTCAGACAGTCTCTCAGTCTGTCTTTGCCAATGGCTGCACTATCTGGAGTTCATTGGGTCATTTGTGAGGCCTCAGCTTGGGAAAAAGCCAAGCTATATATATGACATAGGTCCAAAGTAGCTGGGTAGATACAGTAATTCCTTTGGAGCAGATAAGAAAGAGCAGATAAAGAACTTTTATGCGTAAACAGAAGCTCCAAATTGATATAAATTTTTGTGCCAGAGAAAGGTATTTTTTTTTTAACAGAGTACCTGATACCCCAGGCTTGAGTAACCTGGAAGCAGTTAAAGAAACACACCCAACTTGAATAAAAGTTCATAGTCATTTCATATCCCCAAAGAAACAAGGCGAAATTTTTAAAAGTCCTATTCTAAAGAAACATCTCTCTACCACTAGAGCCAAATTGGTTTGCTTTTTTTATACTGCTTAAACAAATATGATAAAATCATATTGAAATATAGCCATGAAATATTAATACATCTAATACTGTAAAGGCTATTTCTCAAGGACAGAATATAATTACCTATTCTTGTTCTTAGTGCATGTTTCTAAAATTTCATGGTGCAAGTGATGAATTCAGACAAAGTAGCACACGAGAACTTTCTGAGTGTAAAAGACCAAAGGTAAAGATGGATGAACCTCTGACTGCAATGTGAACTATGTGGGTTCTGTGTTAAATGTGCAACACAGGAACAACTGTGAGGTGGTGCTAAAGAAAAAGTAAGACGAAGAGCAGTGAAATAAATTCCCCAGGGAAAAAATGACGGATAAAGGGAAGCAGAAACATTGAAAGCATAAGTCTTAGGCAGCCAGTGTTTTTATGAAAAGTTGCATATACACACATATACTCATGCATGCATATATTCTGATAACATTTGATATGTATTTTCTCCTAGGTATATACAGAATTGTGAGTGACAAACAAGGCCAGCAACAAATCCGGAAGGAAGAATGGAGTATGATGTTGGCATTTGTATGACAATGTTTACATAAATGAAGGAGGACATTGGTGTTGGCTAGGTGAAGAAAAAGGGATGAAGACAATGGCCTCTCATCAGAGACACCTTATTCTGACAGCCAAGACTAACGTGATGATTATAGCTGGTTTTATTGTAATCTTCATCTAGTAAGAGTTTAACTAGGGGTGCTTGGGTAGCTCAGTTGGTTAAGCATCTGATTTTGGCACAGGTCATGATCTCATGGTTCGTGGGTTTGGGCCTGACATCAGACCCTGTGCTGACAGCTCAGAGCCTGGAGCCTGCTTCAGATTCTGTGTCTCCCTCTCTCTCTGCCTCTCCTCTGCTCACGCTCTCTCTCTCTCTCTCTTAAAAATATATAAACATTAAAAAAATAAAAAATAAATCAGAGTTGAATTAAAACTTCCTCAGATTACTTAACCAAGGGTTACATAAATGTACTGGGGTATAAAAGAAATGAGAAATAAATTTTTTTTCTCAATTATAATAGTGGCTAATAAGCAATGTGATGCCAATGGGCTGTTTCTATAGAGAGGAAATATGTGAAAGCATTTTCTGACACTATTGTATCAGACACGGGTGCTAGAGATTTTGCTTTGTTCATATATATTCTTTTCACAGCAAGAAGTCAAGAAATGTCGAAAATGACTGATTGGAATAAATCTCTGTGTGCAGGAAATATTGAGTTATGTTAGCAAATTGTGGGAGAAAACTTAAATGGGGCAGCCATAGATCAATGCATTATTAATCTTTTCCCATTCCATATAGAAAACCACACACAGACACACAGACGTGCACACACATATACACAACATTCTTTAAAAATATGCCTTTTTCAGCTTGAATTTTTTCCCTGATATTGTAGATAATACAATTGCATGAGCAGGTAACATGCATGCTAGACTTCTATTTTTTTTTAATTTGAATAAATTCTAAATATATGTAGGCTTTATCCAGTTGTCGTATCTATCGCAGTCCAAGTGAAGAGAGAATAAATATCATACGTTTTGGTTTAGCTGCTGGTATGTTTATAATCCAATTTTTTCAGAGGGATAGTAGCATGATATATGGATATCTACCGAATATTAGTTTATATGGGAAAGCAAAGTGGATTTTTCAGAGAATACAGTAACAGCTGGATTCCAAAGTGCTAACAATAAAAGATTGAGAAGGTATATGCAAACATTTTCCAATGCCTATGGCTTTTCTCCCTTATTTCATCTTATAATCATATATTTATCTCTCTTAGGATATAAAAACAATGTTAACTACATCTATTTGGCTTATGATTGTAGTATATTTTTTATTTGTATTGAAATAGCTGTCATAGTATTAAGAATAGTAAAATACAACTTTTTTGGGGGAGGCTCCATCTTTTTTGGTGTACTTCAGAAAAATACTTGCGTATGTGTATATTCAGAAAGCCACAAAATGAGTTTTTTTACTTTCTTAGTTTATAGTAAGATTATATAATACACTCCATGTGATTTACTGTTTTCTAATCATTTAAAATGTTGAGTTTTGAGGTGCAGTGTACTGTGAGTGATAGAGGGCAGTAAAATAAAACTCTCATAGTTTATAGTCATACTTTCTAGTGTGCACTCTACCTTGATTTCATTACAATAATCATCTGAGGCTTTCAAAATAATATTTCACAGGTACTGTGTGCTTACCAGGCACTGTAATAAACATGCCTCATATACATTATAACAGTCAACTCTGACAACACTTCTATGAAATGAAGGGAATCCAGCCTGAGGAATTCAACATTCTCTTCCAAGATTCCATGGTTTATAATTGAACCAGAATTATAACTCTGGGCTGACTCATTCCCAAGGGCCAGCTTCTTACCAACTTGTACTACCATTATAAATTATGAAGATTGTTAGTAAAGATAAATTTATAGATTGTCATTTTATAAGCATTGCCTATAAACAGAGTTTATATATAGAAACTTTTTCTTAATACAGTACATTTTTTTTTTAATTTTTTTTTAATGTTTTTTTATTTATTTTTGGGACAGACAGAGACAGAGCATGAACGGGGGAGGGGCAGAGAGAGAGGGAGACACAGAATCGGAAACAGGCTCCAGGCTCCGAGCCATCAGCCCAGAGCCTGATGCGGGGCTCGAACTCACGGACCGCGAGATCGTGACCTGGCTGAAGTCGGACGCTTAACCGACTGCGCCACCCAGGCGCCCCTTAATACAGTACATTTTAAACTCATGGTCCATTTAGGTGACTTGTCAATATAATACAACGAGTACATATCAATACACTAATTTTGAGGACAGACATAGCTGCTCTTGAATTTTGGATTTGGCTTTTACTAGGTAGTAAATTAATGTGTTATTGTATTAGTTCTAAGAGATGCACATGTGTTCAGGTACACAGCTGGAAATGTCAGCATACACAGTTCCCTCTTCCATTCCCTTTTTCTAAATGTCTACCAACTAACACAGCTCTGGTCTATTCAACTGGCATTGTCTTCCAATCCCTATTGCCGTGTGTCCCATTTAACTGAACTCTTACATTACATAATAAAGTTCTCAGCATGCCCTCACTACTACTACACTATTTCTGTGAACAGCTTTACTCATTTTTCCAAACTGCATAGTTTCACAATACATTCTTACCAGTCCATCCCCCAATTTCAACTTCTCTCACAGTTGTCCCCAAATTCAGCTTGGAGGCAGCAGGAAGGTTGTTTGTCTTCATGAATACTGAAAATAGGTCATCTACATTTTTGTCTCATTTGATATTGTGTTAACTGCCACTGTTCACTGGCTTTCCCCAGATTTGCTCTGCCGAATCTGCTGAGGTAATTTCATCAGAGTTGAGCCAGTGGATGGATTTGATTCTTAAGGTAGACTAGGTTATCTGATTAACCTCTAATATTAGTAATAAGGAAAACATTGTTAAGGCTTCTCTATTTTATCCCTCCAATTTTTAGCATTGCAATAGGAATAAGGAAAGACATTTTTTGAGGAGTCATAAAAGATATTTTGAAGGCAAGTACAGCTAATAAGATTTTGAAATGAATTTTTAAAAAAGAGAATAAAAGAAGACATAATAAGTCTTCAACTGCTTAAAGGATAGTCATATGGCAAAATTTAACGGACTTGAATTTTTAAGAGAGGACATGATTAAGAGCACCACAAATGATCATGACTGTTATTTCCACACAATGCAAGACAAAATTTAAATTCTAGCTATGAAGCTTCACCATAATATGTCTTGCCCTAGCAAGGGAGTTAGGGATTAGGTTATTTATATAGGGGACTTTTGACCAATTTCTATTTGGTGGGGTTAAAATAAATGTGGTTCAGTGAGGATAGATCACAAAAGGGATGCATAAACAATAATATCTATTGATCTATTTGTCTGAAAAATTTATAAAAACTGGTATAAAAGTTGTTCTGCCACTAGACTAAAAGATCGTTCCTTATAGGGATGAGATCATATTCAACTCTATGTCTTCAACACTGCAAACAATTCGAGAAAATGCCATAAAATATTTGCTGAACTCAATTGTACTTGAATGTAAAGTAGCAGTTTGTATTGTATTTGTGAAAGAAGCTTCTTCTAGAAAGCTTTATTCAGACAAAAATCAGGAATTCAGTCTTTCCTCAAAGGTCATACACCCACGCTCTTTCAAATATAAAGATCCCAGATGAACATCTTCCTGGATAACTAATCAACTCTGATTAACTAAACAAGGAACAAAATTTAGTATTAAAACCAAATAATATGAGTTTCTTTGTTAAAAATTCACAGAAATTGTGAGATATACACAGGTTTTAAATTAAATATGTCAGGGGCACCTGGGTGGCTGAGTGGTTAAGAGTCTGATTTCAGCTCAGGTCATGATCTCACAGCTGGTGAGTTTGAACCCTGCGTCGGGCTCTGTGCTGACAGCTCAGAGCCTGGAGCCTGCTTTGGATTCTGTGTCTCCCCCCACTCTCTCTCTCTGCCCCTCCCCTGCTCATGCTCATGCTCTGTCTCTCAAAAAATAAATAAATGTTAAAAAAATTGTTTAAAAAATATGGCAAAACATTTTTTCCAAATAATTAGGAACACTTAAAATATAAATTTGCAATATTTATTTCCTAACATAATAGAAGTGTTCAATTTAGAGTGAGAACACATTGTGCTCGCTTCGGCAGCACATATACTAAAACTGGAACGATGCAGACAAGATTAGCATGGCCCCTGCGCAAGGATGACATGTAGAGCAAGAACACATTAAGTGGTTCAAAAAATATTCATTCACAGAATTAAAATGTAAAAAATCATACGTATATTTTATTTATACCATCATTTAAAAATTCTATATACATCTAACACTTCTATATACATCTTGTAATATATATACTATTTCATTATGGAATTATATACATGAATTTATAAATAAAACTATTGAAATTTTATATCAAATTATTTATATAGTGGAGCCCACATGAGAGATTACAAGTCTACTGATTATGTATATAAATATAGGTTAAAAAAATCCATTTTTTCCCTCTGAAATGGAACAAGAATTATTAATCTGCATCTATGATTTTGGAGAGATCTATGAGTAGAACTGAATGTGTCCGGGCAATTCCTGACAAAAATATGAAAAATTCTCTTTGTATATTTTTTGTTAATTTTTCTGGGACAGAATCCATAGTCTCAGTCTAATTCTAATAAATAATAAATAAATAAATAAACAGATAAATAGCAAGTGAAAAACATAAGTTATACATTACAGAATGCCATTATTCAGTCATGGCATTTGGGTACCAATCTAGTGCTTCTGCTGCAGAGTTAATATCTAGTGACAAGGTTACTGGCTGGCTGCATTGCTAGCTATTCAAAATACCCCTCTGAATTTGAGAAGGAAAGGAAAATATATAATTAGCAATCATTTTAGTAGTCATTTGGGAATTTCCTAAAGACAATAAAATGAATTACACAAAATATGCCAGAGACTAAAATTTTGACTTTAAAGATTTCTCTAGTAATCTAATCTTCAGTGACCGAACTGAGTCAGTATTTTTATGTTAACTAACCATTCCCATCTTAGTCAACTGAACAGTTATGGGAGAATAGAACGATTGCTCAACCAGAGTAGTGAAAATGTGAAGACTAAGTTCAGAGGCAATGTGACCTTATAAACCGATTTCTCTCTATCTCGAGTCTCCCCAAGTTTTTCTCAAATATAAAATACATAGTCAGGGGAACCTGGGTGGCTCAGTCAGTTAATCGTCCAACTTCGGCTCAGATCGTGATCTCACGGCTCGTGAATTCGAGCCCGCGTCGGGCTCTGTGCTGACAGCTCAGAGCCTGAAGCCTGTTTCAGATTCTGTGTCTCCCTTTCTCTCTGCCACTCCCCTGCTCACATTCTCTCTCTCTAAAAAATAAATAAACAGTAAAAAAAAAAAAAAAATTAAATACATAGTCAAGGGAACACTGGCAGCCTAGCTCTAGTTCTCCATTTTAGTAACCGCTTTTTTTTTTTAATTCTCACAAGATATGCGGAGCTCACATTTCAATATGTGCCTTTTTATAGTTAATCTCTGATTGTTTTTTCCTCCTCACACTCAGGCCAAAAATATACATATATATCACATATTATATATACAATTGCTGCCATCTTCAAATCTCTCTCACTTAAGAGTTATATCTAAAGTAGCAAATATTTCCTTTTAAATATAACCCTTTTTATACTCATTCGCCATGCACTATTCCTAAATCACTTTTGAAGGCCATCAATAATTGAATCTTCATAATTCTATAATTTCCTATTACCCTTTGGAAAATGGCCACCATAATATTTATTTAGTTATAAATACATATATAGGTATTAATAAAACTGTGAGACCTCCAACTTGTGATAAAAATACTTTCAACTGCCCTACTTATTATTAAAAAATATTTCCTCATTCAGTATTTACAACATTGCATGACACATGGAAAATGTTAAAAAGGTATCTGGTACTTTATTAAAGGCATTTTTGCAGGATCTATATCTGATCATTTTTGAACAACTATTATGTGCAAGACACTACAACAGACAAAAATTAGTATTTCACAGCCACGTTTTGAAAAGATTTTACAGCTTATTGAATCTTATTTCTTTCACTTAATTATCCCAAGAGAAAAGCAGAATTTATTCTATTATTAAAACAGGGCTTTTAATATATTTTACATATCCCACATTTTTTCAGTATTCTGACATTTGTTTACTTATTAGATATTTTAAATTATGCCCTTTGCTTCAAAGCCTCACAGCACAAGTTGGATAAAACTTTCATTAAATATTTAAATAAGGAGAAGAAACAATCAAACAGCAACATAATAATCAAACAAAAAGGCTCCCAGCATAAAACCACAGATCTCACTTATTGAAACAGACTCTTTATTTAGAAGAATAGTGTGTGGTTTCTTTAGCATTATGTATTATTAATGCTAAAATTCAGTACAATGAAATCTGAATTTTGTACAGGGGACAATATCTTCAATAATTAAAGAAGTAGATCAGTTTGCCAATCCTTGGCTTATCCCTTACCCAACTGGTTAAATTATTTAGGCACTTTATCTAATTATAGTTAGATAATTGGTACAATTCATTATCCTATGATGAAAACCTGTTAAGCAATAAATCCTTTCAAATAGAGTTTTATATGTATACAGCAAATTACCTTTACCAGTGTTATTCATTGGTATACTTACCAAAAGAAAGACCCTGTACTAAGACAAAGAGGTATAAGAAGAAAAATTGTGTAACATTATAAAAGTACAATGCTCAAATGCCATTCTGACTAACATGGGCAATTGTTATTTTAGAAGAATCCCGTTTTGTCCTAAAGGCTTCTGAATTGTCTCGTGAACATTTAGATTATAGCCTGGCATACACTAGATCTTCAATAAATGGAGAACTCTTTGCATTGGTTCCAAGAGATATTTTTCTGAAAGAGTTTTTATTTTAATAGTTTGTGATGCCCATTTCCACTCTTTCACTTAACATCTTTGTATCTAAGGCCTTTGCATAGATAAGCATAGGAATCATGTTTAGTATCAGAATTAAGGTTTATTTAATTTTATAACAAATTAACTACATTTAACTATCTTGAGGTAAAAGTAAGACATTTGATAAGTAATACTGGGTGAATTTGCTTCTGTTCTTCATTCAGGAGCACACTGCAAATGGCTCCAATAAACAGATTATTTCTGAAAACGTGTTCAATACTGTTTTTAGTACTGATAAATGTATTCCTCCTCTAATAAAAGCTTTTGAACATATGAGACTCACATTCTGAGTCAAACTAACGTAGGGATCACATGAATTGGACAGTCTAGGAAGGGTTCCCTACTTTATCAGGGACATTTTGGGACCCAATGATGGTCAAGTGATCCGATTTCATTTAAAGAGTTCTTATACTTTGGTTCAAAACAAACATACTTAATGTTGCATTATGCAGTCTTTTCCATTTTTATTCATTTTATAATTCCTTTGGTTGTTGAAATAAAGAACCCTGGACTGTGATTTCAAAATTATAATTTATTTTCCCTTAGCTTCGAATTTCCAATAAACCAAATAGAGTGTAATATGTTACAATCTTAATTAAAATAAATTTCATTTTGCTCCACAGGCTATACAGTTTTCTTTCTTTAAAAAAAGTTTTATAATAAACATATATTTTTCCCATTCATCTGTATCAATTTAATCTCTATAAAGTATTGCCAAACAAAAAAAAATAACATAGAAAAATCATTGTTTAATCTCACTTTATGTTCTAAGCTGAAAAAACACTAATCTATAACTTTCCAGTAAAGTCTCTGCTTTATTTCAAAACAATTTCTCCCAACACAAATCAGAATGTTTGTGAATTTATTTAGAAGCAAGAAAAGATGGCTTACCTTCAAAGTAGAAAAAATTGAAGGTTTCTTTTTTTTGTTTTTTTATAAAGTTCGTATTTTTATGACTATTCTATGGAAAAGAGGAATAAATTGAACTCAACAAGCTAACTAATCTCATATAAGGATAACCAATTTCCAAGTTATAGTTCCATTGTACATAAATATAATATTAATACTCATTTTAAAATATATTTTAACATTTATTAAAAGTTAAGACTATTCAAGCGCTGTTTTCTTTATTTAATTTTTTTAAGTAATTGCTACACCTAACAGGGAGCTTGAACTTACAAACACGAGATCAAAGGTCAAATGCTCTACTGACTGAGCCAGTCAGGCACCCCAAGCACTATTTTCATTGTACAAAAGTACAATTCTTCTTTATATTCCAGTATTTAGGTGTTTACATTCTAAATTTTCATACCCTAATCCCAACACTTGGAATGATAGGTCTATGGAGAACCTCTCTGCTGTCCGTGTTTCCTCTACTTCCCCAGCATACCTGTATCCCTCCTTGTCTCAAACTGACCAATGAAAGGAAGGGGGGAATGATGATTTTTTAGATGGCTGGTTCTCTTCATTGTTGGATTTCTTTTCAAAAAGGGATTAGAGGGGCGCCTGGGTGGCGCAGTCGGTTAAGCGTCCGACTTCAGCCAGGTCACGATCTCGCGGTCCGTGAGTTCGAGCTCCGCGTCAGGCTCTGGGCTGATGGCTCGGAGCCTGGAGCCTGTTTCCGATTCTGTGTCTCCCTCTCTCTCTGCCCCTCCCCCGTTCATGCTCTGTCTCTCTCTGTCCCAAAAATAAATAAAAAACGTTGAAAAAAAAAAATTTAAAAAAAAAAAACAAAAAAAACAAAAAGGGATTAGAACATAATATCTTTAGCCAGTAATGAATTACCTGCTCTCTTTGATCACACAGATTTACATGTCTCTTGGGCTAGCCCAAATTCCACCTCCAAGAGTCCATTACCAGCCACACACCAGATAGCTGGGAAAGCAGACATGCTAAAGAGACCTGATCTGAGAATCACTGAAAACTTGAGTAAAGGATTCTGTCCATATATGAAGGCAGCAGAATGGAGAAAAACTGCACTAGTCCCTTCAAAGAAGGAAACAAATGAGGTGAGGTATTAGGTTGACAAACATCAATATAGGAAGAGAAACCAAATTAATATATACAGCAGTTCACATTTTTCTTGTCTCGGTATGAGGAAAATTAGCTCTTTCTATTCAGTTCACCAGCAAAGCTAATGCCATTGAGAAGCTATTCGGGTCTCTGGGGTAAGCCACATGCCTTTCTTGCTAGCTCGTATTACTCACATAAAGGCTTCTCTTCCCTGTGCACTAGAATGCTTTCAGTTTACAACCCATAAATGGGGGTGTGGACTGGCTACTGCATGGAATTCTGAAACAAGTGATTTTGCTCATTAAATGGAGTAAGTGCATCGGGGTCCAGAAGATCACCACATAAAGCAGTATGGTGGCCAAGGGAAGCTGACTTTCTACCACCTCCCAAACTATTGGAAAACTAAGGGAGTAAGAAACCCACCATGAGAGGTTGCTTAGGGTAATATCTGAAGCCTCTCTCACTAACTACAAGTAAGCTGGAAGAAATTGCAGCTGTGTACCCAGAAAATACGTGGATTCTTCACTGATTTCCTTCAGCAGATTGTTGAGGCTTCCTTAGAATTCACTGTCAGTGACCCAGGGGCAGATAAAATCTGCCCTTTGGTCTTAGCAAACTTTCTCTGGCTTTTTTGGCAACTATCCAAAATCAAGTTAAGAAAAAGGTGGTAAAATGGCAAGGACATACTATTACTCAAATTTAATAGCAACTATTCAGTTTGGGGACAACTGAGAAAAAAAAAAGAGGAAGAGAAATTAGAATGTTATGCAGGCTGCTTAGTTAGAACTCTTTGCTAAAGGGAATGATCTTTATTCTGACTAACCCACAAAAGGCAAAATGAAGAAAGGAAACTGTATGTCATTATTGAAAAAAAACAACAAAAAAAACCCAGGATGTTGAAAAAGGAGTTGTAGAAAGAGACTCTGGGGGTGCAGGAATTAGTAACAAGGAAACCAAGAAAGCCCAGAAGGTTAGGGAGTGATTGACTAGTGTCTTAAAATGGACAGATTTAATGAATCTCGGGGGGGGGGGGTTGGGGGGGGGGAGGGTGGCAACTGGTGATATTGGTGATACTTATTATTCTGAAATTTCCTCAGAAATTTCTTGCTTTCCATTTGGTGATAGAGCAATACCGGTTGCTGGTATTTCAGATCGGCCTTTTATCTCTTCCTTTTCCTCTGCTTTTACCATACAGATAGGTCCTCTTGCTGAGAAACATGTGCAAGTTATTTTCTCTTGATTTTCCTTTAAATCTACTAGAGAGATACCTACCATGTAACTTAAAGGCTACCATAACCCTGTATTCCAGATAGTCTGTGGAGCAACTTGGTAAAAGACACCTAAATTGATCAACTATGTGCCTTCTGAAAGTAAAGTGTTCTGATAGATATTGGCAGACCATTCTGGAAAAACACTCCAAACCACATAGCTTTGGGATATGGCAGAGAGTGGAATTTTCATACCTTTTTGGAAAAACACTGAGCTGAATAAATCAGTGTGTCACTTTGGAGGATGTCTTAGTGACATGTAATCTGAGATAAAGAACCATAAAAATCATTTCCCAAAAGAGTAATCCATGGCCATGTGTAAAATAATATCCTTTGTCAATATCTCAATTAGGGGGAATAAAACAGTTATAAAGCAATAAGAAAAATAAAGAGTAATTTAAATAGTGCACTCACCTGTAATACTATGCTTCCAATAAAGGAGGAAGGTAAATTTGATAAAGATGATTAACCAGTATACATTTTTGTGCAAAATTTTTCCATTAATCTCTGTAGTTCCCAATGCAGTAACTATTCTCACTTCTGCCTTGAGTAACACTGCCTGCGCAATATTTCTCTATAATTCATCTATGTTCTGATTTTTCTCTATTTCTTTCTGTTTCACTAGAGAAAGGATCTAAATTATTGCTTACTTTTCCTTAGGAAGGAATTCAGTATTTATGCTAAAGTATTCCTTGGGGCGCCTGGGTGGCTCAGTCGGTTAAGCATCCGACTTAGGATCAGGTCATGATCTTGCAGTCTGTGAGTTTGAGCCCCGCGTCAGGCTCTGTGCTGACAGCTCAGAGTCTGGAGCCTGTTTCATATTCTGTGTCTCCCTCTCTCTCTGACCCTCCCCCGTTCATGCTGTCTCTCCCTGTCTCAAAAATAAATAAACGTTAAAAAAATATATTTTTGGGGCGCCTGGGTGGCTCAGTCGGTTAAGCACCCGACTTCGGCTTGGTCACGATCTCACTGTCCGTGAGTTCGAGCCCCACGTCGGGCTCTGTGCTGACTGCTCAGAGCCTGGAGCCTGTTTCAGATTCTGTGTCTCCCTCTCTCTCTGACCCTCCCCCGTTCATGCTCTGTCTCTCTCTGTCTCAAAAATAAATGAACGTTAAAAAAATTTTTTTAAATATATTTTAATAAAGTATTCCTCAAGGGTCTTGAGACTTTCCTTTGCTTTTTTCTAGACATTTACAGAAAAACTTAGAGAAATTTGTCTCACCAGAAAAATTTGTAAGTATTCAAAATATAGATGAATTGCTGGTGTCCTCAGAAACTTTAAGAACATTGCAAAACTGACACTTGGGTCTTTGTTACACTTGTTTGCTTCACAGGACATGAGTCCTCCCCAAAACTAACTGCAATTATTGCTCATGTGAAGTCTAACATTTACAGCATCTGTTGTCAGCTGGTAGGCCACAGAGTATTATAATCTAGAAGTTAGCTCACTTTGCAGACCAAACAACCTACTACCCCAAAACCCCAAAAGACAAAAATAAAACCCAAAAACCAAAGCAACAAATAGACTACTGGGATGGGGGGGAATACAATATTGTGGATACTGGGTTCAATTTTTTTTCAGAAAATGATGGAAAAGTTTGTGATAATTAACTATTTTGGTTCTACTTTTATAATCTGAGGTGGTTTTGGGGAGCCTGGGTGGCTCAGTCAGTTGAACATCTGACTTGGGCTCAGGTCATGATCTCGTGGTTCATGGGTTCCAGCCCGGTGTTGGGCTCTGTGTTGACAGCTCAGAGCCTGGAGCCCGCTTCGGATTGGATTCTGTGTCTCCCCTCTGCCCCTACCCCACTCGTACTCTGTCTCTCTCAAAAGTAAATAAACATTAAAAATAAACTGAAAATATGAGAAGGTTTTTTAATAAGTGAAATTGGGTACATCTCTACCCTGTTTAAAAAAAATTGGAGCGGGGCGCCTGGGTGGCGCAGTCGGTTAAGCCTCCGACTTCAGCCAGGTCACGATCTCGCAGTCCGTGAGTTCGAGCCCCGCGTCAGGCTCTGGGCTTGATGGCTCGGAGCCTGGAGCCTGTTTCCGATTCTGTGTCTCCCTCTCTCTCTGCCCCTCCCCCGTTCATGCTCTGTCTCTCTCTCTGTCCCAAAAATAAATTAAAAAAAAAAAAAAAAAGTTGAAAAAAAAAATTGGAGCAATTCTCTTTAATAAACATTTTTTTTTTTACCTCAACAAAAACTACTGTTTCTCAGGCAAAATTGTTTGCTGATTTGTCAGAGATAAAAATTTATCATTAACTGCTCAGATAGCAGCATTTCACATTAGAGTTCATACAGGGCAAAATGACAAAGTTTCTAAAGATCCTCCACAGATTAGATGATGCCTACTGACACTGGGGAGGTCCAGATGCTTTACTCAACCCACAAATTCAAATGCTATTCTTTTTTGGAAACAACCTCATGGACACAACCACAAATCACATTCAACTAGAGATATCTGGGCATTCCTTGTTTCAACCAGTCAAGTTGACACATAAAATTAACCGTGAAAGTTAAGAACAAAAACAAAATAAAAACTAGATTCATGTTTCTCATGAGAAGCCAACTTCTCAGGAAAACTGGACGATGGTTCCGATCCAGGACTTAAAATTTAAGTTGTCTAGAATAAGTGGTGTTGTTTACTGAATACAACTTAAAGGAGCTCTTCTAACAAACGTGTTTCTATTCTCAGACTGCTGTGTTCTGCTATGCACAGAATTATTTCCATTACTTTAAAAAGCACATTTTACTAAAAAACAAACATGTTATTTGTTACATTAGTTTGTTGTTGTTGTTGTTGTTGTTGTTGTTGTTGTTGTTGTTGTTTCTGTATTGCCCACATGTTGAAGTCCACCAGTACCTCAGAATGACACTTTATTTGGAAACTGGGCGTTGCCAGTGTAATTAGTAAAGATGAGACCATGTTGGAATAGGGTGGGCTCCTAATCCAGCATGACTCATATCATTATATAAGAAAGAGATATATGGACACAGATTACACACACAAGGAAAATGCCATAGGGAGATAAAGGCAGAGATCAGAATTAATGCTTCTACAAGCTAAGGGGCACCAAAGATTGCCAGCAAATCACCAGATGACATGTAAGAGGGACTAAACAGTCTCCCTCATTGCCCTCAGAAGGAACCAACCCTGCTTTTTCATATTTTTTTTAAATGTTTATTTATTTTTGAGGGAAAGACAGAGACAGAGCAAGCGGGGGGAGTGGGGACACAGAGAAAGGGAGACAGAATCCAAAGCAGGCTCCAGGCTCCAAGCTGTTAGCACAGAGCCTGACATGGGGCTTGAACCCACGAACCATGAGATCATCACCTGAGACAAAGTCGGATGCTCAAATGACTGAGCCACCCAGGTGCCCAAACCCTGCTGACATCTTAATCTTGGACCTTCCAAGCCTCCAGAAATGTAAAACAATAAATTTCTGCTTTTTATACCAACCAGCATGTGGTACTTTGTTACAGGAAACTTAGCAAACTAATATACCCAGTAATGGTTCTCACAGTCTCATTTCCTATCATTTCTAAATTGTACTCCCAGTATAAACAGGATCTGTGTTTACAACTCTTAACAATGTGATGATTGACACAGTAAAAGTGGTACCATCTCCATTAATAATTTTTTATAACAACAAAGTAAAAATAATTAAATGTATTCAGGTACTCAAGCCCTAATCTCTCTCCCTCTCTCTCTCTCATATACACACAAATGTACTGGAAGGATGATGTAGAAATAAACATCTAATTAATGCACAAACAAATCTGGCATTCACAGATAGAAACTGCAAAAGACAGGTCTAATGTCATTTAATTAACTTTGGGATGCCGGTTCACTCCAAACCCAATATAGGTAGATAAGCAAAGGTGAATGTCTATTACTAATGGAGATTTAGGTGGCTGTTATAATAATGTAACTGTTGATTTAGACTCATTGCCAAAACAAAAGAAAACAACAAGCCTGCAGGTGGGTTTGTCCTTAAGACTCAGAGCTATAAGTAAACACTAGAAGATTAATCTCTGCCTTTCAATGAGTGCCTCATCATAAGACTTTAGATTTAGATGATGGTGGTATATATCAATGCATTTCACACTTGGGAAAAACTACTGAAAATTATAGAAAATTACTAATGAGACTAAATTGTCATATCAGTGTGATGGCAGTTACGATTCACTGACACTCAAAATTTATTGGACCTTGCAAGAGAAACTTCTAATTAAAAATTTAGACTTTGAGTCTCCAGAGTTGAGTCATTCCTTAGGTTTGGAAGAGACAGGACTTTATTTATTGGGCCTTACAAGAGAAACTTCTAATTAAAAATTTAGACTTCGAGTCTCCAGAGTTGAGTCATCCCTTAGGTTTGGAAGAGACACTTTATAATGAACCACTGAATTGTATTTTCATAATAATTTGAGAATGCAATATTGACAACACAACAACTGATAAAATTAATGTATGGCTAAAAACATTTCTGTAATGTAGATAATAACCAAGTATCTGATTTAACTGCTTACCACTGCAATGATATACTAAAAGGTTATTCCCCCAAAGTAAATAAAGTACTGACTTTTAAAAAAATTCAATAATTCTGTTATTTCACCATTCTAACTATCTCTTTTCTTTATATTTTACTGTAGATTTGCCGGATATTTAGACTGCTATAACCTGCCTAGAAAAAGACAGGAACAACAAAGGAAATAATAATTAGAAATTTTAATGTTACTATTTTATTAGTGAAAAAAAAGGAAGAGGCTTCCCCTCCTTCTTTTTCCAAGAGCAGTAACTTTAAAGAACTCTGTGAGTTCCTTCTCTCTCTCCTTGAAATATGTGTAAATCTTTTTTGAAACTAAGTACAAATCTTGCCAATTTTAGGACTCAGGAATGTGTTTCTCAAGGACCTAGGCACTGTCTCTTTGAAATGCAAACATCAAGGAAGATGTGCACATCTCTCCCAATTTCTGTGAGAAAATAGGAGCCTCATTTGGACAGAAGCCTCTCCAAGTTGCAGAACTACCTCTTGACATAAAGAAATGAGAAGTTTATTTTTAAGAAAAGAAACTAACATTGATGGCCACTCCCATCATCAAGTAAATTTGAAACAATGTTGTCATTTTCCCATATTTGAATATAGTTCTTGTTTTTCTTGAGAACATGAATGTAATGGATTGTATCTGCTTGGTTCTGTCTTTGAAGTCTCTTAGTGGATTGCTTTTGATGTGCATCATATGTTGGTTTAATGTTTACTCAATAATAAAATTGTTTTTTTTTTCTCTTCTAATTTTATGGGGAGATTTTCTGGGCTGGGAAAAGATTTCATTTTTAATTATATTTACCCAACATATGATACCAAAACTTTACATAGTTATTCCAGAAGAGCAGAGAACAGACTGACCTCACTTATAGACATGCATACAAAATCCTTATATAAATGGTAAAAGTAAGTGATAAAAATATGTACATGGCTATCCAATTGCATTACTTACAATAACAAAGAGTGCAAAAACTCTTCAACAACAGAAGGAACTTTAAATTACAAATCATTCATTTTAGTAAGTATGCAGCCAATAAAGAAATATTTTAAAGAATGATGTGGGGCATAGAAGTTATATCCAGTTTTTAACCTGTGATCTGATTTTGCCTTTTTGTTTTTCCTCATCTACTAATGCTTTGGGTCTAGTCCACTTGATTCTCATACCACATTTTCAAACTGCCTCTAAAAGTTTGAGCTACTGATGCTCTCAGCCTTCTGTTATGCTGTGTCCTCTGGCAGTGACACCCAGACAGAGGATGATCTGACTTTAAGCCTTTTTGCACAGTTTAATGAAAAGTATTTTTAAAATAAAGCAGGACTCATGTTGTGATTAATGGAAGATCCACAAGTGATGGTGTAGCAGGATTCTAGCACAGAGAATCGTGACACTAAAGCTTTTCTTTCCAGGAAGCAACTTTATTCCTGCCAGCACCGCTCAGTTGGGTGCCTACAGAAGAACTGAGCCTTGAATGCCACATGGCTTAGTTTTTTATACATTTTTTTTTTTACTTCTTTGTCTCCCATATAAGGTAACAAACACAAACACACAGCATGCAGTCTGATTAAGTGGTCTCCTGTGACAAGGTCATGAGGGATACTGTCACATACTTGCATAGCCAGGTTCCCTGGAGGTCCCCCCCCCCCTTAGGGAGGGTACCCTACCATAAGGGAAAAGAATGTCTGCCTACAGAATTTCACAAAATATAACCATTATACATATTTTAAATCTTTTTATCATGTCTGGATAGAGTATCTGGACATAGCTCCCTGAAAGGAAATTCAAATCATACCTTACCTCCCATCCTTTTGAGACACTGAGCATGGTGAATATTAATTCATCAAACTAAATAGAGCTAATGGTTGTTAATAAGGCCCCCTCTTCTACTTCTCTCAGGAAAGCTGTTTCCAATCTGATATTTCCTTTCTTCAACTTTTTGTTTTTTTGACCATTTTACCATAAGTAATGTAGCTCCATTTTAAGTTGCCTTTGTATTTGTTTGAGTATCCAACACTCCCAACATTCCCTGGTTAATTTGTTTTAGGGCCGGTGTTAACAATTGCATACCTCCTGTTATTTCTCAAAATGCCGGGCACACGGTATATCCTTAATATTTCTGAAATAAAGGAAGGGAAAAAAGGTATGAAGGAAAAAGAAAAAGCAAAGAAGGGAGGATCTCTAGGCAAAGACTTAGGATAGATTGCACTAAAACTATAAATGAGGAGTACTCCATGTCTTCAAGGTTTTTTTCTACATATTTTCCCTAAATTTAGGTAAATTATAAATTTATCCAATGGCAATCTCTAGTCTAACTTCAAATTAAAACATAGACAACATATAAAATATACTTCAGTAGATAATTTGAATGAATTGATAGCATTTCCATAAATAACTACCATGCAAGATTTTTACATGGAAGACTCAAGAGATAAAGAGTGCTAAAAATGATGGTCAAGAAATTTTACTCAAAGAATGCCAGTTAACTAAGATATATATTTTTAAAAACTCATGCTTCATCTCCAAGGTATTTAGTGTTTGAACTGACTCAAGTAGGCTTTTGGAAATCTTTTTTTTTAAATCAAATTTGCCATTCCAGTAAGTTTTTATAAGTATTAATACATATTGTGTGCTAGCTTCTCATGACAAATAGATTAAAATTCTTTTTGAGATATTTCTTCAATTTTTAAATAATTACATTAAATAAAGATAAAAGTCTGATTATTAAATTGATATGAGGACTCAATTGAAATGCATGAAATATGAACTATTTCAGGAACTAGTTCCTTTTCATTTGGCAACAGATAAAATTAGAAACTATTCGTTAGTTGATTTGAAGGTTCATTCAATTTTTTATCTTTTGTGAATCCTTCTTTTTATGTTATAATTAATGAATGAGATTTATTATATAATTTTTAATGTACATACAATGCTTGATAACGGTCCCAAAATCTTGTGTATCTTCTGTTCCAGACTACTCCATTTCTCTATATTATTTTATTATGTAAAAAATTTAACATAATTTCATTTTAATAATTAATGGATAAATACGAAGTTGTCAAGAAGAATCCCTTTCCTCAAGGAATTCATAAATTAGCTCATGTGACAAATAGGTATTTAACATTATCTGAGAAGTAATATAGCATTACAGTTAAGAGCTTGAATTCTGGACTCAGACAACCAGTTTCAAAATCGTTTTGTGGTTACATCTTGGTGAACAAAATCAACTCCCTCCCCCAAAACTGGTTCAAATATCAAGACTGATGATGCCATAGTCACACACTCACACACACACACACACACACACACACACACACACACACTACAGAGGTATGATGTTTTATAACTCATATTATGAAGGTTTTTCAGGAGAGGAAGGCACGCATCCAATTTTATCTCAAATTTTTGAGCCAAAGGGGCTTTATGGCTTTGGTTATTTTTGCAGTCAGGGTGTGAAGGTGGGGTGAGGATTTCAATGTAAGGGCAAAGGATTGTGCTTGAACCTGTCACTGTTGCCAAAAGACAGATCATGTGGGCTTTCTTACTGAGTGTTGTCCAAATGTGGAACAAGAGCGATAAAGAGAGGGTAGAGGTCTCTAAATAATGTCAGTTAATCAAGCACTAAAATGGAGTCAGACTCTTAATTAGAAAAAAACTTCATCACTTCCTAGTTATGGGACATTGGGCAAATCACTTTACTCACTATATAATCAGAATATCAAACTCTTCCTCATAGATTTTTTTTTCATTCACTTTATAGCTAAAATGGAGATAACACTGGTCCTTACCACATAGAGTTATTGTAGGGATTAAAAAAGAAATATGGTTATTATATTCCTTAGAAACTTTTTGGGTGCAGAAAATGATCTCAGAACCAGTTGTTCTTATGGAACTGTTATGTGATAGACCCTTGTGTTAAGCAGAGTATATGGCATTTATCTGCCATCAAGAGTTCACACTGTCAATGGGAAGAGCTAAAAAATAACTCTAGTACTTATTCTATAAATTAGAGAAAAGAGATGGTTTAGATTTAGAAATGGGAGAGCTTAACTCTAATTCTGGAGCAGTTAAAATTTGACATCTACATTGAAGGCTGAGTAGTGGTTTCACATGGAGAGAAGAGAAAAATATTTTTCACACAGAAGGAACAGTATAACAGACACACTGAGATACAGAAAATGTAAGGTAAGGAACAGAATGACAATTAGAGAGTAGGCTTTGCAGGGAGGACTGGATATCCCCAAGACAACCAGTGACCTGTGAAAGAATTATACTAAATTGCCAAACTGTGCATTCCAAATAAAAATCATAGGAGATTTCAAAAACAGAATTGAATGACAACAGAAACAATAGAAGAATCATTCTGAGAGGTATGCAATTTAATATCTACATTAGTGGAATTTTTCTATATCAAGAAAGGAAGTTAAATACATTCCATGTAATGGTAAACACAAAGAGTATATATAGCTGGATATCTCTGGAAAAGACTTACTAGACCAAGTCAGAAGGTAGATGTGCAGAGACTGTGATGAATAAATTAGTAAAAACCATGGTATAGTATTTGCAACATTCAAGTATATTCATATAAACATGGGAAGACTTTAGGACAATGGCACATAAAAAGATCAAAAGATATGGAAATACTTTGCCTATGAATGTAGTCCAAAAGTCAACTGTCTATAGAAAATCTACTGTCTACTGTATTTTACTAACAGTTTTTTTTTTCTTTTTTGCTCAGTTTACAGTAGCAAACAACAGAGATGAGGCCATGGCTCTCACCAAGCCTGTGCTCTAACCATGAAGACAAAAGGTAAATGAATAAAGAGATAACTTCAG
This sequence comes from Neofelis nebulosa, assembly GCF_028018385.1. Taxonomy (NCBI): domain Eukaryota; kingdom Metazoa; phylum Chordata; class Mammalia; order Carnivora; family Felidae; genus Neofelis; species Neofelis nebulosa. The sequence goes on from NC_080783.1 coordinate 132,261,858, forward strand.
TTGTAAATGTTATGAGGTAAACAAAACAGAATGAATGATAGAAAGTGAGTTGTGGACATGTGGGGAATTTTAGAAAAGATCTTCTAGAAGTTTGATCTGAAACTTCAATGACAAAGCAAAGTCTACGCAATGATCTAGGGAAGAATATCCAAATACAACACGGTTCTAGGAGAAAATGGGTATGAAGTGGTGATGGGTTCAATTAGAGTGTGGAAATGTGAATAAAATAAGAAAGGGTAAATAGAAGCTTGAAATCAACCACAGGAAAAAGTCTGGAAAACCTCCAAAAGCATGGAGGTTAAAGAACACCCTACTAAAGAATGAATGGGCCAATTAGAGAAGAAATTTAAAAAATATATGGAAACAAACGAAAATGAAAATACAACAATCCAAACGCTTTGGGACGCAGCGAAGGCAGTCCTGAGAGGAAAATACATTGCAATCCAGGCCTATCTCAAGAAACAAGAAAAAACCCAAATACAAAATCTAACAGCACACCTAAAGGAAATAGAAGCAGAACAGCAAAGACAGCCTAAGTCCAGCGGAAGAAGAGAAATAATAAAGATCAGAGCAGAAATAAACAATATAGAATCTAAAAAAACTGTAGAGCAAATCAATGAAACCAAGAGTTGGTTTTTTGAAAAAATAAACAAAATTGATAAACCTCTAACCAGGCTTCTCAAAAAGAAAAGGGAGATGACCCAAATAGATAAAATCATGAATGAAAATGGAATTATTACAACCAATCCCTCAGAGATACAAGCAATTATCAGGGAATACTATGAAAAATTATATGCCAACAAATTGGACAACCTTGAAGAAATGGACAAATTCCTAAACACCCACACACTTCCAAAACTCAATTAGGAAGAAATAGAAAGCTTGAACAGACCCGTAACCAGCGAAGAAATTGAATCAGTCATCAAAAATCTCCCAACAAATAAGAGTCCAGGACCAGATGGCTTCCCAGGGAAGTTCTACCAGACGTTTAAAGCAGAGATAATACCTATCCTTCTCAAGCTATTCCAAGAAATAGAAAGGGAAGGAAAACTTCCAGACTCATTCTATGAAGCCAGTATTACTTTGAGTCCTAAACCAGACAGAGACCCAGTAAAAAAAGAGAACTATAGGCCAATATCACTGATGAATATGGATGCTAAAATTCTCAATAAAATACTAGCAAATCGAATTCAACAGCATATAAAAAGAATTATTCACCATGATCAAGTGGGATTCATTCCTGGGATGCAGGGCTGGTTCAACAATCACAAATCAATCAATGTGATACATCACATTAGTAAAAGAAAAGATAAGAACCATATGATCCTGTCAAGAGATGCAGAAAAACCACATGACAAAATTCAGCATCCTTTCTTAATAAAAACCCTTGAGAAAGTCAGGATAGAAGGAACATACTTAGACATCATAAAAGCCATTTATGAAAAGCCCACAGTTAACATCATCCTCAATGGGGAAAAACTGAGAGCTTTTTCCCTGAGATCAGGAACACGACAGGGATGTCCACTCTCACTGCTGTTGTTTAACATAATGTTGGAAGTTCTAGCATCAGCAATCAGACAACAAAAGGAAATCAAAGGCATCAAAATTGGCAAAGGTGAAGTTAAGCTTTCACTTTTTGCAGATGACATGATATTATACATGGAAAATCTGAGAGACTCCACCAAAAGTCTGCTAGAACGGATACACGAATTCAGCAAAGTTGCAGGATACAAAATCAATGTACAGAAATCAGTTGCATTCTTATACACCAATAATGAAGCAACAGAAAGACTAATAAAGAAACTGATCCCGGGGCGCCTGGGTGGCGCAGTCGGTTAAGCGTCCGACTTCAGCCGGGTCACTATCTCGCGGTCCGTGAGTTTGAGCCCCGCGTCGGGCTCTGGGCTGATGGCTCGGAGCCTGGAGCCTGTTTCCGATTCTGTGTCTCCCTCTCTCTCTGCCCCTCCCCCGTTCATGCTCTGTCTCTCTCTGTCCCAAAAATAAATAAAAAACGTTGAAAAAAAAAATTTAAAAAAAAAAAGAAACTGATCCCATTCACAATTGCACCAAGAAGCATAAAATACCTAGGAATAAATCTAACCAAAGATGTAAAAGATCTGTATGCTGAAAACTATAGAAAGCTTATGAAGGAAATTGAAGAAGATATAAAGAAATGGAAAGACATTCCCTGCTCATGGATTGGAAGAATATTGTTAAAATGTCAATAATACCCAAAGCAATCTACACATTCAATGCAATCCCAATCAAAATTGCACCAGCATTCTTCTCAAAGCTAGAACAAGTAATCCTAGAATTTGTATGGAACCCCAAAAGCCCCGAATAGCCAAAGTAATTTTGAAGAAGAAGACCAAAGCAGGAGGCATCACAATCCCAGACTTTAGCCTCTACTACAAAGCTGTAATCATCAAGACAGCATGGTATTGGCACAAAAACAGACACATAGACCAATGGAATAGAAGAGAAACCCCAGAACTAGACCCACAAACGTATGGCCAACTAATCTTTGACAAAGCAGGAAAGAATATCCAATGGAAAAAGGACAGGCTCTTTAACAAATGGTGGTGGGAGAACTGGACAGCAACATGCAGAAGATTGAAACTAGACCACTTTCTCACACCATTCACAAAAATAAACTCAAAATAGATAAAGGACCTGAATGTGAGACAGGAAACCATCAAAACCCTAGAGGAGAAAGCAGGAAAAGATCTCTCTGACATCAGCCGTAGCAATTTCTTACTTGACACATCCCCAAAGGCAAGGGAATTAAAAGCAAAACTGAACTACTGGGACCTTATGAAGATCAAAAGCTTCTGCACAGCAAAGGAAACAACCAACAAAACTAAAAGGCAACCAACGGAATGGGAAAAGATATTTGCAAATGACATATCGGACAAAGGGCTAGTATCCAAAATCTATAAAGAGCTCACCAAACTCCACACCCGAAAAACAAATAACCCAGTGAAGAAATGGGAAGAAAACATGAATAGACACTTTTCTAAAGAAGACATCCAGATGGCCAACAGGCACATGAAAAGATGCTCAATGTCACTCCTCATCAGGGAAATACAAATCAAAACCACACTCAGATATCACCTCATGCCAGTCAGAGTGGCCAAAATGAACAAATCAGGAGACTATAGATGCTGGCAAGGATATGGAGAAACGGGAACCCTCTTGCACTGTTGGTGGGAATGCAAATTGGTGCAGCCATTCTGGAAAACAGTGTGGAGGTTCCTCAGAAGATTAAAAATAGACCTACCCTATGACCCAGCAATAGCACTGCTAGGATTTACGCAAGGGATACAGGAGTACTGATGCATAGGGGCACTTGTACCCCAATGTTTATAGCAACACTCTCAACAATAGCCAAATTATGGAAAGAGCCTAAATGTCCATCAACTGATGAATGGATAAAGAAATTGTGGTTTATATACACAATGGAATACTACGTGGCAATGAGAAAAAATGAAATATGACCTTTTGTAGCAACGTGGATGGAACTGGAGAGTGTGATGCTAAGTGAAATAAGCCATACAGAGAAAGACAGATACCATATGGTTTCACTCTTATGTGGATCCTGAGAAACGTAACAGAAACCCATGGGGGAGGGAAGGAAAAAAAAAAAGAGGTTAGAGTAGAAGAAAGCCAAAGCATAAGAGACTCTTAAAAACTGAGAACAAACTGAGGGTTGATGGGGGGTGGGAGGGAGGGCGGGGTGGGTGATGGGTATTGAGGAGGGCACCTTTTGGGATGAGCACTGGGTGTTGTATGGAAACCAATTTGACAGTAAATTTCATATAATAAAAAATAAATAAATAAATATATATATATATATATAAAGAAATTATACTGCTCAATTATTTTGATAACATTACACTGATACTACCTAGACAGCAAGAAGTAGCAAATACTAGTGGCACCTGGATGGTTCAGTTGGTTACGTGTCTGACTCTTGGTTTCAACTTGGGTCATGATTTCACGGTTAATGGGATAGAGCCCCACATCAGGCTCTGCATTGGTAGTGCAGAGCCTGCTTGAGATTCTCTCTCTCTCCCTCTCTCTCTGCCCCTCTACTTGCTCTGTCTCTCTCAAAATAAATAAATGAACTTTAAATATTTTTTTTCAAAAGAAGTAGCAAATACTCTAGACTTATTGGTAAGACACTTGCATGCCAGAGGGTGGGAAATAAAACTGGTCAAAAAATTACAAGACTTCCACCTCAGTGGAATTTCTAAAAGTCCAGCCTATCAAGTATGGTACATGCCAAGATATCCCTCATAAATTAAGTTGTTGCGTCTGTCCCCTCCCACAACCAAAAAAGAGGCACAATGACTAGTGGGTTTCACTGGATTTTGGAGATAACACCCTCATTTTATTGTGCTTCCCCAGTCCATTTGCCAAGTAACCTGAAAAGGTGCTCGTTTTATGTGAGGTCCTGCAACGGGTCTAGACTGCAGTGCTAGCTGCTCTGTTACTTCAGCCATAGAATCCAGTCAGTCCAATGGTCACTGAAGTGGCAATCACAAAGATGGTACTCATACTAATAAATGAGTTAAATATAGTTTCAGAACACATGATCATAAATTCGACTGGGTTTTTATGTAGACAAATAGACAAAATATGCTTTAGAAAAATGAAAGTTAAAACCATAATGCAAAAACCATTTCACACTCACTAAATGGTTTATAATAAAAAATACAGACCATCTTAAGTTTTGGCAAGGAAACTTCATACCTTGCTGGTGGGGATGTAAAATGTTACAACCAATTTGGAAAACAACTTAGATTCTTCACACCAATAAAAAAGTACAGACCTTTGAATATTTTGGAATTTACTTAGTTTATATTCTATGTAAACTTATGTAAAAATAAATTGTTTACCTCAAAAGCTCCTCATAGTCACCACTGTAATTATAAATTTTCTTTGATGAAATTATGCTATTTAGAGTGGCAACTCAATGAATGAAAGACAGCAGTAATTTAAATACTGTCTTGGCTTCGAGAGGGCATGGAGTTCTGTTTAAACTGGCAAAGACCAGGGGCACCTGGGTGGTTCAGTCAGTTAAGCTTCTGACTTCAGCTCAGGTCATGACCTTGAGGTCTGTGGATTTGAGCCCCACCTTGGGCTCTGTGTGGACAGCTCAGAGCTCAGAGCCCGGAGTCTGCTTCAGATTCTGTGTCTCCCTCTCTCTGCCCTTCCCCTACTTGCGCTCTCTCTCTCTCTCTCTCTCAAAAATAATCATTAAAAAATTGTTTTAAATAAATAAACTGACAAAGACCAGTCTGAAAGTTTCTTATCAACTTGTATCTGGGGCATCTAACCCCAATCTCACAGTCAAGGACTCCTAGCATATAGAAGGCTTGGAGAGGAGTTTCTCACAGAACAAATCTCCTAGACAAAGCATGACAGCCTGAGAAAAATTCTCATAAGTTTTTATAAGTGGTCTGTAGCAAAATCTGTCCAAAAGTTGCTGTTCTGAAAAGCTACCTTCTGAACTCCTCAGACCCAAGAGCCAGGTCAAGGAATAAATTTACTGAGGCCTATAATCATTCTTTCCTTATGAATATTTTATAGACTTAGTACTAAAAAACTAATGAAGACTGACAAATAGTAATGTTAACAGCAACAAGATCATTTTCCACAAACGATGAAAGTTTTTCCAGTAAGATCAGATAGCCAAAGATTTTTAATTTTTTTAATGTTTATTATTTGAGAGAGAGACAGAGAGCAAGCAGCAGAGGGGCAGAAGAGAGAGGGATATACAGAATCGAAAGCAGGCTCCAGGCTCTGAGCTGCCAGCACAGAGCCCGAAGCGGGGCCCAAACCCACAGACCACGAGATCAAGACCTGAGCCAAAGTTGACTGCCCAACCAACTGAGCCACCCAGGCTCCCCACATAGCCAAAAGATTCTTAAAAGAAATTTTACTTCTTTAGATACAATAAATAAAGTCTCACATTTGATCTAACTTCAATGAAAATAGAATTCTGAACGGAATGAGAAGCTTAGCCATTTTTGTGGCCAAACAGACCCCTGAGTGAGTCCAAAGCTGCTTCACTGGAGAACACTGTTTTTGAGTCAAGAGTCTTGGGTTGCCAAAGCAAGGGCCTATCAAATGAATCTTGGTGTAACCTCCAAATTATTAAACTGCCCAAAGCATCACCAGAAAACCTGCTATCAAAGCCTAATGTATTAGAATTACAGAAGTAAGGAAGAATGTCACTGGGCTGGTTTTTAATATGTCAGTTTGGCTAAGCTGAATTATAGTCCCCAGAATTCCCTTTCTAGTATGTTTCTGATTAGGTAGCTATAAATGATATCCTCTCAAAACAGGTGGAGGACAGAAGAAAAGCAGCAGTATTTTTGTAACAAGACACAATGTCTCCTATTATTCAGTTAAATATTACCAGGTATAGCTGTGAAGTGATTTGATAGATGGGACTGAAGTCCCTAATCAGTTGGTTTTAAGTGAATCAGAAGGGTCTGACTTAATTAGAAGACTTCTAAGAGAGGGCAGAGACCCATCCTAAGACATTTTAGCCTATCAACAACAAACTTTAGCCTGTGCCGTTGAGGTTCCACTCTGCTCATGATCTTCCCTTTCCTTCCTGATTGCCCACCTCCTGGATTTTAGGTTTTCTTGGCCACAATTACATAAGCCAGTTCCATAAAATAAATATGCACTTATATAAAAATGCATCCATTGCTTATAATACATGAATAAATATATATTCCTTACAAGTAATACATATTTATTACATATACGTATACATACTTATGTTTGTATATACATGCATATATGCACATATTTATGTGTGTGTATGTATCCCATATGTTCTGTTTCTCTAGCTGAACACTGACCAATACATCCATCTCACCAGTCTTTGCCATATTTCAGAAAGGGGAAGTTAGAATATATATTACTCTGAGGTCTGTCTCAGCTTAAGTGGTTCAAGGTTCCAAGTGGAGAAATGAAACTACTCTAGTAAATGTTTTTAAATAGCAATTTCAGATTGGTGGATGGAGCAAAGAAATATTTTTGAGTCAAGTACTGATAAGCAAACAGTTGTTTAGATGAGTTTTGCTTTATAATAAAGACTATGTAATTTATATAATTTTATCAGTTCAATATTAGACAATTATTCAAATAATGTAAAATAATATATAAGGGCACCTGGGTGGCTCAATGGGTTGAGCATCCAACTTCAGCTCAGGTCATGATCTCATGGTTCATGAACTCGAGCCCTGCATCAGGCGCTGGCTCATTATTGCCAGCTCAAAGTTCACTTTGAATCCTCTGTCTCCGTCTTTCTCTGCCCCTCCCCACCTTTATCTCTCAAAAATGAATAAACATACATACGTGTGTGTGTGTGTATGTGTGTGTGTGTATTTTCTTTAGAATATATATTCTTTTGTGCAAGATTATTCTACTACTAACATAAAAATTGTGACATATCTTTGAATAGTTTCAAATTCTGAAAAAATCATGTAACTCAAGTACTCTAAACACATTGCTTATGCTGGAAAAATCATCCGCATTCTTTGCTATTTCTCACTCAAAAGATTGGAGTTCTTTCATTTTGGTGTAATGAAAAGAATTTTACATTTGGAATCAGAAGTTCTGAATTTGAGGCCTTATTATTTATCAATTTATCAGTTTTCTTGGTGTTTAATAGTATTTAGGAGCATTTCAAACTTTATTTCCTTATTTATAAAGTCTGAATAAGAGTTATTTTATCTACCAATTGGGACTATACAAATGATATACATATCAGATACCATACATGAAAGTAATTGTCCTTAAGCTGCTATGAAAATAGTCATATTTCATATTGACATATTCTTATCCAGTATTTTTGTCTACAAATTGTTCTTATACAATTTATTGTTTCACAAATATTCTATTTTCACTATAACCCTATGAAGAAAGCATAATTATTATTCTGATTTTACAGATAAAGAAAATGAAATTTTTCCACAGTCATGTGCATGGTGTTACTCCCTAATATTTTTAAAGATGGACAATTATTATTTTTCACTCAAAACACAGGTTCCTTGATCACACAAAATTAATTGTTAATTATATCATGGAGCAGTGCCTAAAATATGTATTGCATATTTTGCTTGGTGTCTTTGCCAAGTGAACTTAGAGGTAAAATAAACTAGAAAATATGCTACTGGCCACATACCTAGAATCCCTGTTTTCATTTCTTGCAGGTATTTCTCTGTAACAGTGGATCAGAAATTTCAAAAAAGGCTAGAGATACTCATAGTTCTCAACATGCAGTAATTGTTACCTTGATAGAAATCATATGAATTGCAGAATTTTTAATTCTGGCTCACTTATATAAGCTAGAGGTCATAGGGTTTGTGTAAAAATAAAACAAAACAAACAAATCACGTCTACAAATGTCAAAAACACTACAATTCAGCTAGTGCTGTAAACCCCAAAACACTATCTCCATTCTTGATTCAATCTAAAGCAAAAAAAAAAAAAATAGATGTTTTTTTAAAACATGAAATTGGTGGGAAAGGCTTAAAAAATGATTTTTAATCAGGTGTCGTAAAATTAAATGATGTGAGGAAGTACAGAAACCTCAGTTATCAATTTTAACACTTTAAGTGACATAATCAGCCTTGATAATAATGTAAATTAAACATTAATGGAGGATATTTTTATTTATTAAGGCTCAAAAAGTAAAGATCAAAGAAGATACAATAGCATGGTAGAATGACTCAAAATCTCATAATAATGTTATTTAACACATTCAGAAATATATGATTACCAAACCACCAAGTAATAATATCATCTATTAAAGTGATGTAAAGGAACTCTGGAGCTTCATTAAAAAAATGATTGGACATTTTTAAGTTTACGAATTAGCGATTACCTGCAGTAGAAATCTAAAACCTTAACCAACATAGTTCATTTGAGAATTTGAAACAGAATCATATTTATGTTGCTAGAAGTTTCTAATCTTATCTCTAGCCAGTAGAAATATATGTCTTAGGATAAGAATGGCAAAACACACAACCAAGAAGACTGGGAAAAGCTTTGTCAGGAAATATGCAGAGATGGCTGAAATCTGTACGTTTAGTCTGCAAATGAACTGTTGGGATCGCAGATGCATCTGCTGAAGACTGCTTGTCAATATTTTCAATGTAATCACAGATAGATTAATGCATCATCACAATTAGGTAGTCAGTGTTCTATGGAAATACTATTTTCTCTAAGAGGAGCCAATTCTTTTCCATTCCATTTTTCATATATGTAGCAAAGTTATGTATTTTGAAAAGATTGTTTTCAAGAAGAAAAATAAGCTCTTTTAAGCTTTGAGAGCTTGTATAAATGTTCGCCTGAAGCTGTAGTGATATAGCACAATTCATGTCTTTCTGAACACATTTCAAAAGTAGAATGCAAAAGCATAAATGAAGGGCCTTATAAGGAAACAGATGTATTAAATTACTTGAGGAAATTCACCTCATTTTTAAACTTCATTAAATACTTTGAGATAATTACTGAATCAGCCTCTAGAAGAAATCTAAAACAGTGCCATATTATTCTGCCTTTAGTCATGATCTAGTGAAAATTAGTACCAAAATAAAATTTTAAAAACCACAAATTTCCTACTTATCAAATTGGAATCATTATATACAGGGGCTATATACAGTTTTCAAAATTTAAAAACATGGCCTTCATATAAATACAAAACAATGTTTTGTTCAAAATATTAATCAAGGAACCCATGAGATAGTAAAGTTGGTTCAAAAAACATTTTGAGGGGTGCCTGGTGGCTCAGTCAGTTGAGCATCCGACTTCGGGTCAGATCATGATCTCACAGTTTGTGGGTTCGAGCTCCGCATCGGGCTCTGTGCTGACAGTTCAGAGCCTGGAGCCTGCTTCAGATTCTGTATCACCCTCTCTCTCTGACCTTCCCACTCACAATCTGTCTCCCTCTCTCTCTCAAATATAAGTAAACGTTTAAAAAATATTTTGAAAACTGAACAATTTTGTAATCACCCAAAGGAATGCTAAATTAAATACGTTAATAGATACAAAACTGGTTAATGATCTACAGAGCATTAAAAATATGGCACTAAAATTATCTTTTCTACTATACAGAAATCCACAAGTTAACATATAACACCATAATGTCTGGGTGCTAATCACATAATAAATAGCCAGGATAAACACAACTGCATTTTCCTACGTAATTAATAATAGTTTAGTAAGCCTGCTAAATGATGTTCCATTATGACAATGGAAGGAAATTGTCATCTTCTTATTTTATTCACAAATGTTACACACACAAACATACAATTTTCCCCCTTAATAGCACACATAGTGGGTAGTATGTGGTGACTACAGAAAACAGTTTTCATAAACACATATTAAGCATCTCTTTAGGTAAATCCAAATAAAATTGTAGGACATTTTAAGAAGACATGAAAGCCACTGTAGTTTATACTGAATATAAAAATGACATTATTTATATTCACTGTATACCTAACTACAGTAAACACTGAATAAAGTTTAAACGAAATATAGAAGAAAAAATCTGCAGAGGATTATTTTTTTAAAATGTAGACAGGAGGAACTAAAATATTAACATTTCATTATCATCAAAATATTAACACTGATAGGGCACCTGGGTGGCTCATTTGGCTGAGCTTCTGACTCTTGATTTTGGGTCAGGTCATGATGCCAGGGTCATGGGATCCAGCCCTGTATCAGGCTCTGCACTGAACGTGGAGCCTGCTTAAGATTCCCTCTCTTTCTCTCTGTCTTTCTCTCTCTCTCTCTCTCTCTCTCTCTCTCTCTCTCTCTCTCCCTCTGTCCCTCTCCCCTGCTTGTGTGCCCTTTCTCTCTCTAACAAAAACTTAAAAAAACAATAAAAAAAATAAAATATTAACACTGATACGTTTGTTTCTTCACATTGATGATAGAGTTTAGGATGAAACTTTTGCTGTGGCCAGCAACTGTGTTGCCGTAGTGTTTAATGACCAGGTAGAGTAACATAAAATGTTATTTTTGATCTATGGATTCCTATAAAATCAACTGGCACCTCTAAATCTTATAGATTTAACAAATAACTTTAGAATAATTTCCAAATGATATATTAGATTGATTAAATTTCTACCTATACATAAATGTACCTAACACAAATTCTTGCTAATAATTATGATTGTAACACAATTTCTAACATAATTATGCTTAATTGATATTCTAATGAAAAAGATATGATCAGTCAATATTTTTACATGTTGCTTAATTTAACAGGCTGAGTATTTTTAACTCCAGTTTATTGGCCAATTTAGGAATATTTTTCCAATTTTTCTTAAATATTTAAAATGGACAGCACAAAATAAGTTTTTTTTAAAAGTTTGGACAACTTAGAAAATTCACCTCATTTTATCGTACACTAAGATTTAAGCAATTTATCTTATAATGCTTAGTGTCATAGATGTATAGAATTGTCAAGTGAATAATATGAAATTCTCTTTTCTAAGCACTTCATATATGATAGATGCTATTTTATGTCTCCAGTACATTAAATCAAGATAGTCAATAAGATTGTAATAACATTGTTTGGTGAGACAGATGGTGACTACACTTATTGTGGTGAGCACTGAGTAATGTAGAGAATTGTTGAATTCTTATGTTGTACACTTGAAACTAACATAGCACTATATGGTAATTATACTTCAATTAAAAATTAAATTAAAAATTTATTTTAGGAAAGAATTGGGTACAACTAAAATTTTTGTCATAATATCATTTATTTCCTTGTCATAGTGAAATTGTATATAGCTCATATTATTTTACATCAGTCAGCATTTGAGTCTAGTTCAATAAATATAATAAGAAATATAATTTTAGGGGCTCCTGGGCGGCTCAGTCAATCATCCGACTTTGGCTCAGGTCATGATCTCGCAGTGCATGAGTTTGAGCCCCACATCGGGCTCTGTGCTGACAGCTCAGAGCCTGGAGCCCACTTCAGATTCTGTGTCTCCCTCTCTCTCTGTCCCTCCCTTGCTCATGCTCTGCCTCTCTCTCTCAAAAATAAGTAAACAGTAAAAAAATTAAAAAAAGAAAACAAAGATAATTTTAGTCACATATGGTATCTCTTATATATAAGAACTTAGAAGTGGTTACAGTCACTTTTACATAGACTACCAAAAGCCCATTTTACTACTTTTCCTTTCAACAATAGCATATTTGAGGTAAAAAAGAAAGCTACCGTTTTACTTAATTTGTCGTACATTGGCAAGAAAATGAACTAAATGCTTGCAAATATGCAAATCAAAAAATACTTCCATAGAATTATACATAGTTGTTAAACAAGAAAAATTTTAAATGGTTATAAATTTTGACATACTGTATGTGTTAATATTATTCTATAAGTTGTTAACAATAAGATCATTTTATAGCTACCAAGTAATGATCCACTCTTCCAATACTTCCATGCTTTGTTTAAGAGCAACATTATTTCCTTTTTAAAACTGAGTGATAGAAAAAACTCAATGAGTTATATAAATTATTTTTTCTACTCATTTCTTTGCCAAAAGGATACTCTGCCTTATATTTTTCAAGTTATTTTCCAATGTTAACTGATTTTTTGTCACAAACTATTTGTGAATTTTTTTCTGAAAATGGCTGAATTAACATGTAACAAATGTTGTGCTTTTAAAATTGAGTTAGACTCATTTTTCAAATTTATTTAATATTTCTGCTTAAACATATATTTTCAAAGTACGATGTCATAGATGGTATACTTTTTATGAACACTGTATTATTCTAAAGTATTATTTGCATGTCTCATTACATCCTTGTTATTATTTTAATAGTAGCCAATACATATGTAGGCTCATAAAAATTAGGTATTACGGGCCAGAAGAATATGCTGCTTTTAAAAAATGAACTCTCAACACAATTGGCCTTTTTTTCTTTTAGCTTCATATAAGCCTTCTTAGTGGTTAAGTAACCTTTACTCCTGAATTTCAATGATACATGAATGAAAAAAAAATGTTTTCACAAAGAGTAGGCTTAATTTTATATATTTAAGCACAGTTTGCTATTTCACAATACTGCTAGAACCAGAATAAACACTGCATTTTAAAACTTTATGGAACTAATTTATAGTGTAGGGCAGGCGCAAACTTGATCTCATGGCAGCAAAATTTTATGTTTCCATTTCAGCAATACTGCCTAACACAATAATATCAGGCCAGCAAATCTTAAATATAAGTTAAGCTAACATGATCCATTGCCTTATAAAGCTAGAGCACCCTGTGGAGTCATGCTGAATATGCCAAGTGATTTTTCAAAATTTAATCATCCTAAATGTCAGATAAAGGTGCTTTTGCTGTCATTCTTTAAAACTGGGGCAAAAATCCCGAGTGTGCCTGCAAGTTATAAAGAAACCCTCTTCTTAATACTTGTATTAAATAAACAATGTCCCTTCCAATCACCATTCATTTTGCTGGTCACAGTAAATAAAAACATATTATAATGTTATAAAGCAAATTCAAGATAAATAGTTATTTTTCAGAAGTAAAAATACAGGCATCTCCCTAGCAAGACACAAATTTCTTATAACCACCACATAAATCTAAATGTATTCTTTGGTCATTCTGGGCTATCCTGGCAGAAGTTTGGCAGCTTTAGAAATAACTTATTATGAACATAAAATTCAAATTTTCTCCTCAAAAATATTTGCAGGTGTATTCAACCAATAAATAGAAAAAATAATACATCACAACAAAATGGAATTTATTCCAATAATTCAAGGCAAGTTCAACAATCTATATATCAATTAATGTGATTCATCATATTAACAGACCTAACAAGAAAGAGCTCAAGATCCTATCAATAAATGGAAAGAAAAGCAGTTGAAAAAAGATTAATTTATGATAAACTCTCAGTTAAATATGGAATAAAAGGGAATTACTCCATCTAAGAAGGATATCTATACTAGCCTACTTTTAACATCATACCTTCTATGAAGGCTTATGTGGTTTCTCCTTAAATCAGGAACAAGGCAAGAACACTCTCCCTTGCTCTTCACTCATATTCAACATTGCACTAAATATGGTAGCCAATGCCATGATCAAGTCAAATAAATTAATAGCATACAGAATTTAACAGCAGAAGTAAAATGTTTTTTATTCACAGAATAAATTACTTTCTATGTGGAAAATCTGAAAAACTCAGATAATTTTCTATAACAAATAATGAGTTTATCAAGTCCTACAATACAAAGTTAACATAAAAATATCAATTTTATTTCTACCTACTTGCAATGAACAACTGGAATTAAGAAAATAAATATCATTTACCAGAGCACTAAATAAAATTAAAACAGCAGAAAAAAAACCTAACAAAATATGTTCAGGTTACAGATGTTAAAAACTATAAATAAATGAAATAAATACCACATTCTTGAACTGGAAGACTCGATATCATTAAAAAATAAATGATTCCCAATTTGATCAGTTGAGATTCAGTGCAATACTAAGTAAAATTCCAGCAAGATTTTTGAAGATAGAAGTGACTCTAAAATTTATATGGAAATACAGAGAAACTTGAAGGGACAAAAAATGATTTTGAAACTGCAGACAAATCTGGAAGATTCACACATCTCAATTTAAATGTTCACTTGAAGGGGTGCCTGGGTAGCTCAGTGGGTTAAGCATCTGTCTTTGGCTCAGGTTGTGATCTCACCGTTAGTGAGTTCTATTCCCCTATCGGGCTATCATCAGAGCCACTTTGGATCCTCTTCCCTCCCTCCTCTCTCTGCCCCCCACCCCTCTGTTGCATCCACACGACTCCTGAAACAGAATGCTACGGGCACCAGTGACAGTCACAACAAAGTTTATTACAATGAGAGGCAAGGCCGACCGATGGTGACCAACACTCTTGATAAGAGTGAGGCCCCGAACAGCCGGGGTACAGAGTTTTTATAACCGATCACATCGTTTTATCATCACCTGGGAACAGAACAAAGAAACAGTCTCCAGATGAGTTAGAAACAGTTGCCTAATGAGGTGTTTACTTTAGACTTTCTGCCTCTAAGTTGCAACCAGTGGATCTCCTTGACCCTGCCTCTGATGCTCTTTTCTTTGAACTTTTGTTTCTTTAATTGGTGAAGCCTAATTTACAAGAGTATGAGGCATAGTTTACCAGAGCAAAGCAAGGCTGTTATCTCTTAACCTTCAGTGTCAACACAAAGCTGTTATTTTTCAAGCTAAACATTAGCCCTACACTACAATTTAACCCTTACACCTCTGCTTGTGCTCTCTCTCTCTCTCTCTCTCAAAAATAATAAACATTTAAAAAAATTTTTTAATGTTTACTTGAAAGTGACAGTAATCAAGGCTGTGGTATTGATCAAAGGCTAGATCCAAAGATTGATGGAAAATAATAGACCACAAATAGGCCCCAAAGTTAGTAAACGATGCCTCTCTCCTTCCTCTGCACGCCCCCTATATATTTCATCTATGCCCCACAAATTCCATCCATACCTGGAAATCCTGTTCGAGGTTCAGGCGGCACAGGGGACTGTCGCACATCACCTGTAGGTTTACCTTGTGGTCCACCAGCTCCTGGATACTATTGATGCCATAGTTGATCATCATTAGGTGCTCCAGGAAGAGGCCCCAAGCAATGATGCATAGGTTGTCAGGAAGCCCCAGAGACAGCAACATGTTGAGACCAAAGAGCCTGGGAACTCTGGGCTCCACCCACTACTTCAGGCCTCAAGGACCCCTGAACACCACACAAAACACATGCTGGGTTCCCTGCAGGGCCTGTAGGACAGCTTGAAGCACAGCTTGGTGATACCCGGTTTGGTGAAGAACTGCCTCATGACGGCCCTGAGATGCCCCAGGGTGCAATCAAGGGCAGCTACAATGCCCTCGAGCTGGTGGAACTCGGCCAAGTGCATAGCGCCCAGGGTCTTGTTCTGAAGTCCAGGGAAAAGGACTTGGCGCTCATGATCGGCTTTTTCTGGGTCGGGCGGCGGAGGGCGCAGCTGCGGCTGACGTCGTGCGCGGCCGGTCATGCGCGGCTGCGGCTGATGTCGTGCGCACGCGTTTGCGTCTTCTTCCCGGATCTTGTACTTGTACCCAGGAGCCAAGCCTTTGCTGGGTAAGTAGAGGTGCTCGATCAATTGGAAGAGAAAGGAAGAACTTATTGTGGTTATCACCACAATCATTATTTTTTAAATCATTTCCTCTTGTTAAGCTGAAGTTATTTTTTTAATGTTTACGCGAACTCCCAAGTTGGTTGGATAAATATTATTAGACAAGCAAATAGCATTTGAGAATCCTGTTCTGAAAACAGTAAATTATTTGATGAACCATCTGCGGAATTAAATCAGTGTTTCTTGGAAATGTCAGCTACATTTTACTTAAAGAGTATTAAATGCAAATCTTACTCTTAGAATTTTTCACATAATAGAATTTGTATTTTTTAAAACTTACTGGAGAATTTATAAGCATAGATATTAAAAGAAAACCCAAACCGGTATAGTTAAAAAAAAAACAACAATATAATAAATAGCTGATTCACAAAGCATGATTACTTAATTCAATATTCATATATGAAATCATCAAAATAGTTGTATAATGTATGTGACAGTGAAGTATATCAATATGCTTACATATCAATTATTTTTTACATGAACTAATGATGCAGAATATTAAAATTTGCAAATGTAAATATCACTATTTTTCAGAAGTAGTATGCAGTCAACTTTATTGAAGTATAGTTTACATATAATATAAACACTTAAGTATACAGCTTGATGAGTTTTGGCAAATGTATGCAACCATGTAATAACCACTACAAACAAAATATAGAATAATTCCTTGGATCAAAGACAATGTATTTACCTTTATTCTAATTATTAAAATCAGCCTCCATGTGGATTTGACAACATGAAGAGATTTCTCTACTTTTCCACCTAGATTTCACTTTCATAATATTGTGAAACACTCATGGATTTGTAATAAAGTGATTTGATTCTATTTCCTTCAACACTACTTATGAGCCTGATGGCCCTAGGCAGTTCCTTGAATCCCTCAATTTTCCAATTATATGAAGATGATAATTACTTCTTCCATAAGAGTTTTCATGAAAATCAAATAAGATAATACATTGAAAATATTTTAAAAATAGAAAATAGTAGACAAATTTGTATTGTTTAGTAGAATTACTAATTCAGCAAAAGATTTATACTTAACTCCTGATACAATTTCCTGACATTTTGTACATTCTGGTTTTCTACTCATGTCTAGAAATATAGGAGTATATAGAGGGTCACAGAGACCCAGAGGAAGGACGTTAATTCCTAAAGGGCACAGAAATAAACATCATCTAGAAGAACTGTTCTGAAAGCACAAAAGTGGTAGATGAGCCCTCATTCCTGCCCTCTGCGTGAAAATTAAGAGAAGCTTGCCAATGACAGGAATTCTACAGCCTAATTCTCAGCCTATGAATTCTATAAGGTAAGCAGAGAATTTGAACAAGATCTACATGGTGATTTCCATTTGAAAATGTTGAGATAATAATCATGCTGAACAGTGAACATTCTGCTAAATTTCTAAGTAGAACTCAGGAAATAATGACAAATCAGAGAGAAGACTTCATGTTAAAAGTTTACAAGAAGATATTAGAAACCAGGAAAATAGAGCACTAGAAGTGGTTGTGAATACAGTCTACCAGCGAAGGAAAGGGAATATAGTGACAGGTCATTAAGTCTGCCCCCCATTATGCCCAGGTGTTAGAGGATGCAGAACATTCTCACTTACCCACAGCGTTATAATGCTATTTTCTAAAGTGGTGCCATTTTAGGGAGCTGGAACGACTCAAAATGATATGGCGTGGATCCAATACTTACTTCATAATTGCTAAATAGTTTTCTGCAACTGGCATTCCAAATATTTTGATGCTACTGAAAAGAAGGGTGATTACATTGGGCAGTAACATGCCTTTCCTGCTCAGTTGTTAGTTGGCAAAGTAAGTTTAATGTTTGCAGCAGGCATTTAAAGGCTGGGAAATTTTCATGGTGTCAGAACTGTGAAAGCACAGGAAAAAAGTTAAGGCATGAAAATATTTCTTTCCAACATGTAAAATCTGTTACCCATTAGGGACTGTGCTTTTCATATAACAATCCAAGATGACTTAAATCCCATTTAAATATTAAGTCATTATGGAAGACGGTGAACTTGTTCTTTGTTCAACTCCTTTTAAAGCCAAATTGTACCAGTGGTTGGACTCATGATATCATTCTGTAGTATTAAAAATCTAATTGAGTTCTGCCTCTATTTAAAGAGACCATTGCAACCTACTAATAAAAATGTAATTTATCTGGCCATGTATTGAGCATCTACTATAAGGTAAGCACTTTGCTAAGCATATCCTTAAAATTTTCAACTTTATTGAGATAATTTTTCATTCTATAGAATTCATTTACTAAAGTTTATACTTTGATGGGTTTTGACAAATGAATATGGTTTTATATAACACTGTCACAATCAAGCTACAGAACATTTCCTGCGCTTTCAAAAATTCCCTCATGGGCCCTTTGCAATTAAGACCTTCCCCTAAACCCAACACTTAGCAACCCCTGATTTCCTTTGTCCCACTATAATTTTGTCTTTTCTAGAATTTTAGATAAATGGCACAGAACAGTATGTAATCATTTGTGTCTGTCTTTATTCATATAGCATAATGCTTTTAAGATTCAGCTATGTTGTGGTTTGCATCAGCAGCTCACTCATTTTTATCAGGTTGTATTTCATTGTAAGGATATAACAATGTGCTTATCCATTCACCGTTTGATGGACATTTAGATTCTTTCCAGCTTTGAGCTCTTACGAAATAGCTGCTATGAACATTTGCATACAAATCATTGCATGGGCCTTTGTTTTCTTTTCTCTTGGGTAAATATCTAGGAGTAGATTGTTGAGTGACAGAGGAAATGTATGTTTAATTATGTCAGAAACCAATATACTGTTTTTTTTTTTTACATTTTTTAATGTTTATTTTTGAGAGAAAGAGCACAAGCAGGAGGGGACAGAGAGAAAGACACACACAGACAGACAGAATCCAGAGCAGGCTGCAGACTGTGAGCTGTCAGCACAGAGCCCAAAGCAGGGCTCAGACCCACAAACCATGAGATCATGACCTGAGCCAAAGTCAGATGCTTAACCAACCCGGGTGATGCTTAACCAACCCGGGTGCCCCGAAACCAGTGTACTATTTTCTAAAGTGACTGTTCCATGTTGCATTTGCTTGCCCGGTGTACGACAGTCTCATTTGCTTAGCATTCTTGCTAATATTGGTATTCCCAATCTTTTTAATTTTAGCTATTCTAGTGGGAGGTGGTCTCTCATTGATTTTTTTTGCATTTTCTAACAACTAATAATAATGAGCCACTTATAATGGACTTCATTGACCATTGAATTTTATTTTTGATTTAAGTGTCTCTTGGAGTTTTTATACATATTATACCTTGCTTTATTATTATTATTTAGTTGTATTATCCAGATATAAATTTTATAAACATAAATATATATTATATAAATATAAATAAATACGAATTATTCTTCTGGTCTGTATCTTGATTTTCACTTTTTTTTAACAATGGTACAAGCACATTTTTAAAGTTCTGTTGTTCAATCTGCACACTTTTTCCATTTTTTCTATATATGGTTCATATTCTTTTCGTTTGAAGAATTATTCCCCTAATCAAAGTCTAATTTCCTCCTGTGGTCTTCTAGAATCTTTATAGATTTAGCTTTTACATTTAAGTCTCTAATCAGTTTTCAAGTTCTTTTTTTTATAAAGAGTACCTTTATAAAGGTAAGTATCCTAGCTCAGGCTACTATAATAAACTATAGACCGGGTGGCTTAACACATTTATTTCTCATAGTTCTAGAGGCTGGGAAGTCCATCATCAAAGTACTGGCATATTCAGTTATTGATGAGGCCCTCTTCCTACCTTATGGACAACTACCTTCTCCCTGTATCCCCAGAGGGCAAAGAAAAAGAGAAAATGGCCTCTTCCCCTTCTTATATAGACACTAATATCCTCACGAGGGCTCCACCTTCATGGTCATCTAATAACCTCCAAAAAGACCTATCTGCTGATACCCATCATATTGGAAATAGACACATTTTCCAAGATTATTCCATCCCCTTTGAATTACTTTGGAACAGTTATCAAAAATCGATGGATTTATTTCTGGACTCCACTCCATTGGTGAATTTATTGAGGTATATTTTTCATAGAATAAAATTCATTCACTAAAGTTTATGCATTTCTGGGTTTTAATGACTCACTCTTGGTTACTATAGCTTTGTAGTAAGCCTTTATTTTTATTTTTGTGTTTTTTGAGAAAGAGAGTACCCGTGCATGAGTAGGGAAGAGGGGCAGAGGGAGAGAGAATCTTAAGTAGGCACCATCTCAGGGAAAAGCCTGATGTGGGGCTGGATCCCATGACCCTGGGATCATGACCTGAGCCTAAATCAAGAGTTTAATACTCAACCGACTGAGCGACCCAGGCACTCCTATAGTTAGTCTTTAAAACAGAGTTCTCCTCGCCTTTGTTCTGTTTAAAAACTATTTTGTTGTTTCAGTTATTCCATGTACATCACTCTTACATATATATTTTTAGGTCAGCTTATCAATTTCTACCAAAACCCATTCAAACATGCGTGTACACACACACACACACACACACACACACACACACACACACACTTGGAATTTTGATTTTGATTTATTTGAAACTGCAGATAATTTTTGGGAAAATTGAGATCTTTAAAATGTTGAAATATTTAATACAGTATCGTGGTAGAAATTTCCTTTGAGTCTTGTTAAATTTCCTTCAACAATGTCTAGTAGTTTTTTGTATATAAGCCTTATATATATTTATATTTTTAAATTTCACTTTAGATATTCTGTTTGATGCTATCCATATGGTATTTTAATGTTCTAAATTTTATTGATAATATTTAGATAAAACATTTAATTTTTAAATATTGACTTTCAGGGGCACTCTGTCAGTTGAGTGTATGACTTAATTTTGGCTCAGGTCATGATCTCAGGATCGTGGGATTGAGCCCCGCTTCAGGTTCTACAATGAGCATGGAGCCTACTTGAGATTCATTCTCTTTCTCTCTCTCTCTCTCTTTCATTCTCCCTCCCTTCCTCCCTCTGCCCCTGTCCCCTGCTCACACACTCTCTCTCTCTAAAATAAAATAAAATAAATAAATAAATAAATAAATATTGACCTTCAGTCTAATAAACTTTGTAAACTAATGTATTATAGTAGCTTTGTTTAAAAAAATTTTAATGTTTATTTATTTTTGAGACAGAGAGACAGATCATGAGCAGGGGAGGGGCAGAGAGAGAGAGGGAGACAAAGAATCCAAAGCAGGCTCCAGACTCTGAGCTATCAGCACAGAGACTGATTCAGAGCTCCAACTCATGAATCATGAGATCGTGACCTGAATGAAGTCAGATGCCCAACCACCTGAGCCACCCAGGCACCCCTTACAGTAGCTTTTAGAAGATTCATTGTTGTTTTCTATGTATGTGATCATATAATAAACAAAAGTACATCTTACCTTATGATATCTATGCTTTTCTTTTTATTTTCTAATTCTTTTCCGTTTTTCTACTTACTAGAAACTGAGTTTAATGATAAATAAAAATAGATAGTAAACAACATTGCCTTGTTCCTAATCTTAGGAGAAAAACATTCATCTTTCATTATTAAGAATGAAATAAGCTGTGGATTTTTCATATTCCCTTTGCCAGCTTTAGAAATGCTCTTTCATTTCTGATTTGGTAAGATTTTACCATGTCGAATTTTTAAATGCTTTTTAATATCTGTTGATATGATTTTTAGGTTTTTCCTTTTATTGTTTTAATAAATTGAATTACACAGAATGGTTTCCAAATGTCAGTCTTGCATATCTGGGATAAATTCTACTTATACCTGATGATTATCTTTTTAACATATGGATAGATTTGATTCCTTACTATTTAGTGTAGGATTGTTGCATCTGTGTTCACAATGGATATCAGTGTTAAGTATACATTTTTTTATAATGGCTTCACTAGACTTTGTTATTATGGTAATGGTCACATCCTAAAATTCATTAGGAAATGTTCCTTCCTCTTCTATAATTTCTAAAAACTTTAAAAAAACAGATGTATTTCTTCCTCAAATATTTGGTATAATTAATCGATCATTAAAGTGATCTGTGCCTAAGATTTTCTATGTGAGTAGATTGTTACATATGAAGTCTGTTTCTTTAGTTGATGTGGGCAATTGTGACTATTGCTTCTTGAGGAAACTTTCAGAGTGTAGGATCTTAAGGAACTTGTATCTTCCATCTAATCATTTGATTTTAAAATTGTTCATAATATACATTTATTATATATTTTTTAATGTTTATGAGAGAGAGAGAGATAGAGAATGAGTGGGGGAGGGGCAGAGAGAGAGGGAGACACAGAATCCAAAGTAGGCTCCAGGCTCTGAGCTGTCAGCACAGAGCCTGAAGCGGGGCTCAAACTCACAAACCGTGAGATCACGACCTGAGCCGAAGTCAGTCTCCCAACCGACTAAGCCACCCAGCCTCCCCTATTATATTTTTAATATCTGTTGGATCTAGAGTGATGTCTTTTCTTTCATGCCTGATAATGATAATTTGGGTTTCTTTCTTCATTTTTAATAGATCAATTTAGCTGGATAGCTATCAATTTTACCAGTTTCTTTGTGAATGCAGATTTTGCTTTTTCTTTTTTAAATGGTTTAAAAATTTATTTATTTTGAGTTGAGACAGAGAGAGTACAACCAGGGGAGAGGGAGAGGGAAAGGGAGAGAGAATCCGAAGCAGGGTCTGCACTGTCAGCATGAAGCCCGATGCAGGGCTTGAACTTACAAACTGTGAAATCATAACCTGAGCCAAAATCAAGAGCCAGAAGCCCAAACCAACTGAGCCATCCAGGCACCCCAGATTTTTCTTTTTTCTATTTTGATTTTCTCTTAATTATCTCTACATTTGCCATTGCTGTTTCCTTATTCCTGCCTCTAAGGAGCTAATTTGTTATTTACTGGCTTTTTAAAGTATATGCATAGTTAATTGAATTGAGACCTTATTCTTTTTCCTTCTAATGTAAGTATTTAATGGTATAAATTTCTCTTTAAGTACCACTTGACTTTATCTTGCACATTTTGATGTATTGTCTTTTCTTCTTAATTCATATCAATATATTTTCTAACGTCACTGGTTATTTTTATTATGACCTATTAAACATGGATTTCTTAAAAATGTATTGATTACTTTCCAAATATTTTGCAATTTTCTGTACACTTTTCTGTTACTGATTTATATTTTGATTCCATATGGGCAAAGAACTTATACTGATTAATTTCAGTGTTTTTAATTCATCAAAGCTTGTTTTATGACCATGAGTATAGTCTCCTTTACAGACTATTTCTTATGCAGCTCAAAATAAAGTATATCCTAATATTTCAGGGGTATATGATCAGTTTTAGTGATCACGGTTTTTTTTTTGTGGTCATTCTGTAGACTTACTGTTTTGTGCTTTTTTTTTTTACTTGTTATGTTAGTTACTAAGAGAGATATCAAAATCTATTACTGTATTTGTATATTTTGTTATTGTTCCTTGTACTTGTATAGTTTTCTTTTTCAGGTATTTTGAAGCCCTCTTATGAGGTTAGTACATATTCAAGATGTTTGTGATCTGTTGGTGAATATATTTTTATCATTTTGATGCTCTTTTAATACTCTTTATGCTTAGAGTATTCTTTTTTTAAGTTTATTTATTTTGAGATAGAGACAGTGTGAGCAGACGTAGGGGCAGAGAGACAGAGAGAGAGAGAGAGAGAGAGAGAGAGAGAGAGAGAGAGAGAGAAACCCAAGCACTATAAGTGCAGAGCCTGGTGTGGGGCTCCAATTCATGAACTTTGAGATCATGAGTCAGAAACCAGCAGTCAGGCACTTAAACCAGTTACCCCTAGAGTATTCCTTCTTCTGAAGTGTTTGCTTTATCTCATATTAATATATTATACTCAAGTTTTCTTGAGTTTCTCTTAGTGCTTACATATATATTCATTTCCTTATATTATTTTGATAACTTTGTATTTTAAAGTAGTTTAGATTTACAGAAAAATTAAGGTAATACAGAGAGCTGCTATATAACAAATATCCAGCATGTTCTGTTACTAACAATTTACATATTATGACAAATTTGTTCAGATTAATGAGACAGTATTAATAGATTAATATTAACTAAAGTTCATAGTTTGTTCAGATACCCTTAGTATTTACTTAATATCCTTTTTCTGTCCTGGATCTTATCAAGTATACCATTAGTCATTATGTCTCTTGGCATCTCTTAGCAGTAAGTTTCTGAGACTTTCATTGTTTTTAATGACCTTGACAGTTTTGAGAAGGACTGATCATGAATTTTATAGATTGTTCTTTATTTGTGATTTGTCTGATGTTTTTCAAGAATATTTATTAACAATAATACCACTACTGATGTTAACTTTAATCACTTTGTTCAGGTAGTATATGTTATGCTTCTCTACTGTAAAAATAATATATTCCTCCTTTCAATACTGTACTTGTTGGAGTGAAATCCACACTTAAAGATTGGGAAATTATTCAATTATTTAAAATTGTCTTCATGAGAAACTTGTACATTCTCTCCAATTCATTTATTTATTCATTTATTTATATCAATGTGAACATATGGGTACTTATGTTATACTTCAGAATAAAATCCAGTACTACTTCATTTATTTCTTGCTCTTGCTTTCATCAGTTTTGGGCGATTATGAAGATGTAAACAGTTCCATGCTGACTTTTGTGTGGACATAGTTTTCAAATAACTTGGATAAATACTTAGGATCCTAATTGTATATTAACTGTGTTTAGGTTTGTCAGAAACTGCCAAATGACTTCTAAACAGCTGTATTATTTTGCAAACAATTAGAGTTCCTGTCACTGTGTGTCTTCTCCAGCAAATAGTATTGTAAGTGATGATGATGATGATGATGATGATAGCTGTATTATTTGTGTAGTGTGGTTGGTCTTAAAATGTCTTCATTTTGCCCTTATTTTTAAAAACATGTTAGCTAGTATAGAAATCTAGGTTGACAGTTGTTTTTTTCTTTTACCACCTTGAGGAAGTAACTTCATTTTCTGATTTTCTTAGTTTCTGATGAGAAATTTTCTGCCATTCTGTGTTCTGTTTATATAGTGTATATATTTTTTAAGTTTTTAAAAAAGATCACTGCTTTGTTAGCAATTTGATTTCAATATGTCTGTTTATTTCTTTCTTTATATTTATTCTACTTGGAGTCTGTTTAATGGCTTAGAGTGTGGATGTATACTTTTCATCAAATTTGGAAAGAACTTGGGGCATTACTTTTTAAAAATTTGTTCTTTTTCCCTTCTTTTCTGGGACTCCAGTTACACATTTGTTAGATTGCTAGGTATCATCCCATGGATGTGTAGTCTTAGTAGATTTTTTTTTTTTGTCTTTAGATATCTGAATTGATGTTTAATACTTTCCATTGATATTCACTGATTTATCTACTCACAGGGCCTATTGTAGGCATTCATTGTGTGCTCATGGGGAAGATTATAGATAGAGGTTAAGACTAAGGTAGGCCCCTCAGCAGAGCACAAAAGAGAAGTGAAAAAGTAAAGCTTTCTAATAAAGCCAACTATTTTCATTAAATTGTGTTGCAAGGTATAGTAAGGATACAAAATAGAAATTAAATAAAAATAGAGAAATCAAGTTTATTTTATGGGAAATGTTATTTTTAATAGTAGTAGGAATTATCCATTATAGAAATAGAAGATAAAAATGATGGAGATATAAAGTTTAGTTATCAGGACAAAGTCCCAGAATAGGTGATCAGGGAGCTTGGCATATTAAATAACACCCATTTCTTCAAAGCAGAATTATCTCTTAGATGAAGATTTTTAATCAATTATAGTGTAGGGATTTAGAGTAGAAAATTCACATTTCACTGTAATACATCCATATTTAGTGGAACATACCACTAGGCATTTCTTAAGCCATTCACCACAAGATATGTGAGCGTGGAAAAAGGGGAGAAAAGAACTTCTTCACAGGCAGCTACCTATATAGGTAACTCAATCAGCTGTCGCAGTTTAGAAAAAGCGTATTTCACCAGAAGGGATGAGTTAATGGGCAGAAGATAAGGACCATAGGTAGCTGAACTCTTCAGAAACTGGAGTTATTCCTGTAACCATCATGAAGTTCTGGGTGTCTGTCTACTTGTTTTCTTGAGGAAAATAAATAGAAGGTTTGGTCTATTACTCACAGATTTTCCTTCCATTCTCCGAACTCCCCTCCACATTCCATTTCTCATATGCTATGGAAGACACTTGGAACTTATTCTGAAGTGGGGTAGTAAATATGAGAGAACTATAAAATTATCTGTCAAAGAATTTCAAGAACAGGCCTCTAGAGGGCAACTATAGAAATCACACCCTCGTCTCCTATTAATCACAACTCAGAATTTAAAGGCCTCAACTGCCTTTCGGAGGTGATCCTGGAAACTGTGTGGTTTATCAGTTATCTATTCTCTGTGGAAAAACTCAACTTCTATTTGATAACCAGTCCTAAAATTGGCTTTTCATTTTTAAATTATGGAGGGAGCACTCCACCCATTTTATATGTCAAAGTCTTCACTTAATCTAATAAAAAGTGAGGCAAAGAAGCCTTTCTTGGAGAGAAAAAAGAATGAAATACCAGTTATCTGCAATAACATACATTTATTTGATCTCATTTTCTCTAAATTATGAATGGAATATAAAAGGATACATAAAACATAAAATTGTTCATCCATCTCTTGCTCTCTCTCTTTCTCTGTCATTGACACACACACATTCACACCAAAATGTAATTTACATGTTTTTAAAATAGGACACTCATTATTGAGAGAATACAACCTTGTTGAGAATTAGAAGAGTATGAGTATCTCATTTACCTTTGAATCATCAGGACATAGATAATCTTGGTGTTTATTCATTCATCCAGTTCTCATTAACTGTTATTTTGAATAAATTAGTCACTATTTCAAAATTATTTTCCAAACCTAAAACACATTAGGCCATGAGGAAAAAAAATTCTTTAAAAATATATTTTTGGCAGTGATGACAGCAAAAATCTGAATGTCTCAATTTCACCATGTCCTTTCATGCTGAGGTTTAAATAAATTAATCCATATAAAGAAATTAGTATAATACTTGATAGTAGATATTGAAAGAAATTACTTTTTCTCCTTTCCTTCTCTAATTTGGATTACATAACTGTAAATACACATGGAATCCTAAAATATTATGATTTGGGGCTGTGACAGAAAAAAAGCTATTCATAGATTTCCTGGTTTGTGAGGAAAGCAGTATGAAATAACATAGACCTTTGAAGCCAGAATACACCATCCCTTTAGTAATCTGAGTGTGCTTGTTTAGTGAATCAGTTAGAAAATCTTCATTCATCTCATAAATTACTTTAGGTATTTCTTCTGTCAATCTAGCTCTAGATTGAGGAATATTGCATGCAAAACAAACAGGAAATCATTAAAGAACATTTATGTGCTAACTGATCAGCTTGAACGGCCTTTTAAAAGTCAGTTTAAATGACTATTGCAATACTGGAATGGGGTAATGAAAATGAAGGGTGAAAATTGCAAGTCTTGAATTATCTTCTGATATAAAAGCCTTAACAAATATACTTTATGAGGAATTTACTCACCAAAGCTAGAGTCTAATTTTTAAAACCCTGTGATTAATAGTAATAGTAATTTCATAAATGTATGAATAATTTTTTCTCATTCAGATTATAGACATATTACTAAGAATAAACAAAAACAAAATTTAGTGGTCCTCTTTTAGAAGGAATTCATCAGAACAATTAAAATTAAGGAAGAGGTTGTTAGTTTCATCTGTAAAGATGGCTTGTATTGAATAGCTTTCTTTGAAGATGAAATAATGAAAGGCATGAGGTTTGTGTGCAGAAATGAGAAAACAGAAGGTAGGATATGGCTACCACAAATAACCATGAATCCTTTTCTGTCATCTGCAAAATAAATGACCAAGAATGATCTTGAAGGTAATGTATTTTGTCACTTGAGTGACAGTGTAGTTTGCAGCTCACAACACTAATTCTAGAGGGATAATGAAGGAAAATATAGATACTTCTGTTACTTCAAAAAAAAAAAAGTAGGTCACTACTCAATATATTCAAATCGTAACTATATGAGATAACTGTCTTTCTTATAGCAAACAGCTTAGATTCCTTGTGAGCTAGTGCTTTGTGACATTCAAACAAATTTTTTATTTTTATCTCACCAAATGAGTAATGTTTCAGGCAAGCAACAAACCATAGTAGTCCTGTTTCAGTAAAGTCTGAAATTAGGATATAGAAAGTAAATTTTAAAATACTCCAAAGAGCTAATAAGTTTGCCTATAAATCGTTATCCCACTTATAGCACAGCTAACAAGACAGGGGTCTATATTCAACATTATTAGATATGAAGAAATGAGAAAGTGATGAAGCCTCTCTTCCCTTCTTCCATTATAAATAGGTAATACCTGCCCTTGTTCAGGTAACATTGCTTAAAGTAAGGCAGCACTATGCTACTCAGGAATAGTAATGGAAAAATCATAAGGGTACTTCATAGTTAGCTATTCATAGCATCTTCTTTCTTCTTCCCTTAAATGATGCTTGTTTCCAGCTCAGATTTTTAGGGTTTTTTCCCCTTAATTCTCTCTTGCCTTAGGATCTAGCTATATCCCAATGTATTCCCCTCCAAAAATGTCCAATATGCAGTCACCAAAACTTATAATTGGCCCATTCTCTGTTTTGAATTTGAGCATAGGGCATGAAGGAAGGTTAGAATTTAACTCCAAATGGAACATTTCCACAGGTTTATTTATATATCATACATGCATTACTAAGCCAGTGTTTTGGAACTCAAATACAACAAACCATAATTCAATGCTCTTTAAAATCCCGGTGGATCAGAATTATGAAGTAATTATTATAATATTCAGTCAATTTATCGAGAAAGCACTATGTTAGCTCCTACGTGGCTTTGGTATCGGGCATAGTATAATGCATACTGTGTTTTGGATGAAATGTATTGACCTTGTGTACGTGCTGAAAGTAAATCATGTGTATTTTCTCATTGTACCATTTTATTTTTCTGTGAATTCTTTGAAACATAAACTAAGAATTTCTATCTACTTAAAAATAAGCTTGATGCTTCTTTTCCTTTGCAGCTAGTGTTTTTGAAAGCAATTACCTATGTAAGTTATAAACCTTGTCTTATTTCTTAACATATCATTTTGAATTTTTTAATTTAATCTTCTTAGTTATTTTTTTTTTCCAGGGGACTAATCTTCAAGGTTCAAAAGAAAGCCTGTACCAGACACATGTACCTTGAAACAATTATTTGTCCACTTGTGTCCAAACAGATATGCCTGTTTAGATCTACCGGTCTTCCCAGTTATACAAAAGCTTTCCAATGATGACATTATCAACACACAGGAAAATTGTGATTATTCTCCAAGGCCCTCAGCTACAGAAATCTTGGCATGTTCTCTTTAATATCACACATGCTATAAGTTTTTTGAGGACAGAGACCCTTTCTGTCTGACCATTTTATTCCAAGAGCTTAGGTTGTTCTAGATACATGGTAGGTGGTAATTAAAAGATAAATAAAATCCCTGGAAAGACTTACATGAGAAATACACAAAACTACAAATCAGTAAGAAGGGTATTCCCTAAAGACTGGATGCGATTGTAAGTGTGTCTCAAATCATTTGAGATTTGTGTTCTTCTTTCATTACTATTACACTTTTCTGGCAGAGATTAAATATTCAAAATTACTTAATACTTACAATAATCTATGTTATTTATAATATAACATAATTTATATGTAATTATAAATGTAAAGCAACTACATAGTATCAAGTATTAAAGAGCTATAATAATAAATTTTAATGATATAATATTTAGTCTGTTCTCTGGAAATATTACCAGCCAAATTTTCAAGGATCCCCCAAGCATAATCCCTTTAAAGCATAAAATATATATGTTTCTTAATTAAACATTTTATATGGATTCTCCGCTTTCAGGAATAAAAGTCTATAGTTTGATGTTATTGTCCTGCAAGCAAAACCTCATTGTAGTTGTGCCTATTTGAGGCTGCAGTGCTATCTCACAATACATCTTAATATGACTGTTATGCTTCACGCCTCTTCCTTCACACTGTTTCGCACCGCATTGACCTCTATATTCCACTATAATAGACTTCCTGCTAACGTACACCATCATTTAAGACCTTACCCTCATGTCTCAGAATGTTACCTTCCTTTGCTCCCTTGGCAACATAAGAATTTATCAAATCAAATTCAATTTGTATTTTTTTTTATGTTTCCACCTTTATATAACCTTCCACTTGGGAACTACATTGCATTCCTGTTTTTACTTTTGTTCATTTCCGTATTTCTGTTCTTAGAACATAGGTTAAAATTAAATTGGAATGTACTATTTATTTATTAAAGCATTTAAGCATAATTTTTGCCTTGCCTTACATGATTTAAAAATCATTTCACATTTATGTGAATTTCATTTTTTTACTTGCTCTAACAATTATTTTTGTATCTAAATACTTCCAGTCCCAAGCTTCTATAGATTGGTGTGTTTGAGCTGGAATATGTGTAAGATTTTTAATCCTCCCTATACGTGTAACAGTCGATTGAAACTTGCAATCACTTATGAAAAAGAAAAAAAGTGGGATAGATAAAAAATTATATTCTTACAATAGCAGTAATTCAAAATTTCCCTTTTAGTCTCTTTAAAGATTATAGAACATTAACTATTAAACCATCAATTACAGTCAGGGTTAAAATCTGCATCAGGGGCGCCTGGGTGGCGCAGTCGGTTAAGCGTCCGACTTCAGCCAGGTCACGATCTCGCGGTCCGTGAGTTCGAGCCCCGCGTCAGGCTCTGGGCTGATGGCTCGGAGCCTGGAGCCTGTTTCCGATTCTGTGTCTCCCTCTCTCTGCCCCTCCCCCATTCATGCTCTGTCTCTCTCTGTCCCAAAAATAAAAAAAAAAATAAAAAAAACCTCTGCATCAATTATTTCTTAAGAAAAAGGTTGATGATACACATATTCAACAGATCTATATATAAAAATCTTCCATAAAGTATTAAGTGCAACCACACTTTTAAATTTTCCTTAGCGTTACAAACTGTAAATTCAAGCATACCTAAGTGGTTTTAAGGTTTAAATTGGTCATTCAATTTAAAATGCCATATCTGAAGTTGAGGTTTTGTTTCTGCTCCATGACCATTCTTTTGTCTCTGTCAATAGAATTTATCACAGTGGATCACAAAGCATGATCTTCTCAATTATTGTCTCTATCTCTGAGGCTAAGGACAGGGTGTTTCATGTTCCATTTATCCTCTTGTCGAACATTTGTTTCAGGTGGTTTATATTCATGCTTCATGTATTGTTATTTCTTTCCCATATTTCTTTTTGACACTGAAGCTGTGGACATTAATTCTGTCTTGCCAATGCTCTGTTTTCACTTTTTTTAACGTATTTACCTCCTTCAGATGTTTGGCTTTTATTTCATTTATCTTCTTCTTTTTTTTTTAATCTTCCACTAGGAAATTATTCATGTTCAGTCCGATTCAGAGAAAAAAATTCCTCATGAAATTTACATTTTATGATTTAAAATTATGTACCAGACAACAGTTTCTACCTCTCCATTATTTTTTCCTTCAAGATATAACATGCTTCCCGAGATTTATGCAAACACTTTATATCAAAATTTGCAGATACTGAAAAGTGCTTCAGAAATATTATCAATAATTTATCTTGAAATAATGAAAAGACCAACAATAATTAAAAATAAATAAAAAATTTGCTTATTTTACTGGCACCAGTCCACTTAAAATATGTAAAGTTTAGCAGTTTAATATTTGTGATCTTTTTGTTCCCCCAAAATATTTTTATAAGCATTGGTTTTCAGTTATTGAAAATTTAAAATATTACATACATAGAAAAGTGTGCAACTCATAATTGTACAACTTGATGAATTTCCTTAAAGTGAATTTATCTGTTTACCAATCATCTAGATCAAGAAAGAAATTCTTTTAAGAACCCCAAAAGCTCCCTCATGCCCCTTTCCTATTGCAAGCTTTCTCACCCATGGGTAACCAGTGTTCTGATTTCTTTTCTATATGGGTTCATTTTTGCAGGTCCTTAAACTTTGTCCAAACTGAATTACTGTGTTTGATTTCTTAAATTCAGTGTTATGCTTCTGAGAGGATTTAAGTGTTGCTAGTAATTACCACATTTCACTATTTAGTTGTTTGGCTTATATGGCAGATGTTCATATGTAATATGTAATATCTTGAAAGAACAGAGACAGTTGCACAGTGTGAGTTCATTGACAATCATTAATTTGTGTCTTTCAGGATAATATGACATATTACAGTTTACTTGTGCTTTACTTAATAGATTTGGGCATTTTGTAACTTAGTGTTAAACTAATTATCACAAAATATTCAAGTAACTATAAAAGATCTGTGCAAAGGAAACAATTATTTATAATAATGTTGAAGATATAATATTTACTTTTAATAACACTACTTGCTTTAAAGCTTATTTTATGGCTTAAAAGGTATGTCTCTTTTTGTCCTTTTTCTTTCCTCTTTATGTAACATCATTATTTTAAAATATGCATCTTGAAAACAGCACAGATAGTTAGGTTTAACTTTTCTTTACTCAAGTTTGACAATGTCAATCTTTTACATGGAGAATTTATTCAATTTACATTTAATGCAATTAATTATGTATATGGTTGAGTTTATGGCTACTACATTAGTATTTTTATCAGTATATCAGTTCATATTCTTCTTTCCTCTTTTTCTTTTATTTTTATTGTTTATTAAAGAAAAAGAGGGGTGCATGGGTGGCTTAGTCAGTTAAGGCTCAACTTGGGCTCAGGTCATCATCTCATGATAGGTGAGTTTGAGACCCGCATTAAGCTCTGTGCTGATAGCTCAGAGCCTGGAGCTTGCTTTGGCTTCTGTGTCTCCCTTTCTCTCTGCACCTCCCCTGTTCATGCTCTCTCTCTTTCTCAAAAATAAATAAACATTTAAAAGAAATTAAAAAAAAAAAAGAAAAAGACAAGAGGCAGTCTAGAAAGTGTAGCAAAGTATCAGTCTTAACAATAGTGAGAGAAACAAGAACCAAGATGAAATGCAGTCAGGCTCCTTATTGTATTAGTCAGCATTTGCTGTGGCAACACACAATCCTAAATTGATTATGGCTAACAGTAACAAACATTTACTTACTTGCTTGTGTTTAGGAGGGCTTGTGTGGGTCAGTTGTAGCTCTTCCAGCCTTTGTATATATCATCTCACTCCAAGCCTTAAATGAAAGAACAGCTCAACCATTCAAATATACTTAAAATGTTTTCTGAGATTGAGAGTACAACATGTCTGACTGTTCAGATTCCATTAATGCAAATAGATTATATGGACAAACTCAAATTTAATGGATCTGGAAAACATACTCTGTCTACAGAAAGGGCATTGAAGGAGAATATAGTTGTGAACAAATAATATCCTTTACCAAAATCTGGATTAAGAAAACAGTACAGGGGCGCCTGGGTGGCTCAGTCAGTTGAGCGTCCAACTTCAGCTCAGGTCATGATCTCACAGCTTGTGAGTTCAAACCCCGCGTCAGCTGTGCTGACAGCTCAGAGCCTGGAGCCTACTTTGGATTCTGTGTCTCCATCTCTCTGCCCCTAACCCACTCGCATTCTGTCTCTGTCTCTCTCAAAAATAAATAAACATTAAAAAAAAACAAAAAACAAACAAAAAAGAAAACAGTAGAAAGTCATATTTTCTGGTAAATATGGAATGTACTGTCTGAAGAGCTATCCTTATTTTAAGAGCAATGTTTTAAATACTATAAATTCTTGATTTATATAAACAAGCTTTTATTTTTTATTTATTTATTTTTTTTAATTTTTTTTTCAACGTTTTTTTTTTTTTTAATTTATTTTTGGGACAGAGAGAGACAGAGCATGAATGGGGGAGGGGCAGAGAGAGAGGGAGACACAGAATCGGAAACAGGCTCCAGGCTCCGAGCCATCGGCCCAGAGCCTGACGCGGGGCTCGAACTCACGGACCGCGAGATCGTGACCTGGCTGAAGTCGGACGCTTAACCGACTGCGCCACCCAGGCGCCCCAATAAACAAGCTTTTAAATACATTGGTAAATTTACCAAAAGTTAAGAACAAAATCCAAGACCCAAAGGCATTCCTGATAAAGCATCAGCTGAAAACCAAACAATAAGCTGATACTGAAGTGCCAATGAATTTGGCTCCTGCTCTCTCTGCCCCTCCCCCACTCGTGCTCGTGGGCGTGCGCTCTCTCTCTCAAAAATAAATAAACATTAAAAAATAAAACATTTTAAAGTGCCAATGAATTTGGGGCATTTTCCAAATTTGGGGACCTGGAAGCTTGGGCTTTAATGACCACATGGGTTATAAAAGACAAATACTTGGGTACAAACAACCAAGACAGAAAATTAAAATCCCTCCCCCTGATAAAAACAGGACACTCAAAGTGCTACACACAGAGAAAACATGATGGCTAGAATATTTTCTAGCCACTGGCAGAGGAAGGAAAAAAGAGGAAACTTTTCTTTTAGTTTGGGCTCTGAGTTTAAAAAATAAAATAATGTTCTGAGAATTTAAAATCAATGCCCTAGCCATGAGCAAAGTATCCATAGCATATAAAACTGATATTACCAGCATTATTTGGACATTCACATAAATTGGTCCTGTTAGAATAGGTGGCCTAATATATTTCCACAGGATATGAAGTAGAAAGGGGATACTTTCAGTCATAACTTACAGTATTCTCATTAACAGAACTCAAAACAAATACTTTTAAAGATTACACCACTGACAAGAAATCAAACCACGAGAGTCACCAAAATCATGAAAAAACCCCAATTAGACATCTAAGAACTTCAAGCAGAATTATGGGAAAGATAAAATAAGTTAATTTGAAATGACTTATAACTAAAAAACAATAACAACAGCAACAAAAAAAGTAAAATCTGAGTAATGAAAAAACACCAAAAATAAGAGAACTTTGAAATTAAATATTACTTCTCATAGTTAAAAATAAATTTAAAACCTAATTGATTCTGGGTTTTAATTAATAAATAGTTCAGTAAATATTTTCATACAAAGATATATGTTAATTATGCATATATATGTATTTTTTATATATGTATTAACATGTTTTTATTTCTCTTGGTTAAGTACTTAGGAATGGCATTTCTTGGGTCATGTAGTAGGTTTACACTTAATTATATAATAAATTGTGAAATATAATAAGAAACTTTTCTCCAAAACGGTTATACAATTTTTTATTCTCACCATTGGTATATAAAAGTTCTAGGCACTCTGCATCTGCATCATCTTTTAGCATTATTAGTCTTTTTTAATGTTGACCATTCTAATGAGTGAGTCATGATGCATCTTTTCATGTGTTACTATTTACCATCCGGTAAATAAAGAAACTTGGGCATATCAGCAATTAAAAAAAAGTTTGACATATACAGCAACATGGCTAAATCTCACAAACAATATAGTAAATAAAACAAACACAGAAGAGTGAGTGAGGTCTGATTCATTCTGGAAACTTCAAACTGGAATATCAGTGGTTTTCTGAGTTCAACAGTGGAGGAGGGGATTGTTTGGAAAGGAACTTGAGGAAAAATTTGGATGATAAATATGCTATATATGTTGATTGATAAATATTCTACATATTGCTTATTCTGGTGATTTAGTAGTTTTCAAAACTCAACAATTTGTATAGTTTAGGTAATATTTTTGTACCTAAATAATGTGTCAATAAAGATTATTTAAATATTTGAAAAATCATTGTGATTATGAATAGTTGAAAGCAGATTAGTGAACTAGAAGATAGATTTTTAGAAAATACTCAAATGCAGCATAAAAATAAAGCAATAAAACATATGAAAGAGAAATAAACACAGAGGTGAAATACTTATTTGATGAGATCATTGATGATGACTTTTTTAAAGAATTTTTTTCTTAGAATCAGATAACAAAACATATCAAAGGAAGGGTAAATAAAGATAACTCAACTTATAGATAATATTAAACACATACTAATATATCTACAGAATTCAAACTATAATAAACCTTAAATGAAGCAAAAGATAGTCAAGGACTATTCCACTGATAGTCGACATCTCAACAAATTATTTTGAAAAGGTATACATAAACATGTAGTTAAATCCGAGATTATATTGACTGAATATAATATATAATTTATTTTATTAAAAATGTTTAAAATAATTTTTCTAGTTAAAAATAACAGGCAAATTTGTAAGGATGGTCTTATGTGCTCATTTGTGTCCCACTCAAAATTCCTATTGTGAAGTCTTATCCCCCAATACTTATGAATGAGATTATAATAGGGGACCGTCTTTACAGAGACAGTTAAGTTAAAATGAGCTCATTAGGATGCACCCTAGAACAGTATGACTGATATCCTTATAAGAAGAGGAAATCTGGATGTAAATACATACATAAGAATACATATACAAGGAAGATGATATGAAGATGGAGAGTTAAGACAGCCATCTACAGGACAAGGAGAAAGGCCTGGCACAGATTCTTCCCTACCCTGAGAAGGAACCAACCTTGCCAATACCTTGACCTTAGACTTTCATTTCCAGAAACGTGAGAAAAAATTTTTTGTTTCAGCCACCCAGTCTGTGATACCTAGTTCTAACAGCTGTAGCAAACTAATACAGATGGTTATTGGAATTAAAGTATTTTATGGCACTTGTACTATTAATAAGAGATAGATAAATGTGATTTATCTTTCTTACATCAAACATTTATTTTTAACTGTTAGGGGTGAGTACTAAAATAATAAAAATATTTTTATTATAAAATATATAAAATATTAAATATATTTTTATATTTGAAATACAAAAATATATAATATTATAACATATATATTTAGGAATAATAAATGTAGATAAGTCATGAAAGTTAAAAAAAGATGCTATAATGACAGCTAAAACAGTAGTCATAATAAATATGTGTGAAATAATTTTCTACATTCATGTGAAAATTCTCAATATATATAAACCAAAAACTGGTAAAAGGACAAGTAGCTATTGAAAGCTATCATTATTTTAGAAGATGTTATTGAACCTTGTTCAAGATGTAATAGCTCAAACAAACAAAATCAATATATACATAAAAGTTTGAACATATAATTTAAAAATTCAATTTAATAATTAGAGAATGGATTTTGTCTATTAACCAGACTATAAGGTAACTTTCAATCATTTTAAAAATTTAAATATAGGGGACCTCTTTTGACTATAATAAAATGCAGTTATAAAACTATGAAAAAGAATTCAGATTTTAATGATGTTATTTAGGCTTTTTCCTATTCTCCCTAGAAATCATGCAAAATAAGAAAGAATAAAAAGACACATTCCTCATTTAATATACATGGAGTTGGCTTAAAGCACAGACAAGGTGCAAGACTAATCAAAGAACAGATAATATTCATTGAAGGAAATGGAGAATAAATGCCATGGATGCAGCTGTTAGAAAACACTGGATAAATAAACTTACAAAAAGGCAAGCTACATGTGGTGCAATATAACTTCCAAAATATTTGGTCAGAAGGGTATAAAATCATTCTGCAGCGTCTTTTGTAGAACCAATAGATGCCAGAAACCGGACCAGGCTAAGCTCCTGCAACTGAAAAGTGTGGTCTGAGAAGCAAAGTATCAGCATCACATGGAGATGGTTAGAAATTCAAAATCACAAGCTCTGAGCCATACTTAGCCCAACTCTACATTGCAGCAAAATTATTAAATGATGTGCATTCACATTAAATTTGAGGGGCACTGGGATAGGCCAAATGAGAATATTCAGAGACAAGCCATATTTTCAAAAGGCAGTCAGTCTCCGAGGCACTGCATTTGGGGGCAGAAGAGCAGGGAGAGAGAGAGCGCTCAAAGACTTTCCGCTGTGTGAAATGCTCAGCTCCTGTGTCAGTTGTTTAGGGAGAAATAAAATATAAACATTCTTAGAAACAAAACTGTAACACAAAAGGAAAATACCAGCCTTTTGAAAATCAGATTTTAATTTCACCCCTACTCAAGAAGGCTGTGAATGTATAATCTGAATAAGTTTCTCCTGCTTCAAGGATAATTATTTTAAAAAAAGGAAAACTAATACCATCAATACAGAGATATTAAAGTGCAAAACATGCAAAACAAATTAACAGCTGAACAGCACTCAAGATAAATGGATGAAAACAGAGACGATATTGGAACGTGACTAAAACAATCATTGGAATATTTAACACTGTGAAGAGAAAGCACAAACCCCTGTGACAACAGGGGATGATATAAAAGATGGGAAAAAGTAGGCGACAAAATGTAAGGTAACAGAAATCGGGGGGGGGGGGGAGAAATTAAAAATGACAAAAACTGAAAAAGAATATAGAACATTGAAGATACTAATGACAAGAGTACAGAAATGAAAATAAAAATTCGCAATGAAAAGCAAAGATCATATCTGCATTTCAAATACATGAAGAAGAAAATCAGAATAGAACAAGATAATCCTCCTGAAAGAATGGGAAATGTAGAAGTAAACAATGTTTACATTGTATCACGGTAAAGCTTTACCCAGTATTTCAACAAGAGAATGTCCTTAGGGGTGCCTGGATACCTCAGTCGGTTAAGCCTCTGACTCTTGATTTCAGCTCAAGTCTCATGGTTCACGAGCTGGAGCCCTACATCAGGCTCTGTGCTGACAGCCTGTTTGGGGTTCTCTCTCTCTCTACCTCTCTCTGCTCATTTCCTACTAGTGCATGCTCTCACCTATCTCTCTCTCTCTCTCTCTCTCTCTCTCTCTCTCTCTCTCTCTCTCTCAAAATAAATAAACTTTTTAAAAAGTTTAAAAATAAGATAATATTCTTAAACTTTAAATGATATTAATAATTTTAAGAGACATTCAGGTGAAAACCTATTTATAAGCATGTGGAAGGACAACCAGGATTATCTGCTTTGATTCCCCATAATGAATTCTGCCAGGTCTACCTGTCAATGGGTTACCTGGGTGCAGAGCCTGCCCCTCCCACCCAACTGCCTGCCCCTCCACTGCTACAAGAGGATGCACAAACAGTTCCAGTTCCTATAGAAAGTATGGCTTACTCCTCACTCCAGCAGGAAGAGTTACCCACAGTATCATATTGCCCCAGGTTTTCTAAGTGGAGGGCGAGTCCAATTCCCATAAATCCCCATAAGCTTAAATTGCTTTTATGCTAATGCAACTGTACTGCCCCTCTCTTGCAAGACTATGCCCACAATCTCAGCATACAAAAAGTGGGGAAGGTAGTATAATGAAAGTGAACCAAAAACTCTACATAGCATTGAAAATATATGAGCCAAAGCAATATTCAAAGGTATATCTCTCATAACATTAATAAGAGTAAATGAAAGTATGGTATCATTTTTATTGTGTTTAAAATATGCGAGGCAGTATTATATATCATTAAATTAGAAAGACATACATGGTGTATTCGTTTGCTACAACTTCTATTAAAAGTACCACAGACTGGGTGACTTAATTAGAAAAAAAATTATTTATTTATTTATTTATTTATTTATTTATTTATTTATTTATATTTATTTTCGCAATTCTGGCGGCTATAAATCTAAGATCAAGGTGGTGTTGGCAAGGTTGATTCTTTCTGAGTGCCGTGAAGGAAGTATCTGTTCCGAGATTCTCCTTGGCTTTTAAATAGCCATATTCTCCCTGCATCTTCACACCATCTTCTTTCTCTGTGTCCAAATTTCTGCTTTTTATACAGGCATTATTATTACTGTATAAGGCCCTACCCTAATGGCCTTGTTTTACTTGATTACTCCCCCCCCCCCCCCCCGCCAAAAGACCCAGTCTTCAAATAAGGTCCCATTTGGAGCTGTTGGAGGTTACAACTTCAACATGTGAATTTTGAGGGGAACATATTTCAACACTAGGGTTGCTAAATGTCTCTTGGCATATGTATCATCTATCATGATTATCCCAGCGAAAGTGTAAAGGTGGAACATGGATAGTTATCCAAACCTCAATGTCCCTTTGAACATCTCCACATTGATTTCTACAACCACCCACCTGCTAGGAGTTTTGAAAATCTCTTTCCTTTCCTTCCTTCCTTCCTTCCTTCCTTCCTTCCTTCCTTCCTTCCTTCCTTCCTTCCTTCCTTCCTTCCTTTTTCTTTCTTTCCTTCTTTCTTCTCTCTTTCTTTTACTTTTCTTTCTTTCTTTCTTCTTTCTTTCTTTCTTTCTTTCTTTCTTTCTTTCTTTCTTTCTTTCTTTCTTTCTTTCTTTCTTTCTACTTTCAGGATAAAGAAGCTCTTCTTTTCTGGAGAGCTCTGGGTCTGAAGCAAAACTTGGCATGATTTTTTTGTCCTAGGCTGAGTAGTTTTAACCTCAATCTCCAATGATACAGACATTCATTTTACTGGGATTTTTAATAGGGAAATTTGAAAAGTCTTACCATTTACTAAGAGACTTAATTGTTTCAATCGTCCTTAATACTTAGGAAAAGAAGAGAGAGCCAGTGACATTTTAAACTATGTTAGCACAGTTAGCTGATGCTCTTGGGCTTCCTTGGCTAAGAGTGCTGTCTCTGGCCTTCATTTCCATGAGGTCCACACTCTCCAGAGTTCATGACTTTCACTATCAAGTTTGATACAAGTTACCCTATGAGATTGGCTACTTGACTCCAGATTTTGGGCTCTTAACTTTTCTCAGAAATACATCACAAATCATACATAGGACTCATGCAGCATGCCCAGTCTTATCGTCAACAAGGACAAGCTCCTTTTCTTCACATTCTTGGAATAGGCTCTAAATGACCTGAGACTAAA
The DNA here is from genome assembly GCF_028018385.1 of Neofelis nebulosa. Taxonomy (NCBI): domain Eukaryota; kingdom Metazoa; phylum Chordata; class Mammalia; order Carnivora; family Felidae; genus Neofelis; species Neofelis nebulosa. The sequence continues at coordinate 132,303,016 of NC_080783.1, forward strand.
GAATTTGTCTTCTGGAAAAGATACCAGAAGAGGAAAATGTCTTAGAATCATGTTGGAAAAGACCCTATTAAATACTTTTGAACACTAAATCAGCACTTAATCATCAGAGTATTGATCCATGGCTAAATGTGTCCTAGCTGAAAAGATATAAGACATGGACTGCCATTATATCAGGAAATGTAAAACGAGGAGTCTTAATAATACTTCAGTTATAAATGGCTTTAGATGGTATATCAGTCATGGTTTGGTCAGTAGAAAGAAACCACACAATAATTTGAACAGCAAAAGGTCAATATAAAGAATTATTAACTGTAACAGGGGATTTGAGTAATGTGGGAATGGCTGATAAAATAAAAGTAACTATAAAGAATATAGAACAAAGCTCAGATCCAGAAATTGTTAGGCCAGGGGGGTGGTTCACTGAGGAGCAAAGAAGTCATGATGCTTGCTGGCAGAACTTACTGGGAATATGTTCTCTGGAACTTGTTCTCAGGATCCTAGAGTAAGCTAGTGGCACTCTGCTACCTTGGGAGGGGATATCCTACAGGAAGCTGTTGATTTCTGGGTACTGCTAAGCACCATATACTGAAGGTGTTGGATGCTGTAGAAGCCACCCATGCTGTAGGAGTTAGATGGTAGGGAAGCTGTGTGTGCTGCAGGAGTCACCCATGTGAGTGCGTTGAAAAATGGAAGGAAAACACTTCTTCCTGCTATGTCTCTCTAGTAATCTCTACTGACAAAGCTTAACATTATGCCAACTGGCAAAGGAAAAATGTTACAAAGACCCAGATCCCACTTCACACAGCAGAAAATGAAATGTGAATTTGGAGTTGAGAGACAATAGATAGATAATTGGCACAGAACTTTGGATCAGGAAAATAATTACATGACATGAGCAGATCCCACGTAAGACCTACCAAACAAAATCTAGATGATTGTAAGCAATTTCATGCTTTAATTGGCATGTTGTTTTCTCTTTGCTTTTTTATTTCCTCTTTGCTTTCATCAATTTTTAAAATCTTAACCATAATATTTATAATGTCTCTGTTCTTAAAATTACCCTCTGTGTGTTTAATTAGTCCTTGGTCTGAGTCCATCCATTGGCTTCAACATATTTTTTTTAATTATTTGACTAAATGTTAATTCAAACATTATTAGTTTGCATGCCTTTTTTTTCATGGATGCCAACAATTCCCTTTAGAACCAATAAATTATAAAAATAAATAAATTAAATAAACAAATAAGTAAAAATGGTTTCATGAGTAATTGAACTCAACTAATAGTTAGTTGATTTTTACATGTAATATAGAAAGAAAATGTCAAATAAAAACCATCCAAAAAAAACTGTTTGCATGTCATTTCTTTGAAAGGAACAACAATGAAACAATTTCCAGGGGTCATTTGCCTTTGTCATCAAACTCTCTTACAGATAAGTCTCAGAGAGGAAACCAAAAAAGGTGATATATACTTACTAACAATAATCTTACATAGAAGTCTTACTATGTACATGAGTACTTTGGAAAATCAATAGTGTTAAGACTTTCATCAAAGTGTGAAAAGACTTTGATAATGGTACTTTTTAAATAAAGTTTGTTTTTAAAAATTTGTTATGTTATGGGAAGTTTTATCTGTTTTTAATGTTATATAGATTTACTAAATAGTGTTACTATATCTCTTTTTAGGAAATTTATCTGGGGGTTCCTGGGTGGCTCAGTCAGTTAAGTGTCCAACTCTTGGTTTCCACTCAGGTCATGTTCTCATTGTTTTATCATTTGAGCCCATGTCAGGCTGTGTACTCTTGACAGTGCAGAGCCTGCTTGGGAATCTGTCTCTCCCTCTCTGTCTGTATGCTGTCTCTGTCTCTCAAAATAAATAAATAAACTTAAAAAAAGGAAATATATTTGAAGATTTTTGTTTGAATACACAAAGCTACATGCTACATATATAGGTGCATATATATATATATATATATGCACCTATATATTTTATGTCATAAAACAGGCTTCACCATTCTGTGGGCTTATGACTCTTAAATACCTTTCATCTTCCTTTGATTAGTTTCCTTTCATTGAATTGCATGTGCTTTTTGTATCTGTGTAACCCACTGTCATTTTGCATGGCTGTTTCTGTGTCTGACACTAACACTAAAATTTATAGACCACAGATTCTGGGACTACTTCTCTACATTATCAGCATGACAGATGCCTTGTAAAATGAGTAGGTTGTTCTCTTTTTAGCAACCAATTAATGTGTACACTTTACAACAATGTTGTTTCAGTGATGATGGAAATACTCTAAAGTTTCACTGTCAATATGGTAGCCTCTAGCCACAAGTGATGACTGAGCATTTGAAATGTGACTAGTGTGCCTGGAGAATTGACTTTTAAATTTTATTTATTTAATTAATTTAAATGGAAACTAGTACAAATGGCTACTGGTGAAGCAATGACAATATGACAATACATTACTGGAGGGTGGAATGACAGGAATCAGTAACTGAATGGAAAGAGTCCATTTTTTCTTTAACAAAAATTCAAGATAAATATTCTGGGGCTTTGTTTGGCATACCCAGACATTAATGATCTGTGTCATCCTCTAGGGAGAATATTTGCATAATGGTACTAAGTGATGCTTCTTATTTGGGAAACAACATGCTTCTGCACACTGATACGTGAATGAAAATTGAGTCTAATATCTAGGACTTCCCAGTCCCAGATGTCACTATTTTGTATGAGTAGCCTATCAGCAAGCCAGATGACTCTATGAAACTCTATATAATTGCCTCCAAAGGAAGATCTTTGCATGAATTTCATTTATACTACTTAAACTTTCATTGTAACACTCATCAGATTTGTCAGTTTACTGCTCTCAATGAGAGAAGATTGTGATTCATTCTCTAGGCTTTCCAGAGTCAGAAAAATAATTGAAAACACTACTGTTGTCTTACTATTTCTTCTTTGTAAATATGAATCTTATTAAATATAAAAGTTGAATTTGTGTTACAGTTGAGAAATATCATCTATTTAAATTTTTTTTGTGTTAAGTGACATTAGACATCAATTAATTAAGGTTAAAAAACCGTAAGTAGTAGATAACTGATATATCTTCTTTAAACTATAGACACACACACACACACACACACACACACACACACACACACACAAAGATGTCTTAGGTGCTTCTAAATATTTTTCTGTAACCAAACTAGAGATAATCCCATACATTTAGTGACTACTACAGGTTTTATTGTGTTTATTTGATTATTTAAGTCAAGTTCAAAGATTTAAGTTATTCTCTTCTACTGATGTTAATTCATTGCCCACTCCTATTTTACTTATAAAACTCTTATTTTGTTTACATATTTATCTGTTTATTCACTTTATTTGTCGTTTCCTTTTCCCATTACCTTACCTGATCATCCATTCTAATGGCTTTGGTATGTATCATTTAACTGATACATGTCCACCTTAAATATTTAGCTTTTTATATTCAATTTGTTTATGTGCATATATTTTTATTTAAAAACTATATTCTGCTATAGATGTATTTTTTTCTTTATCTCACAGCACTTTACTTTTAAGATTTAAACACCAATCTTTACAGGCACCTTATATTTTGCTCTTAACAAGTACAAATTTCATGGGGTAAATGAACCCACTTTCCTTATCAATTGCCCGAGTGATGGAAACCAGTTTCCTCAACTCCCAGTTACCACAGTGAACATTCTTTTCATGGACCTTTGGGAGATATTTTTCTCAGAGGTAGACCATAAGGTTACATGGATGCAAATGTGTATACGTCTTGTGGGATAAATAAGAATTCCTGTGTTGTCAGAGCCCACTTGTTGGCCTTCCCCGCCTTTATAAATATTGCCAGTCTGAGGTTTTAGTCAATTAAGTTAGGATTTGAGCAGCATTTAGATTTTGTTGTTGCTATCACAACCCTCAGAACACCACCGGCTTTAAATATTTCTAGAGTTCCCTTGTATTGTGTGCAGGGGCTGGTTTGTTAGTGAATTGTTCTTAATGTTTGCTCTGCCCTCAGTTTTAGGTCTTCCCTTTGTAATTCTTCCTCAGGGAACATCTCTTTCCTCTCTAACTTCCCTAACAATGAACTGCTGTTAATTGTTACTTGCTGTTTGTTAGCCTGGAGAAGGTATGGAGTGAATGGAGAGGATGCATTCTCTGTTGTGTTTCAGCTTTCTGCAGGAAATGTGGCCCTGGGTACCTGGGGTGGGGCTTTCTAAGTGACTCTACTCACCCCTGCTCCTGTCTCCTAAGACCTCTCATTTTCTGGGCCCAGGACCTTTACAGGTTCCATTGGGTCTTCACTTATGCCTTCAGGCAACAGATTTGCTGCCCTTCTGCAAGTAGCTTGAAGCTTTTGTTCCATAGGAAACATAGGAGAGAGTCCAAATGGGGCTTCATGCCTTTCCTTGTACAGCTACTATTTACTTCCCCAGGAGGACACCATGACACAGACTTTCTCAGGACTCCCATTCACCTCCCGTTCTTTCTTGTGAAAACCAAGAGAAGTTTGTGGTGAACAGACTAAAAACACGTACAAATTCAGTCTGTGTCTGTAGCTTACAGGACTTGCTTAATGTTAGTCTAGTCCACACGTGGCTTGTAGAAATTCATTATAAATTTTAGTTGAATTCTCTTCTTGATTTCCAGGCTGTATGGATGTCAATATCGGCCCCAGGTAATATTCACCATCTCACCATCACCTATCTTTCTTTAAAGTTCAGGTTAGTTAGTTGTCTTGTGATCTCAGTTTTCTGTTGGGTTTAAGAAGAGTTGTGTTTTTTGTCTGGCTTTTTACATTATAAATGTGAGGCTATCACTATTTTCAAGCTTCCTGCAAATGAAGCAGGAGCTAAAAGCTTATCAGGGTTCATGTTAATTTTTCTACATTGGGTGAGCATTTTTTTAAGCACTGCAAAACACATTCTGTCTCTTCTTCATTTATTAGATGTTCCAACTTTATCATAATTCTAGTTTTCATATATACATGGTCTATCTCTGAGGTCTCTATTCTATTACTGTGGCATACACCATGTGTTCTTAAATAGTCCCAAAATAATTTTATTACTATAATTTCATAGAGCATCTTTAGTAAGGCAAATACTATTCTTTGGTTTTCCAAGTCAGCTTATCAAACAGGGAACTTAATCCTTTCCTAAAAATATGTTAGGGATGCCTGGATGGCTCAGTTGGTTAAACGTCCAACTCTTGAGTTTGACTCAGGTCATGATCTCATGGTTTGTGAGTCTGAGTCCCACATCAGGCTCTGCACAGACGGTGTGGAGCCTGTTTGGGATCCTCTCTCTCCCTGTCTCTCTGCTTCTCCCTCCCTCTCTCTCTCTTTCTCTCTCCCTCTCACAAAGTAAATAAACTTAAAAATACATATTTTAGACAAATGTATTCAAAATGTTCTCAAACTGTACCAAAATAAAATACAAATGTAATTTTAAAGGAAATTCTATTGATTTATGAAAAAATTAGGGAATAAAAGTTAAGTCATATCATTGAGGAACACAGAAAGATTCTGTGCTATAGACTCATCACTTGCTCCTCCAGATTTACTCTCTACCTTTCTCTACTGTCATCTGTCTCAGAAGGCTGACCTCTATATAATGCAAGAACCCCAGTCTTTTGTTCCTTAGTTTTTCTATTTAGATCTTGTCATTGGGAGCCACCATCGGAAAATCAGAGTGTGTGAAAAGGGAGCCCAAGATATATGATCCCCTGGCTGTGACTTTGTGCGGATGGTAGTTGACCTGGCCTCATTCCTCTACTGAAGGCCAAAGCTCCTGATAGTTCTCTCCTACAGTGTTGTCTTTCATGGGCTTGTAAAATCTGTTCAATCCTGTTGCCCCTTCAGTTCCCCTTATAAATTTCCCTTAAATCTTAGCAGAGCTCTGTAAATAGTCTTCAAAGTCGGTCATCAACCAAAACTCCTATACCCTTAACCTCTTCTCAGAATGAAAGCTTTGGCTTTCTCCTTTTCACTGTGTTCTGGCTTGTTTCTTTAAAACACAGTTTCCCTTACAGCTTTCTCAGGATGGGACTGTTTCTTCTCCTGCTATCTAAAATTTAAGTAGGTTGCTTATAGCAGTTTCATTCTGTCTGCAGATGTTTCTTCCTAAAGCCAGGAAATTCTGAATCTTATGATATATCAGCTTATCCACTGATGTACCTACTTGTTGCAAGAATCTGTCATCACAGAGTTTACTTTATTCCTTTGAAGTTATTAGCTCTTGGCATACTGTAATTCTTCCCAACCAAATTTACCTTAACATTGATATCAATAACCATGAAAATATTTCCAAAATTCTGGCCTCTCACTATCTTGATTTCTTCCCTTCAAATAATGCTTCCCTTGCCTTGCCTAGTTATTCAGCCCTGTGGTCTAAATTTAGACATCATCATTGCCAATAAATGTAATATCTCCAATAACTATTCAAGCATATGTCTTTGGGGCATGTCCTCTTTGGTTTCCTTCACCAAACTTCTAGCAACCCACCTCCAATCATCCATTGACCCCACTGAGACATGTAATTAATACCATCAATTTTTCATACCCTCTTATTCTGTCATGTATTTATTCATTCAACAAATACTTAGTTTGCATTTATTCTGGGTGAAGAATTTTCTAGTGAGTAGAAATAAATCAGTAGAAAAAATGGATAAAATATGCCTAGCTGTAAGCAAGTTAAAATAATAAATTACATGTATTTAGATAATGATAAATATTAAGGTAATATTCAATAAACAAAGGGGATTAGAAATGTCAAGAAAGTAAGTGAAATTTTACATATAGTGACATAAGGCCTCACTGAGAAAATAACTTTAAGAGCTTCACTGGTATGCAATTGCTGTATAATAAATCACACATATGTGATGTTACAATTTAGTGAGTTTGACATATGAAATACCAATGAAACCACTACCAAAATCAAAATAACCAAGACATTCAAGACTCCTAAGTATTTGTTCATGCATCCTTATAATCTGACCTTTCTTCCTTCCTCGTCTCCTCACCAAACAACCACTCCTATCTGTTCATATTGATTAGTTTTGGATCTCTAAAATTTATATAAATTGATTCCTGTAATTTTGATCTATTATTTGGCTTCCTTAATTCAGCATAATTATTTTGAGGTTCATCCATTTTGTAGTATCAGTATTTCATGTACCATTAAGAGTGAATAGTATTCTTTTATGTAGAGTAGTATATAGTTTGTTCATTTTTTACCTCTTGAACACTTTTTTTTCAGATTGTGGCTACTAAAAATAAAGTACTATGAAATTTCATTACAAGTTATACACATATGGTTTCATTTCCCTTTGCTAATTACTGAAGAGTGTAATGGTTGAGTCATATGATAAGTATTTATTTAACTGTTTTTGAAAAACTGCCTAACAGTTTTCCAAAATGGTTTTATCATTATATGTTCCCACCAGCTGTTGTTTCACACCTATGGCAGCATTTGCTAAGACCAGTCTTTTAAAAGTGTAACCATTTTATTGTATGAGTATAGTATTTCATTGTAGTTTAATCTGCAGTTACTCAAGTATTAATGATACTGAACATATTTTCATGTGTTTATTTTTTATCTCTATAACTGCCTTTGTGAATTTTCAGTTTAAAAATTTGGCAAATCAAAATATGTTGCCTTCTTATTAAATTATAAAAGTTCTTTTTATATTCTAGAAATACTTCCTCTGAAAGATATATGCTGCATATATTTTCTCTTTTTCTTTCACCACTTTTTCCAGTGACATTAGAAATAACCAGGCAACCTCACTATATTTGTTAGTTTTCCAAAAATGTCCAAAAGTACCATATGCAGATTCACCCATTCCTTGCTTCTTATAAGTGATTGAGTAGGAATATCCAATGGAGATATTTTGCATGTCTCTATTGCCCAAACTATCGTGTGGACTACCAATGCTCGCCTGTCTAGGGGAAGTAGAGTTTTTAGCATCTTTAAATCTAATCACATTGGAGAGTCAATTCTAGAAACTTTAGAACCATTTCAGAAAAATTGCCCTTAAATTCCTGTTCCTCTAGAATCACTCTCAGTACCAAAACCTGTATTTTCCAGAGAGATAGAACCAGTAGAATATAAAGATATAAATAGATTAGATAGATAAATAGATACATAGATAAATGTGTGCAAAGATATTTATTATAAGGAGTAGGCTCATTCAGTTGTAAAAGCTGAGAAGTGCCAAGATCTGCAATCTGTAAGTTGGAGACCAAGAGAGGCAATAGTAGAGTGCCAGTCCAAATCAGAACGCCTGAGAACCAGGAAAACTGATAGTATAAATTCCAATCTGAGTTCTACTCCAAGGGCAGGAGAAGACCTATGTCCCAGTAGGAAGACAATTAAGGTAGAAACAACAACTTTTTTCTTCCTCAGTCTTTTGGTTCAACGTAGGCCTTCCAATGATTAGATGAGGGTCTCCTCCCTCCAACCTCCAAACACTGAGTAAGGAAATCTGCTTTACTCAGTTTACAAACACAAATGTTAATCTTATCCAGAAATACCTTCATGAGCATACCCAGAAGAACATTTAACCAAATATCTGGACACTTGGTATCCCAGTTGACACATAAAATTAACCATTACAATAATCAAGGAATTGTATGTATTGATGTTTTTAAAGAATCACTTAGTATTCTTATTTGTAGGAAAGAGTTCAAATTCTAAAAAAAAAGGTATTTTCAGTAAATAATGTTGACTAGGTTTAAACTTTTAATCAAGTATTTCAAAGATCTTTTATTTTGGAAATCTATAAATTGATAAGTTTGAGACTTTAAGAGAAATAATTGATTCTATGGACTTGTTCCTTTTCTTGGTCAATTATTTATACCTAATTAAAAGGTTATTTTGCTATATGGATGTGACATGTGACAAAGATGTTGTAAAATATCTTAAAATTTTCTCACTATATACTGTGACTTAAAGTACTAAACGTAGGGGCTCCTGGGTGCAGTTAGCATCCAACCTCGACTCTGGTCATGATCTCATGGTCTATGGGTTTGAGCCCCATGACAGGCTCTGTGCTGACAGCTCAGAGCCTGGAGCCTGCTTTGCTTCTGTGTCTCCCTCTCTTTCTGCCCCAGACCACTCGCATTCTGTCTCTGTCTCTCTCAAAAAAAAATACACATTTAAAAAAATTTAAAAAAAATTTTAATATATTCATCTGAGTAAGTTTAAAAAAATAAAAAATAAATAAAGTACAAAATGTTCGTGGCGCCTGGGTGGTTCAGTCAGTTAAGTGTCTGACTTTTACTTTGAGCTCAGGTCATGATCTTACACATGCTTTCTCACTCTTTCTCTCTCAAAATAAATAAATAAAATATACTTTGTTAAGTAATAAGTGTTGAAACTACATTGTGAGCAATGAAATTGAAATCTATAAATTATTATGAGATTTTTTTGGTCAAGTTTAACTCGAAAAATTCTTAATTTATTGGAATATATTGGTAAGTATCAACAGTTCAAGAAAGCCACTTCAGTTTGGTTCGGAGACTTTTCTTTTCTTTTTTTTTTTTTTTTCAATATATGAAATTTATTGTCAAATTGGTTTCCATACAACACCCAGGGCTCATCCCTAGAGGTGCCCTCCTCAATACCCATCACCCACCTTCCCCTCCTCTCCCTCCCACCCCCCATCAACCCTCAGTTTGTTCTCAGTTTTTAACAGTCTCTTATGCTTTGGCTCTCTCCCACTCTAACCTCTTTTTTTTTTTCCTTCCCCTCCCCCATGGGTTTCTGTTAAGTTTCTCAGGATCCACATAAGAGTGAAACCATATGGTATCTGTCTTTCTCTGTATGGCTTATTTCACTTAGCATCACACTCTCCAGTTCCATCCACGTTGCTACAAAGGACCATATTTCATTCTTTCTCATTGCCATGTAGTACTCCATTGTGTATATAAACCACAATTACTTTATCCATTCATCAGTTGATGGACATTTAGGCTCTTTCCACAATTTGGCTATTGTTCAGAGTGCTGCTATAGACATTGGGGTACAAGTGCCCCTATGCATCAGTACTCCTGTATCCCTTGGGTAAATTCGTAGCAGAGCTATTGCTGGGTCATAGGGTAGGTCTATTTTTAATCTTCTGAGGAACCTCCACACTGTTTTCCAGAATGGCTGCACCAATTTGCATTCCTACCAACAGTGCAAGAGGGTTCCCGTTTCTCCATATCCTTGCCAGCATCTGTAGTCTCCTGATTTGTTCATTTTGGCCACTCTGACTGGCATGAGGTGATATCTGAGTGTGGTTTTGATTTGTATTTCCCTGATGAGGAGTGACGTTGAGCATCTTTTCATGTGCCTGTTGGCCATCCGGATGCCTTGTTTAGAGAAGTGTCTATTCATGTTTTCTGCCCATTTCATCACTGGGTATTTGTTTTTTGGGTGTGGAGTTTAGTGAGCTCTTTATAGGTTTTGGATACTAGCCCTTTGTCCAATATGTCATTTGCAAATATCCTTTCCCATTCTGTTGGTTGCCTTTTAGTTTTGTTGGTTGTTTCCTTTGCTGTGCAGAAGCTTTTGATCTTCATAAGGTCCCAGTAATTCACTTTTGCTTTTAATTCCCTTGCCTTTGGGGATGTATCGAGTAAGAGATTGCTATGGCTGAGGTCAGAGAGGTCTTTTCCTGCTTTCTCCTCTAGGGTTTCAATGGTTTCCTGTCTCACATTCAGGCCCTTATCCATTTTGAGTTTATTTTTGTGAATGGTGTGAGAAAGTGGTCTAGTTTCAACCTTCTGCATGTTGCTGTCCAGTTCTCCCAGCACCATTTGTTAAAGAGACTGTCTTTTTTCCATCGGATGTTCTTTCCTGCTTTGTCAAAGATGAGTTGGCCACACGTTTGTGGGTCTAGTTCTGGGGTTTCTATTCTATTCCATTGGTCTATGTGTCTGTTTTTGTGCCAATACCATGCTGTCTTGATGATCACAGCTTTGTAGTAGAGGCTAAAGTCTGGGATTGTGATGCCTCCTGCTTTGGTCTTCTTCAAAATTACTTTGGCTATTCAGGGCCTTTTGTGGTTCTATATGAATTTTAGGATTGCTTGTTCTAGTTTCGAGAAGAATGATGGTGCAATTTTGATTGGGATTGCACTGAATGTGTAGATAGCTTTGGGTAGTATTGACATTTTGACAATATTTATTCTTCCAATCCATGATCACGGAATGTCTTTCCATTTCTTTATATCTTCTTCAATTACCTTCATAAGCTTTCTATAGTTTTCAGCATACAGATCTTTTATATCTTTGGTTAGATTTATTCCTAGGTATTTTATGTTTCTTGGTGCAATTGTGAATGGGATCAGTTTCTTTATTTGTCTTTCTGTTGCTTCATTGTTAGTGTATAAGAATGCAACTGATTTCTGTACATTGATTTTGTATCCTGCAACTTTGCTGAATTCATGTATCAGTTCTAGCAGACTTCTGGTGGAGTCTATCGGATTTTCCATGTATAATATCATGTCATCTGCAAAAAGTGAAAGCTTGACTTCATCTTTGCCAATTTTGATGCCTTTGATTTCCTTTTGTTGTCTGATTGCTGATGCTAAAACTTCCAACACTATCTTAAACAACAGCAGTGAGAGTGGGCATCCCTGTCGTGTTCCTGATCTCAGGGAAAAGCCTCAGTTTTTCCCCATTAGGATGATGTTAGCTGTGGGCTTTTCATAAAATGCTTTTATGATCTTTAAGTATGTTCCTTCTATCCCGACTTTTCAAGGGTTTTTATTAAGAAAGGATGCTGGATTTTGTCAAAGGCCTTTTCTGCATCGATTGACAGGATCATATGGTTCTTATCTTTTCTTTTATTAATGTGATGTATCACATTGATTGATTTGCAAATGTTGAACCAGCCCTGCATCCCAGGAATGAATCCCACTTGATCATGGTGAATAATTCTTTTTATATGCCATTGAATTCGATTTGCTAGTATCTTACTGAGAATTTTTGCATCCATATTTATCAGGGATATTGGCCTGTAGTTCTCTTTTTTTACTGGGTCTCTGTCTGGTTTAGGAATCAGAGTAATGCTGTCTTCATAGAATGAGTCTGGAAGTTTTCTTCCCTTTCTATTTTTTTGGAACAGCTTGAGAAGGATAGGTATTATCTCTGCCCTAAATGTCTGGTAGAATTCCCCAGGGAAGCCATCTGGTCCTGGACTCTTATTTGTTGGGAGATTTTTGATAACCGATTCAATTTCTTTGCTGGTTATGGGTCTGTTCAAGCTTTCTATTTCCTCCTGATTGAGTTTTGGAAGCGTGTGGGTGTTTAGGAATTTGCCCATTTCTTCCAGGTTGTCCAGTTTGTTGGCATATAATTTTTCATAGTATTCCCTGATAATTGTTTGTATCTCTGAGGGATTGGTTGTAATCATTCCATTTTCATTCATGATTTTATCTATTTGGGTCATCTCCCTTTTCTTTTTGAGAAGCCTGGCTAGAGGTCTGTCAATTTTGTTTATTTTTTCAAAAAACCAACTCTTGGTTTTGTTGATCTGCTCTACCGTTTTTTTAGATTCTATATTGTTTATTTCTGCTCTGATCTTTATGATTTCTCTTCTTCTGCTGGGTTTAGGCTGCCTTTGCTGTTCTGCTTCTATTTCCTTTAGGTGTGCTGTTAGATTTCGTATTTGGGATTTTTCTTGTTTCTTGAGATAGGCCTGGATTGCAATGTATTTTCCTCTCAGGACTGCCTTCGCTGCGTCCCAAAGCGTTTGGATTGTTGTATTTTCATTTTGCTTTGTTTCCATTTTTTTTTTAATTTCTTCTCTAATTGCCTGGTTGACCCACTCATTCTTTAGTAGGGTGTTCTTTAACCTGCATGCTTTTGGAGGTTTTCCAGACTTTTTCCTGTGGTTGACTTCAAGCTTCATAGCATTGTGGTCTGAAAGTATCCATGGTATAATTTCAATTCTTGTATACTTATGAAGGGCTGTTTTGTGACCCAGTATGTGATCTATCTTGGAGAATGTTCCATGTGCACTTGAGAAGAAAGTATATTCTGTTGCTTCTGGATGCAGAGTTCTAAATATATCTGTCAAGTCCATCTGATCCAATGTGTCATTCAGGGCCCTTGTTTCTTTATTGACCGTGTGTCTAGATGTTCTATCCATTTCTGTAAGTGGAGTGTTAAAGTCCCCTGCAATGACCACATTCTTATCAATAAGTTTGCTTATGTTTATGAGTAATTGTTTTATATATTTGGGTGCTCCAGTATTCGGCGCATAGACATTTATAATTGTTAGCTCTTCCTGATGGATAGACCCTGTAATTATTATATAATGCCCTTCTTCATCTCTTGTTACAGCCTTTAATTTAAAGTCTAGTTTGTCTGATATAAGTATGGCTACTCCAGCTTTCTTTTGGCTTCCAGTAGCATGATAGATAGTTCTCCATCCCCTCACTCTCAATCTACAGGTTTCCTCGGATCTAAAATGAGTCTCTTGTAGACAGCAAATAAATGGGTTTTGTTTTTTTATCCATTCTGATAGCCTATGTCTTTTGGTTGGCGCATTTAATCCATTTACATTCAGTGTTATTATAGAAAGATACGGGTTTAGAGTCATTGTGATGTCTGTATGTTTTATGCTTGTAGCGATGTCTCTGGTACTTTGTCTCACAGGATCCCCCTTAGGATCTCTTGTAGGGCTGATTTAGTGGTGACAAATTCCTTCAGTTTTTGTTTGTTTGGGAAGACCTTTATTTCTCCTTCTATTCTAAATGACAGACTTGCTGGATAAAGGATTCTCAGCTGCATTTTTTTTTCTGTTCAGCACATTGAAGATCTCGTGCAAATCCTTTCTGGCCTGCCAAGTTTCAAAAGAGAGATCAGTCACGAGTCTTATAGGTCTCCCTTTATATGTGAGGGCACGTTTATCCCTTGCTGCTTTCAGAATTTTCTCTTTATCCTTGTATTTTGCCAGTTTCACTATGATATGTCGTGCAGAAGATCGATTCAAGTTACGTCTGAAGGGAGTTCTCTGTGCCTCTTGGATTTCAATGCCTTTTTCCTTCCCCAGTTCAGGGAAGTTCTCAGCAAGTACCCCTTCAGCACCTTTCCCTCTCTCTTCCTCCTCTGGGATACCAATTATGCATATATTATTTCTTTTTAGTGTATCACTTAGTTCTCTAATTTTCCCCTCATACTCCTGGATTTTTTTATCTTTCTTTCTCAGCTTCCTCTTTTTCCATAACTTTATCTTCTAGTTCACCTATTCTCTCCTCTGCCTCTTCAATCGGAGCCATCATCGTTTCCATTTTATTTTGCATTTTGTTTAAAGCGTTTTTCAGGGGCGCCTGGGTGGCGCAGTCAGTTAAGCGTCCGACTTCAGCCAGGTCACGATCTCGCGGTCCGTGAGTTCGAGCCCCGCGTCAGGCTCTGGGCTGATGGCTCGGAGCCTGGAGCCTGTTTCCGATTCTGTGTCTCCCTCTCTCTCTGCCCCTCACCCGTTCATGCTTTGTCTCTCTCTGTCCCAAAAAATAAATTAAAAACGTTGAAAAAAAAATTTAAAAATAAAGCGTTATTCAGCTCCTCCTGGCTGTTCCTGAGTCCCTTGATCTCTGTAGCAAGAGATTCTCTGCTGTCCTCTATACCGTTTTCAAGCCCAGCGATTAATTTTATCACTATTATTCTAAATTCACTTTCTGTTATATTATTTAAATCCTTTTTGATCAGTTCATTGGCTGTTGTTATTTCCTGGAGATTCTTTTGAGGGGAATTCTTCCGTTTGGTCATTTTGGATAGTTCCTGGAGTGGTGCGGACCTGCAGGGCACTTCCCTGTGCTGTGGTGTATAACTGGAGTTGGTGGGCGGAGCCGCAGTCAGACGTGATGTCTGCCCCCAGCCCACCCATGGGGCCACAGTCAGACTGGTGTTTGCCTTCTCTTCCCCTCTCCTAGGGGCGGGATTTACTGTGGGTGGTGTGACCCATCTGGGCTACTTGCACACTGCCAGGCTTGTGGTGCTGGGGATCTGGTGTATTAGCTGGGGTGGGTAGGCAAGGTGCATGGGGGAAGGAGGGGCAGGCTTAGCTTGCTTCTCCTTAGGTGATCCATTTGAGGAGGGGCCCTGTGGCAGCGGGAGGGAGTCAGATCCGCTGCCGGAGGTTTGGCTCCACAGAAGCACAGAATTGGGTGTTTGCGCGGAGCGAGCAAGTTCCCTGGCAGGAACTGGTTCCCTTTGGGATTTTGGCTGGGGGATGGGCGAGGGAGATGGCGCTGGCTAGCACCTTTGTTCCCCAACAAACTGAGTTCTGTTGTCCAGGGGCTCAGCAACTCTCCTTCCCTTTGTCCTCCAGCCTTCCCGCTTTCAGAGCAGAGCTGTTAACTTATGACCTCCCAGACGCTAAGTCGCGCTTGCTGTCGGAACACAGTCTGTCCGGCCCCTCCGCTTTTGCCAGCCAGACTCCAGGGCTCTGCTTGGCCGGAGAGCCGCCCCTCCGCCCCGGCTCCCTCCCGCCAGTCTGTGGAGCGCTCACCGCCTCGCCGCGCCCTTCCTACCCTCTTCCGTGGGCCTCTCGTCTGCGCTTGGCTCTGGAGACTCCATTCTGCTAGTCTTCTGGCGGTTTTCTGGGTTAGTTAGGCAGGTGTAGGTGGAATCTAAGTGATCAGCAGGACGCACGGTGAACCCAGCGTCCTCCTACGCCGCCATCTTCCCTTTGTTCTCAGAAATTATTTTTCTGACTGCTGATTCCTCCAGAGGGCTTCAGTGAGTACTTATAAAAAAACTTGGAAAAGAAAATGTTAAATTAATTAAATAAGGAAGCCAATAGACTTAGGTGGTTATAAAGCCCAGACTGCCTGCCTCTGGTTCGGAGACTTTTCAAAAAAATCTGGTGGTGGGGAGACTCTTTTATACATTTATCTACTTACACAAAAGCACAAGTGCCTGTTTTACTTTATCATTGAGAAAGGTTAACATAATTGAAAATGATATTAGTAAAAGTTTTAGTGTCTGTCATTTAAAACAAAGAAAAATATTGTTCATTTTAAATATAATTTTTATGAACAACTTACCCCTATGCTAACATATTTAGAAATTGCTACTCACACAGTTCAGGATTTCAGATAATTAAACACATATTCTCAAAATGAAAACACTTCATCGAATCTGAATCATTTAATATAAAACTAGTTGCATAACTGCCATTATGTTAATTTTGAAATAAAAACCAAAGTTATCTTTTTTGAGTTTGTTAGGACACTGTAGTCAGGAAAATATGGTTTCTTCAACCCTAATTTTTTTCAGGTAATACACACAGTATCCTGATATATTCAAGTATTTGACATTAAATACCTGTAATGTAGAGGCATTCCTACCAGATTAGGATTTATGGACTCATAGTCAAAATCCCTAAATCTACAGACAGTGCCATAAATAATGATAAAAACGAAAAGTGTAATACCATCTCAATGTATATAATTTTAGAGTTAAATAGGAGGCTTTGTCTTGTTTCCTATCATTCTTCATATTTTGCTGTCTGTTGATAATTGTGGAACATCTTAAAACATTTGAACAGTTTTCTTCTATCTTTGTCTCTTCAATCTCAGCTTCCTTCCCTGTTTTTTCACTCTCCATCTATTGGGTGCTTCACAAAGTTGTTTATTCTGTTTTCTTCACATGACTATATAGGTTCTCTGTATATTTACTCCTGTGAAATAGTGATCACAAAAAAGTCTGTGTACAATGACAAATCATATCTCTGTTTTGCTATCCGAAGATTAAAATCTATGAAGAGACTGATCATTGGATGCTACAAGCACCTCAAAATCAATAGATTTACTCTTGTCATTTGGTCGTCTTCAAAAGTATCCCCTTTCTTTCCTCATCCTGGTTCATTTATTGAAAGCCATCTTTAACTTTCTGTTTAACCATAATATCCAAATATAGGTATGTGCTGAGATGCTCATTCCTTAATAATTTTTACATCTATCTCTTCCCTCCCCACCCCCTGCCTAAATTAGACTTCCATCATTTTTGGCAGGATTTTTGTTAATTTTCTGAACTAGACTTCAAATTCCTGCTCTGTACCAGTTGGCCAGTTTGATGTTTTCTAGTCACCTGTGTGTGTGTGTGTGTTTGTGTGTGTGTGTGTGCGTGTGTGTGTGTATGTGTAAATAAACCACCAAATATTAGATTTTCTTCAATATTTACAACAAATCTTTTTCTTTAATATGGGAATGATGTTGTAAATCATAGTAACAACAACTTTAATATTATCTATGCTTTATGTTATGTAAGACAATTTAAAATATGTCATCTCAGTTATTTCATAGTAAGAATTTTCTTTAAAACATCAAAGGGAAAACTTCAAATTCTGAAAACAACAGCATATAAATCATTGTTGCAGTCTGGCCACCATTTAGTAATGAATCCCAGTGAAATTAATGCTCATGAACTTTAATGACCTCATTTGAAAATAAACAAGTGTCCTAGATAACCTCAAATATTTATTCCTGATCTAAATTCCTGCTTGTGAAGAGATTGGAATCCAATCATTTGCATTAGAATGAAAACCTGTTGAGTATCCTAGGTATCAATTATTCTAAGTTTATATAGTTTTTTTAAAGTCATGTTTCAACTCAGTAATCAAGTTACATTCCTTTAAATGTCCTAATATGTTTAATTGATTTAATGTGACTATAAACTGAATAGGAAATGAAACTTTCTTTTTCTCATAATTAAACCATTGCATCTTTCCTTATAGGTACTACTAGGTAAATGAATCTCATCTTTTCTACACATGTATCCAGTAGTGCTTTGTCTCAGCATTAGCAAACTAGATGAATTCAGTGCTTTACTGTTTTTACTACCTAATATTTTAAATTTAGCATGTCTCCAAAGGAGTAAAACTGGATCACATATAAAACCAATCCTATTTGAACAATTTTACACTGTCATGCTTGAAAGTACGGGAAATAACCAGAAAATGAATGTTATAATTCACTTTTCCCCTGTAAGATAATTTTAACACAATCACTTATGAATATCATTTAAAAGCTTTCAGATAATCCTCAGGTAACTCTTATGGGTTGATTTCTGCACTCTATGTGCCTATGCAAAGCATTATACTGTAAAGGTAGGAACCATAAACTGATAATTTGCATATTTATACACTAGAGATCCACTGATTCTACCAGAACTAGAATACAAGGTTTTTGGGGTTTTTTGTTTTGTTTTATTTTTTGTCTTTTTTTAAGGGCCACTAGCATTTTAAAACTACCTGTTCAGAAAAATAAAATGATTAATTTTTTAGTGAAAAAGGACAAAAGTTAAGTGTGGAACAAGAAAGAATGAGAGAGAAATACAGAGATTTAATGAGAATAGAAGAAAAAGGAAAGGAACAGTCCAGATTTGGTCAGTAGAAAAACAAAACAAAACAAAACAAAAGAACAAAACACAACTCACATAAAGGGAGCTAGAGACCATAATGCTAAGTGAAATATGTCAAAGAAAGAAATCCTGTATGATTTCACTCATATGTGGAATTTAAGAAACATAAAAAACCAGCAAGGGGGTGAGGGGGAAAGTGAGAGACAAACCAAAGAACAGACTCTTAACTTTAGAAAACAAACTGATGGTTATCAGAGAGGATGTGGGTGGAGGGATGGGTGAAATACATGATAGGGATTAAGGAGTACACCTGTTGTGATGAGCACAGGGTGGTGTATGGAAGTGTTGAATCACTAAATTGTACACCTGAAACTAATATTACACTGTATGTTAACTAACTAGAATTAAATAAATAAATAAATAAATAAATAAATAAATAAATAAATAAGAAACACCATTCCTTGTGTCAGAATGAACCAGAATAATCCCAGAAGAGACTGATGATCTGAAGTACCAAAGAAAAAATAAAAAAGAAAAGTTAATCAAATGAAAATTCAGTCTGAGACAGTTCATAACTAGGAATGGTTGTTGGAAACTGGCACGAATGGGACTTAGTCAACCACAGTCAAGTATTTCTTCAGCCTGTTCCAAGTGGTTATAGCTGATTCTATGGTTCTGGTATATCTGCATTAATGCCCCATGTCTGACAAATTAAGCATGTGTTTCTGTGTTACTCTCATGCATATGCCAGAGATTGTCTCATCAATTCATACATTCATTCAACTTGTTCTATAGGGATATGAGAATTTTATTAGCTTAAGCATTATAATTTGATTTCTTAAATGGAATTCTGTCTTATGGCCATATATTTTAAAATAGGCAGGCTATTTTTATTTCTGGTCCTATCCATGTTAATTTATTCACACTATCGTTGCATTTAAGTAAAATGATGGTAAATGAGATAAAAACATAGAGTGACATTAACTAAGACATCTTACTCCTAAAATTTCTGAATGATAATCTATTTCTAGATGCATTAAGAAAATTTTTATGAAAAACACATCAACAGGAATAACTTCTCTTTAGTTTGCTATTTGAAAAGTAACACTTATAAAAAACTTCATATTCAGTATTTCACCCTCACTAGCCTTTAATAAAAGTTTCCAAATAGTGAACTTTGTACCATTGGGTGTGCTGAATTAAAAATAAGAAGTGACATACAGATATTTACAGTATAAGAAATAGTGGAAATCTATTATATTTTATTTTGATTTTTTTACTTTATTCTCCCAATTTTAAAAGAATCTTGCAAAGGTATTTTATTTTAAAAATACAATATTTATTATCTCAATGGTTAAGATATGTAATACCCAGCACCAAATTTTGTTGCAATAGATAACCTGTCGAAGAAAATGCTAGTGACCTGTCCATTTTTCCTGATTTTTTTGTCAGTAGAATTTGACGTGTTTGGTCAACAGCAATCTCATACCTGACAACGGATCAGGATTGTTCTAAGCCAACTAACATTCTGATGTTCTTTTTCTTTTTTATTCTTTGCTGCTAGGAGAAATGATGTGATCTAGTTCTAGCCAATAACAGGTGAAAGGGAAGTCTTTTAGAAAGAACAGGTTATCCATTATTACACTGTTAACTAACTTGGATTTAAATAAAATTTAAAAATTAAAGAAAGTTAAAAAAATGAGTTATCTTGAAAAACTATTGCTTTCCTACTAAAAAAATAGGCTGTCATCATTTTCTCTGAATATATTTTATTTCTGCCTTAAATAGCTATGTGAGGCCTGGATTTTTAGCATGCATACATCTTGCAAACACAGGTAATATAATCTAAAGTAATTTGCAAAGATGCTGTTGAATATCTGAGTCAACATCAGTGGAAACATAAAGACAGACTTCTTGATATTGGGAAATATTATTTAATTAATCCACTATCAATTGGATTTTCTTGTATTTTGCTTTCCAAAGAACTTCTCTCTAATGCAGCTATAACCATTGAAATTTGGCAGAGGTGTTAATATTACATCATTGGTATTTGAATTTATATCTATATGTATAAACACATGTCCTGTATCTAAAACCAAATACTTGTCTCCAAATAGCAATTACTTCCTTTTTCATATCCTAGTATAAATCTCTCAGGTATGTACCTGCCATTCTCAGACTCGGATATTTCAATCTGAAATATGACTGGATATTTCATCAACATCTCAATTACTCATATTTATTTGGTATTCTTAGATAGCTGATATGCAACTAAACTAAAAGATTTTGATTGTTGGGGCACCTGGATGGCTCAGTCGGTTGAGCGTCAGACTTCAGCTCTGGTCATGATCTCATGGTTCATGGGTTCGAGACCCGCGTCAGGCTCTGTGCTGACAGCTCAGAGCCTGGAGCCTTCTTCGAGTTCTGTGTCTCCCTCTCTCCCTGCCCCTTCCCTGCTCTTGCTCTGTCTCTCTCTGTCAATGAACAATGAATAAATGTTAAAAATTTTTTTAAAGATTTTGATTGTTTTCTGTTGTAAGAAGTTTCATATTTATGTTTAAAGAACATGGACATGAATAAAGGATGCCAAATGAATTGTCAAGTTAGAACCATCAATCCCTCATATTTTCCTGATTCCCCTTTTACTGTTGTTCATTTGATGCAATTTGAAAATACCCCTGGTTCTGAAGACAGTGGTAGGTAGTGACCACTGAAACTATCAGTGGACCAGTCAACCTACTCTGCATTGCCTAAGAAGCTTAGAGAAAATGCCCAGTTTCTGATAAAAGTTCAGTAGATTAACTGCTATCTGAAACACCAAAACAGAATTTTAGGCAAAATGTTGGCTCGGGGCAGTTTAACCTAAAAGTTAGGGAAAGGGCATATATACATCAGTGTTCAATAGGTTATATTTGATGTGTGTATGTGTGCATATGTATATGCATTTGTAGTTGTGTGTCATATGGTTAGTGAATATTTTGGTTATTGTCTGTTTTACCACTATTTCTAAAACATGTCTATACTCCAGTTTACTTGAAAAGATATAATATATTGTGTAACTACTAAATTTTTTTGAATCACATTCCTTTTCTTTTTTAATTTCTGTTGTTTGAACTTTCTTGTCAATTATACCAATTTTAATTTAAATATGCTCAATTTTATAATTTCAGAAAGCTCCCTCTTTTTGTAGAAAAACATGTAAAATATATGGATTTTATTATTTGATCAATTAATATAATTTCTGAAGTATTCTTTATTAGTGAAGAAGAAATCATGGAAAAATATCAATATTAATCAAAATCAGTATTATCACTATCAATTTCTCAAATACATAAAGGCTTAAGATAATTAGAGATAAATATAGTTGAAATTTTTCAAACTGTATTAAATATATGAATTAATATCATAGCATATTTAATTCTGCAAGCTTATATTTCCCAAGAGAAATGGGAAACATGGTTATAAAACAAATAAACCTTGATTTCTGATGGGCAGATTAACAAAATAGTAAGTTTTAGAAACCTTTTGTCACTGTTCTTACTCAAGATCTATTAGTGACTTCTGTTTGCTGCCCTAATCTTTAGAGTAATTATAAAAGGATAAACCTGTATTGGTAATCTATACCTATCAGGAAACCTTGTTGATTTTAACTGAACAATAATGACAAAAAAGGTTTTCATTTCGCTGAACTAAACATTTGTAATTAAATCTGAGGATTGAAAAAAGATTAAACACTAATTAGGTGTAAATTATGGATTACAGAGCCTCCATTTTATTGAGTTGGCATCAAATCCTACCAGTATTCAGAAATAATATTCATTTGTTAATGATGTTTATTAATTGGTAGTCATAGACAGTACATAGTCATCACTGACTGTTTTACTAAAATATTTCAGGAGCATTTAGTCCCACAAGTATTTGGATACCATTTTTGAATTTTTTCAAAGAACTCTTTAAAGATGGTCTCATGCTGTCATACAATGTGAACAATAATTGTTGAAAACTATCCTGTGATGGTTTTATGAGCTTCCAAAGGGCAAAACCAGAATTTTTTTAATTCTTAGATCTCCTTACTAACACATACGATCATTGAATCTATCCATTCTATTTCTTAAACATTTATGGAACAGAACTGCGCTCCATCAGTGGAGCGGATCAGATGGAGGGAGAGCACCCTCCATCACTGTGCTCTCACCTTTAGCCAATATCTCATTATTATTTTCATGAGTTTCAGCAAGAGCCTCCTAGATGGTTTCCCTTTCAGGATCTTTCCCGTATCATTCATTCAATCTACTGCTCCCAGACCGTTCTTTCTAAATTACAAATATGATCATGTTACACTCACGTTTAAAATATGTCAGCAGCTCTTTATCCTAGATAAAATCCATGTGCAATTGTCTTTAGTGATTCAGACCTTGCCTATACTTCTACCCTTATCTTCTGTTGTGAGATAGATGGGTAGATAGATGATAGATAGATAAATAGATAGATAATCTTATGCTTAATAGTTGGTGAACTCCTTTGTGTTTTTTGAACATATGACTTTACTTAAAAAAGGTGTTTTGAGAAGTGATACATGAGCTAATTCTTAGGAGATAAATCTAATTTGGTAGATATTCATTAACTGTACCAAAACATGTGGTTTTCCCTAAACAGGGCAAACTTTTTACACTCTGGAACATGTCATTCCCTTGGTCCCTTTGTCAATAGCTTTCAGAATCCAGGTACTTTTACTTAGTTTTCTTTTTAGCTCATAAGCAAGTTTTTCAAAGAAATAGCTTGTTATGTTCTCAGTGTTGGTTTGCTGTCCCTAAATAACTAAAGTCAGTATCTCTCTCCACCCTCCACCCATCAATGTGTCTCCCTCTAAACATTTTTATCCATCCTTTCCCCTTTTCTGTATCATGTAACTGATCTAAAATGAATTTAGTTAAAGATCCAATTTAGATTATTAATGGCATTTAATCCATGTTCCGGTATATCTCAGGTGTCTGAATTAATCACCCTAGTTTTATTTCTTGAAATGTCACTGACAAATTTTGGATGCATCACCATGGTGGTCTCTTAAAAAGGTTGGGACATGTCACCTCCTTTTCTGTTCTCCAATAAAGTTTGTTCAAGACTGTCATTTCTTTCCTGTGGAATGGTTTAAAAACATATTTCTTTAATGGGTAACTCTCTATTTAGATTTTCTATTTCTTTGGGGTGCCTGTGTGGCTCAGTCGGTTAAGCGTCCGACTTCGGCTCAGGTCATGATCTCACGGCTCCTGGGTTTGAGCCCCGCGTCGGGCTCTGAGGACAGAGCCCAGAGCCTGCTTCATATTCTGGGTCTCCCTCTCTCTCTCTGCCCTCTCCTGCTTATGCTGTCTCTCTCTGTCTCTCAAAAATAAATAAACATTTAAAAAAATTTAGATTTTCTATTTCTTTGAGCTTTGGTTTGATCTCTGTAGATTTTTCTATTCCGTATATATTGTCAAATATATTAGCATAGATTTGCTTATTTTCTTAATATTCTTTACATATTTTTAAATCTGTAGCAATACCCATTTTCTATTTCTAAAATAGGCAACTTGTCTTTCTTCTCCTTTTCTTACATATTTTTAAATGTTTGTTTATTTTTGAGACAGGGGGAGACAGAGCATGAGCAGTGGAAGGCCAGAGAAAGAAGGAGAAGGAGGATCTGAAGCAGGCTCTGTGCTGATAGCACATGAACCCAGGAACCGTGAGATCATGACCTGAGCCAAAGTCAGTTGCTTAACCAACTGAGTCACACAGGCGCCCCTTTCTTTTCATTTTCTTAATAATTATTGTTTGGGTGTTATCAATTTTATCAATCTCTTCAAAGAATCAGTAACTGACTTTGTTCATTGTTTTGTCTTTTAGGGCTTTTTATTTCCTTGACTTTTGCTCTCAGATTTAAAATATTTCTTCTGTTTTTCTTCTTTATTGTTTTGTCTTCCTGTTATTTATTAACTACTTAAGATCAAATGTAAATGATTGATTTTTATCTTTCTTCTTCTTTTCTAACATATGAATTCAAGATTCTGTACTTTTTTCTTTAGGCACTATGTTGGCTTAATTCCCCAAATTTTGATGTGTTATTCAGTCACTATATTTCAGTTCTCTAAAAATTCCTGCCATAATTGTTATTTCTTTGAGCAACAGATACATTTTATAGAAGTGCTCTAGTTCTAAAAATAAAACTTTTTAAAATAACCTTTTCTTTGTATTAATTCTATTGTGATCACAGAATATATTCCAGGTAATTTCATTATTGTGAAATTTGTCAAGGGTCCCTTCTTCATTTCATCATATGTTCCACATATATTTAAAAAATATTAAACCTCTGTCATTTTTTGGTCTAATGTACAATCTTACTAATCAGACTATGTTTGTTAATTTTGTTGTTTATGTTATCCATATCAGTAGACTTTTTTCCTGCCCTTAAAATTGAAAACATGGGGTTCCTGGGTGGCTCAGTCGGTTAAGTGTCCGACTTCAGCTCAGGTCATGATCTCACAGTCGTGAGTTCGAGCCCCGCGTTGGGCTCTGTGCTGACCGCTCAGAGCCTGGAGCCTGCTTCAGATTCTGTGTCTCCCCCTCTCTCTGCCCCTCCCCTGCTCACACTCTGTCTCTCTCTCTCTCTCTCTCTCTCTCTCTCTCTGTCTCTCTCTCTCAAAAATAAATGAACATTTAAAAATTAAAAAAAAAATTGAAAACATATCATTAAAATTTCCCACAGTAATTGTAGATTTTTCTACTGTTCATATTGGTGCTATCATATTTTTTTACATTTTTTAAAGCTATGAATTACATATAGGATTATAATATCTTTCTATTGTATTGACCCACTTTTAGCTATGAAATACTACCATCCATCACTGGAAATGTTTCTTGCTTTAACATGCAATTTGTCTGATATTAGTATAGTCTCTACATATGATTTTGGATGGATTTATTTGTCATCATTTTAGTCGATATTTCTGTGCTCTATATCTAAAGTTGTTTCTGTGAAACAACATTGGAGGTTTTTTCCCATTAATTCTGACAATCAATCTGTTATTTGGAATATGGACCACATTTATATTTAAATCAGTTGCTGACATGTGGGTTTATATTTATTATTTCACTATTTATTTTATCATTGGCCAACCTAGTTTATATATTCTTTGTTCTCCCGTTTTTACTGACTTTCAACTAACAAAAAATAATTATTCAAATTTTTATTTAATCAATGTCTTATTTATAATATACTTTACGATTTTTAATGGTTACCATGCAGATAAAAAAGCATTTCCCTCACTTAAAATACTTTTATTTAAAAAAAGACTTAGTGTTTAAAACATGTTGCATGTGTATCTTATGTTCTGGTACCTCTTCTCCACATTATTTGTTATTTTAAGTACTTCATTTTTAATATATTCTTTAATATGTTTTGTCTTGCAGGTAATTAATCTCTTGAACTGTGTTCAACTGTTATGACAACTATTAGTCAAGATTTGAATTTCAGATACTGTAGGTTTTTTTTTTTTTCTTTCTGGAGATGTCATTGGATTTTTTAAAATAAATTCTAATTTTCCTGTATAATTCTCTATTTTCTCATCTATTTTCTTCATCTCTATTTTCTTGCTCTTATAATCAAATTATTTGTAAGTTCTTTATGTTAAATTTATTTCTGAATAAACTACATATCTGCTCTATTTCTATTTCTTCTCTTGATTATGTCATATATCCTTGCTTCTTCCTCTGATTTATAATATCTTATTATACACCAAATATTGCATATGAAAATAATATGCATTCTAAATGGTATTATCTTCTACTGCAGAGGTTTCCCCATTTCTTTGTTTGGGAGATAAGGCTAGAGACTTATCATCTCAATCTAATTAAGGATTGTATTCGATCACTATCAAGGTGGCACTTTTAATAGAATTCACTTTAAATCTGGTTTAAGCCTGACTCTTGGATATGGCTTTCAAGCCCTTTGATTGAGACTTTTGTGGATCATGATCCCCTTAGCTATGGACATCTATGTGAGATTGATCTCTTTCCTTTAGGATTTCCCACCCCAGTTCTATAGCTTCCTACTGTTAGAGCTCTAGAATCTGGCAGTGTGTTGATTGGTAGAATGACTTATGCTTGAAGCTGTCCTTCTCACCTAGTAGTTTTGTTCTCTAAGTGCTAGGAAACTGTAAGAAATTCTACTCTGCCTTTCGAAGCTTGGGCCCTATTTCTAAGTCTCTCTCCTAGCCAGGAAGTCAGTAAATGTTTCAGGGTGAAATAACTCTGAAGTTTCCAATCTATTATTCAAATGCTGTATTAGTCTACTTATGCAACCATAACAAGATTCCACATACTGGGTGCCTTGAACAACAGAAATTTATTTGCTCACAGTTCTGGAGGGCGACAGTCTGAGATCAAGGTGCCAGCAAAGTTGGTTTCAACTTGCAGATAGAGTCTTTACACTGTGTCCTCAGATGGCCTTTCTTCTGTATATGCATGGAGAGAGAGAGCTGTGGTGTCTCTTCCTTCTCTTATGTCCTTTTGAGCATCCACTGAGGGAAAGTGCCTTTACTATACCTCAGAACACAGTTTGGAAGGAATTTCTAGCACTCCAAAAGTCAGAGGGTAAAATATATTTGGGAATTAAATACTTTTTTAATCCTCTTCAAATTGCATTCATTCAGTCAGTTATATGGCACCTACTTCATGTTAGACATTGCTATGGTCTGAATAGTTGTGTCTCCCCAGAATTCACATGTTGAAATTCTACTACCTGAAATGATGATATTAGGATGAGGAGCCTTTGGGAAGTACTTAGGTCATGAGCATGGAGCCTGCATGATTGAGGTTAATACCCTCAAAATAGGCCCCAAGGAGCTTGATAGTCCCATTCAACCATGCAAGGATACAGTGAGAACCTGGAAGTCTACAGTCCAGAAGAGGGGCCTCAGCTGACTATGTTGGCGCCTTGATCTCAGACCTCCCGCCTCCAGAACCATGAGAAATAAATGTTTGCTATTTATAGCCCTCCCAATCTGTAGTATTTTGTCATAGCAGCCTAAACGGACTAAGACAAGCACCTTCCTAGCTTCTGCTTGGGGATGTGAATGTAACAGACTCTACCCTCATGCTTATAACATTCTAGTATGAGATAGATACAATAAATAAAAATCAATATATTAGCTGATGGTTGTAAGTGTTCCAAAGAAAAATAAAGCAGAATGAGGGAATGGTGATAAATAGGAAAGATACTTATTTTGGGTAAAACACTCTGAAGAGGAGACATTTGAATGAGCCAGGCAGATATCTGGAAGGTTACATGACCCGCAGAAGAAATAATTTCGAAAAACTGCCTTGTAAAATTCCTAAAATGCTTCTTCTGGTCTTCCCTTTAATTAAGGAAAAATTGACTCTTGGAGTGGGGTTGCATTTTTCATCTTAGATAAAAATGTTAATTCCCTCTTGGCTTTAATTTATATCATATTCTCATCATTCATTATTCTTCAATAATGATAATAACAATGGTTGTTACTGCGCAATGAAAGTTAAGCAAAATTGTGGGAGCTAATATTTATTCAACCCTTATTACACATTTCTAGGAGAGAAAGGAGGTTAATTTTACATACCAAGCTTAATTTCCCCAAATGAAATACCCTTTATTCATTTGGTAGAGGAAAATATATTTAGCTTCATTTTTAAGACAAAGAAGAGGCTCAAACAAGATAAGAGATTTTCTTAATTTTGTGCACATAGAAAACTGGAAACGTGGAAACAGTATGTGTGTAGGACTGTGCTAAGGAGGGCAGATATAAATATGAATAAGGCTTTCACCCTGTTCCTGTGGGATTCATGATCTATTAAGACAGACAGACATATAAAGAGACAGTTAAACTATGACTTAATATGCAGGACAGAAGTTGCTCACAGAGTTGATACAGCAGCGTGGTAAATGATCATCTGAGGCTTCCTGTATAAATTCAGAGCTCTGCAGAGTAAGAGTGAGGCTGATGAGTTTGGGACCCAATAAGAGAGTATGAAAGAAAGAAGAAATTGCCAGATCAGAACACAGGCATGAAGGGGCTGCAGACTCTGGTATGTCAGATGACTGAAGACATTCCGCTGACAACTGGACCAGGGGACTGTAGGGTTAAAGCAGGAGAGAGAAGTTGCAACAGATGTTTCTGAAACACTTATATAGCAAATTCAAGAGCTTAGACTTTGTATTCCTCACAGTGATGAGCTATTCAAAGTGTGTAAGCAGTGATATTCTTTGGATTTTTGTTTTATAAAGATGAGTCCATTGATTTTGTAGGGGATATAATGTAAAATGAGTAAACTGATCTATGAATAGCTATTGAAATGTATTTTATACTATATAGTTGAGAGGTCACAGCAAAGCACCCATCTTATGGTGTGAACAATAGTTGTTAAGGATATTTCCTTTTATGTGTATACTTTTTTCCTTCGTATTATTTTTAATTTAGCTGATAATGGAACATATTCTACTTTTTTCACACTAAAATGACTTAAAATGTTTGTGTGTTAGCTAGTGCTTGAGTTTTTAATTAAAATTTATGATATTGATTATGTTTATAGATATTGATTTTCTTAGATGGCAAATGTTGGCCTGAAGGAATTTAGTTTTGTTTTCTATTAAGCACTAAATATAGTCATAAAAATGTAATGAAGAGTTAATTAGTTTATGGCATGTATTGGACTTATCAACAATATTGAGACATAAATAAACTTTTAAGATCGTATTTTTCTATTTTATCTGCTAATTACTTGAAAATTTAGTTAACACATAAAGGATGACCCACTCTTTGATTATATTTAATTTGCAAATACATAATACCATACATAATCCTATAGTGTTCTGAAAATTCATCAAATTAATATATTTAGTCAGGCTTGTGTTAAAATGTCCTTTTGCTCAACCCGTGCAATTATTTAATTCAGCTTTTAGCTGGGACTAATACTCAGAACATCAGAATGCTTGATTCATCAAATAAGCAATTTTTAGCATATTTATTCATAAGAGAGTAGAAAAAATGGCCCTAACTGAATATGTATTTTAGATTTTGAAAGCCATATAATTATTTAGAGATTATTTTCACTATCAAAACACATAATGATTTCATGATATAACTGTGATACTATAAGTAATGAATACATTTTTTAAAATATTGTTGTATAGGCTTATTTTTAGCTATTTAGTTTCTGCCTTTTCCAGTGAGATGATCTTAGGATAACTGAGTAACTTTTGGAAGAATAGCAATAATCAATTTTATCTACACAACAACTTTTCCCCTAATTATTTTAGTTGGAGATCAAAGGACAGCAGAATCGGGCTTCTATAGAAATGTTTACTAGTAGGCTGATTGTTCCTATGAAGACTTCCTGGAACATACAGCATGTTAGATAATCTGCACACAAGAAGAAATATATAATATAGGCATACCTTGGAGATATTATAGGTTCGGGTTCCAGACTGCTGCAATAAAGGGAATATCACAATAAAGCAAACCAAATGAATTTTTTTGGTTTCCCAGTGCATATAAAATTTATGTTTATACTACACTGCAGTCTATTAAGTAGCAGTAGCATCATGTCTAAAAAAACAATGTATATACCTTAATTAAAAAATATTTTATTGCTGGGGCACCTGGGTGGCTCGGTCCGTTAAGCATCTAAATTCAGCTCGGGTCATGATCTCATGGTTCATGAGTTCAAGCCCCATATCAGCCTCTTGTGCTGACAGTGTGTAGCCTGCTTAGGATTCTCTCCCTCCATTGCTCTCTGCCCTTCCCCCGCTTGTACTTTCTCTCCCCCCCATCTCAAAATAAATTAAAAAAGCATTTTACTGCTAAAAAATGCTTTCAGCAAGTCATAATCACTGATCACAGATCACCAGAACAATATTTAATGTATTAATAGACATTATATTATATATTAATTATATATAATAAAAATATAATAATAATGGAAACGTTTGAAATACTTCTAGGATTACTAAAATATGTCATAGAGAAATGCAATATCTACAAAGCACAATAAAGTGAAGTAAGGTCTGCTTGTATATACAATTATTTTATGATTCATTATTTTAGTTAAAATTAATGAGTTTAGTGTATTTTGCAACTGACCACACACAAAAAAGTCTTTTTTTTTAATGTTAAAAATTGAGAAGCTTTATATTCATATGATCATTTACTTCAAAAATATTAATTGAGCTTTTACTATGTGTTTAGTTGTATGCTAGGCACTGGAAAGATAGCAGTGGACAAGAACCAGTCTCTGCCTTCAGTGAGTCAACAGTAAGGTAATGAAATAAGTAAAGAGACTATTTCAGTACACGTAAAGATATTTAAGATATAAATATGAGAATAATAATGAAAACGATAGATTAAAGATAAACACATGAATATATACTTTTGTTTTAAAAACAAATTAAACAGGGATGCCTGAATGGGTCAGTTGGTTGAGGGCCCAACTCTTCATTTCTGCTAGGGTCATGGTCTCACAGTTGGTGGGACTGAGCGCCGAGCTGGGCTCTGTACTGACAGCACAGAGTCTACTTGGGATTCTCTCTTCTCTCTCTCTATTTTTCCCTCTTTCTCTCTTCCCCACCTCCTTCCCTCTCACTCTCTTTTTCTCTGTCTCTCAAAATAAATAAATTTTTAAAAAACAAACTAACCAAAATAAAGTCTATATGCTATAGATATCATGTTACTTAATGTCTGAATATGGGCCATTATACAAAGTTTAATCCCCCCAAATTAATACCAGCTAATATGTGTCTGGTACTCAGACTTGCTAAACTTTGTTCAGAGAGACTTATTTAGGGTACTTGGATGGCTCAGTAGGTTAAGCGTCTGTCTCTTGATATCAGCTCAGGTCATGATCTCAAGGTTGTGGGATTGAGCCCAGTGTTGGGATCCATGCTGAGAGTGGAGCCTGCTTGGGATTCTCTCTCCCCTTCTCTCTTGGCCTCTCCCCTGCTCACATGCTCATGTGCATGCATGTACTGTCTCTCTCTCTCTCTCTCTCTCTCTCTCTCAACATTTTAGAAAAAGAGAGTCTTCCATATTTTAGTCACTTGTTTCTCAAAATAATGACATTAGTACTACTGTTTTCCCTACTTTGCAGTGTAGTATACTGAAGTTCCCAGGTGTTAGACAACATCCTCCAAATAAGCTAGTGGCGGAAATGACAGATTTGCTTTGTTCGTTTGGGGTAGGATTATATGTGCTTAATCATTTAGCTGTTGCAAAAGGTAATAGATGTGCTGCTCTGGTGGACTGAATATCTTGGTTAACAGTGCTGAGGGCATGATTTGATAAACAGAGTTGTTTGAAAAACCCAATTTCATTTGATTAAGTTATCCTAATCTATAACAGATAGTGCCTTTTTATCAAGGAGAGACTTCACAAATAAGTTGATCAAAAATTTGATGCAGCATTTGTAAACTGCATGATAAAGTTTGAATTATTATATTTTTTCTAATTGGAAAACTTTCTCTGGCCTTTAAAAAAAGATTAAATTCTAAAGTCACCTAAACAGTCTCTGTGTGTACCTCATTTTTGTAGTTTATTCAACTCATAATTCAACACCTATTGGTAACTTGTACATTGGAAAATGATTAGAAAGTGTTGGGCATTATCCTGATCCCTATGGAACTAAAAATCAAAAAAGCATAACTTTCTACAGAAAGGTGTGAAAGAAAAGGCTCTAGGGAAATTTTACAGGAGCTAAGTAATTCAGTCTACCACAATAATGTTGCAACATTAACATTATAAGCCTTTTTTTTTTAAATTAGATGTTAGTTTTGAAGTGTTAATATATTAAAACGAATGCACATTATCTCAAATAGTCACTAACTTATGGATTTTCATTTGTTACAACAGTATAGGTTTTAGAGAATCAAATATGCAAATGTTGAGTGATCTCAAGAAAAAATTCTTAGCATGATTAATTGCCAAATTCTTTTATTTTCAAGAATCAAGATGAAACTGTTTTTATTAAGATTATTCATGTCCCTTTAAAATGGTGAATTGATATACTGAAATTAAAATGGACAAAAGCATAGCAAAGTGTTTAGTGAGACCAAAGTGTTTGTTACGTTATTTAGGATAAAACAACCACCTCTAAAAGTGTGCCACTAATTAAAGAATGGGGGATGCCTTCAAAGGATTCATCATAGTGTGCTACTAAATTCATGTACAGCATTTTGCCTAAAAATGGCCACTGATAAATACAACGGAAATATTGGACATTTTTAGCATATTATTATTTTAAGATTTGGTGGCAGTATGATATGGAAGAGACAGCCCTGTTTTTTTTTTTTAAATTTTTTTTTCAACATTTTTTAATTTATTTTTGGGACAGAGAGAGACAGAGCATGAACGGGGGAGGGGCAGAGAGAGAGGGAGACACAGAATCAGAAACAGGCTCCAGGCTCCGAGCCATCAGCCCAGAGCCTGACGCGGGGCTCGAACTCACGGACCGCGAGATCGTGACCTGGCTGAAGTCGGACGCTTAACCGACTGCGCCACCCAGGCGCCCCGAGACAGCCCTGTTTTTTAGGGCTAGACAAAACTGACTTCAAATTTTGATTCTTAAATGTGTAACAAGAAAAGGGAAAGTAAGTCATTGCCACTATCTTAGTGACCATTATGTTCTAGATGTTATACTAAATGTTTTGCATTTAATTTGTATAAAAAAGAAAGAGGATTTCCAATGATACTCAAGAAAAACTTGGGGAAATAAACCCTACCTTAAAATGAAAAAAAAAAAAAAACAACTGTGTAGTAGGAACTCAACAAGAGAGGAATCAAAGATATTTTTTGTTGGGGTGCCTGGATGGCTCAGTCAGTTAAGCCTACAACTCTGCATAAAAAGAGAAATGAAGCCATGGAAATTCAAAAAAGGGCATTTTCCATGGAACTAGGTTCAAAATTGTGTGTATACTATTTGGAAAATGTACTTTTTTGAATTCCCATGGCTTCATTTGTCTTCTTATGTAGATACAGCTGGGGATAGACAAGAGCTATATTCCCACTGTTTTAAAAAGTTAGAAATTGTTCCAAGGTTTTTGGCATTCCTAAAAGCAATTCCTTTGGGATAATTGGATGTGGTTTTCCCAAAGCTCTTTCTTCAAAGATTAGTTTTTATGGAAAAATTGGTTGATGGCTGATAAAGAGCTTTGAAAAATGACATATAAATTACATTATTAAATGATTTAGCTAAAACAGGAGAACACCTTAAAGTCATGATTGCTTCCATATGTCAGAGGAATCCCCCTTGTGTGAGAAGCATACACAAAGGACCATTTCAGAACAATTGAGAGAACTGTCTTAGCTACACCATTTCTTAAAATGTAAGGAATATGTGTAATGTAAATTGCTTAGAAGTCAGATACTAGTGGTATGCCTGGGTGGCTCAGTTGGTTAAGTGTCCGATTCTGACTCAGGTCATGCATGATCTCGTGATTCTTGAGTTCAAGCCTGGCATCAGGCTCTGTGCTGACAGCTTGGAGCCTGGAGCCTGCTACAGATTCTGTGTCTCCTTCTCTCTCTACCCCTTGCCTGCTCACAGTGTCTCTCTCTCTTTCTCAAAAATAAACATTAAAAAATTAGAAGCCAGAAACTAGTCTAAGCATGTGACCTAATTTTTATTATTAGATACAAGAAATGTGACAAATGCTTCTAGGAATAGAGCTTGTGAGTAAAGCTGTCATTTTGAAAGAAAGGGTAGTAAAAACTAGAGTGTTAGAGACCCTGAGTCTGCAGGATGATCTAAGGTAGACAGCTGTTTGGAGTTTGTCGACATCATTGAACAATTTGGCACAATGGGACTTAGAATATTCCTATGCTGGAATTTTTTTAAAATATTTTTTAATGTTTATTTATTTTTGAGACAGAGAGACACAGAGCATGAATGGGGGAGGGTCAGAGAGAGAGGGAGACACAGAATCTGAAACAGGCTCCAGGCTCTGAGCTGTCAGCACAGAGCCTGACGTGGGGCTCGAGCTCACGAACTGCGAGATCATGACCTGAGTTGAAGTCGGACCCTTAACCGACTGAGCCACCCAGGCGCCCCCGATGCTGGAATATTAAGTTGTAGAATATTAATTTATATAATGTGAAAGTAAAGCCATTGGCTTTTTCACAACATATTTTAAAAGCAAACTATAAGCTCCTGTCATCGTAAAATAACTATCTACCCGGAAAATAGAGGATAATAAGAAATGTGATGGGAAGGGGGCAGCGTAATGAAATTATGCTTCCATCCCCACATCTCAAGGAGAATAACAGCAGCAATAACAAACACACAAGACTTTGTCAGGCTACTCATATGACTCATACAATAAATTCACTGAGAGTCCTCATCATACTGGCATCAGAGAGAGTATCCAAATTTCACAAATGCATTGGAAAAATAAGCAATATGATTGTGGGGACAAGTGCTCACATTCTCACTAACCAGACTTCCAGTATAAGAATGACAAAAACAGGAGACCTATGAGGAGGTAAAAACAACATTTACTTCCTGTATGGATTGTTGTATCAATTCTTGCTATATTTTATTTTATTTTTCGTTTATATGGAAGAGAATTGATGACCAGCGCTCTAGAATTTGCACAAATGTATCATAAGCATATTTCTTCAGACAGCAATAAGAAATTTAACACTCCGTGGTTTGAGGATTTTGTGGTCTTATGCTAGTAAGTGAAAAACAAACACTTATTTTTGGTAAATTAAGGACCTTGTTGTCACTGAAAACTATAATTTCTTTAGGTGACTTATTGTAATTCTCTTGTGATTACATAGTTAACATGGAAACAGATTCAGTATTTTTACTCAGCATGATTTAATACATGAAGATTCTTTTTCACTAGAGTTAAAATCAAAGTTTTTTATGGCTAGATATTTTTCAATTCTATTTATTTGCTTTTATAAAACATGAAACTCCTAAAGTGTACCAATAGTGAGAATCATGTTGAGGGGGCTCATGAATGGAAAACGGAATCTATAATAAATTACTAACCTTAACTTTCTGTTATTATTTAATTATGTTTTTCCATTGCCCACATAATATTATGGAAATTATATGTGTGTATAGAAATACTCCTTTTGAGCTATCAAGATATTCTTTTATATTTTGATGTTAATATAACGGTAATGTTCACATTCATTATGGGAACTCTTCCCTCCCAGTGATCTGTTTACCCACAGCACCTCAGCAATTCA
The DNA here is from genome assembly GCF_028018385.1 of Neofelis nebulosa. Taxonomy (NCBI): domain Eukaryota; kingdom Metazoa; phylum Chordata; class Mammalia; order Carnivora; family Felidae; genus Neofelis; species Neofelis nebulosa. The sequence continues at coordinate 132,338,655 of NC_080783.1, forward strand.
CTCACATGCTGGAGTTTCTAATTAAACTAATTGCACTTCATCTAAAATCATGATTTCATTTGAAGCATCAACTTTGAAAGGTTGCCATCTTCCAACTTTTCCTTTATTTTTGATGTGAAACATATACATGACTACCTTCCTAAGATTCTCTACCTGATTAGAGTCTCTACTGCAGGTATACCAACATCTACGTTTATTGCCCCTGCTATGACCTTACTACCTGCCGTATTCTTAGATTTCATAGTTCATCATTGTCTTCACCCCTTTATCTTTATGCACAACTCTCTTGTGTATTGTATTTTACTTACTCCAAAAAATTCCAAATCTGACTAAACACATTTATTTATTTACACAAAGTCTGAATTCTAGCAGCTGAACACAATTAGAATAAAGGCAAGCCATATAAATTGCTCTTACTTTAAATTTATGAACCACACATTTCAAGGGACCCTCTGCTGAAATCTCACTTCACCCTTCTTAATAAACTTAATCTTCAAGACTGAAATGAATATGTTACACCTTGTTCACCATACTCAGACCTTCATATGCCCTTCCTACCTCAACATTTTAATAACACCTTATTATTTCCTGACTAAAATAGAAAGAATTTTAGAATAACTACCTAATCTTACCACCTCCAAACTACAAACCTATTGGTATCGTTATTTATATAATATTTCTTTATCTCCTATTAAATATATAAACTGCCTTGTCTCCTTTCTGAAGCCAAATTTTATTGTTCACAGAATCTCAATATCTCCAATTACAGACTTCATTCCAGAAAATAGCTCACTATTTCATGTATCCTACAATTTTCCTTCCCTTCTATGTGTTTTGTCATCATATAGAAATGTGTTCTAGTATGTTGCCGTTGTATCAGTAAAAGGAAGCCTGTAAGTGTGCCTCCCACTTCAGCTACTTCTCTGTTCTTCTGCTCTTTTTATAAGCAGTTTAAAACAAAGTACAGTCAATATTTACCACTCTCTTTTTTCATACCCAATTCTCCTTTAATCCCTCCAAACAAGGCCTATAATAATTCTCTCTTTACGTCTCCAATTGCTTTAATATTCTTTTTAAAATTAATTGATTATTTTTAATTTTTCTCAGTAACATGTGATCCAAGTGTCACTTCCTCCATCTTAGAAGACATTATTCCCATGTGTGCAGGATACTACAGTCTTCTATTCTGTTACTTTCACTGGCAGCTTTTTACAATCTATTACGTTTTTATCTGGCTAATGCTTTTTCACTCCTAAACTTTGTGTTCTCAGAGTTTATTTTTGCTCCTATGTATCAGGGGTCCCCCCAAGACCACTCTCAGGTGCAACGAGGGAATGACTCACATAACTCATATAGCTATTATATTCATGGTTATGGTTTCTTATGGCAAACAGATACAGATTAAAATCAACGAAGAGAAGAGGAACATGGGTCAGAGTTCAAGCACAAGCTCCCAGTTACTTACTCCAAGTGGAGTCCTACAGACAGTACTTAGTTTTCTCAGCAACAGTTGGTGATGATATGTGTGAGTATTGCTGACCACAGAAAAGCTCACCTGAGCTTTGATACCCAGGATATTTGTTGGGGGGTAGTCATGTAGGCATGGAGTGCTGTGTAACTGACCTTAGTTACTCAGTCTCCATCTTCTCTAGAGGTCAGACTGATACAGAATTACCCAAGACTACATAAATCACAGTTAACATAAACTATCTGGCATGACTCAAGGCTCTGCGTATACAAAGGCATTTTTATCATGTAAGATATTCCAAGTGCTTAGAGGTTAAATCCTAGGAACTGGTCAAGGGCTAGGTTTTAGTTTGGAATGTGCAGTTTGAACATCCTAAGCCTGCTGAGATAACTCTTTACAGAATACTTTCTTTTGTATCTACACCTACTTTATTTGCCTCATACAATTCCATGGTTTAAAAACCATGTATATCTAAGTTAACAACAGACTCCACTTCAATTATCTCCACTAAATTCCACACAGACTATTTCTTAAAGATTTAATGATTGGCTCTAATTTTTCTCTGCAATTTTCAGCTCCTGTATACATACTCTTGCTATAACCTTGTTATTGATATAATAGAGCTCATGACTTCTTTACTTTGGATTTGGCTATGTGTCTTCCTTTGGTAAATGGAATGGAATGAAAGTGATAATGTACTAGTTCTGAGTCTAGGCCTTGTCCCCTTGTGTTTTGCTTTGGACTAACTTTCTGGTATCAGACATGAGAAGCTGAGCTGCTTCTTTGGCCCACAGGCCTGCAGTAGAAATCAAAGCCACTTCAGAGTGTCTGAAGCAGAGCTTCACAGCCTAACCCAGCCTAGATCAGCTGAACCCAAGCAGATCCACTGATTCAGAAGCTGAGTAATTGTTGTATTGAGGCTCTGGGTTTGAGAATTGTTTCTTAGAATTATTTTGAAAATAGTTGACTAATACATTTTTTAAAATCTTTACTGGATAATAAATATTAAAGTAATAATCAGTTTCATGAACATCTAAAAAAGGACAGTGTTATTTTGATGCCAAGAATAAGCAACTTCTTAATTCTCAAATTCCTTATCTGTAAATTAAGGCAACAGTAACACCTACCTCAGATTTTTTTGTTAAAATCACATATATTAATTTATGTACAGTTCATAGTACCTTGTCTACCATTCATAGTGACAGATTATCTATTATATTGAAATCATTTTGTCAATGCTTTGTAATCTCAAAGTTAGTTTATCTCAAAGTTTAGTTATTCTAGATTCTCATCTTCAACCTCCTCATCTTCATGAAAATGTGAAAATCTGCCAATATTAACACTTCAGTAAATATTGCCATCATACATTCACTTTCTCAAGCCAAAAACTGGGAATTCTCTGTTCCTTTCTTTTTTCTCACATTTTTCATCACCAAGTTTTGTTACTCTATTTCCAAGTCTTATGATCAGTGCTAATAACATCTTTAAAACAGCACATCTATTATCAGGAATATGTCAAAGGCTTCCAAACTGATCTATGATTTCTGTTGTCCTCTCTTCTACTGGAGTACCTACATTCAGTATTCAGTGTCACCTTCAGATATATCATTCAGAAAATATCACACCATACACAAAATCATCTAATGGCCCCTCTTGTCATTCACAATGAAATCGACAGTATTATATAGAATTCTAAACTCTATGTACTGTATTCCTTTTATACTAATTCTAGAGGGGAAAGGGGGAGACTGATATAAATAATCACAGAGCATACTAAATATGTATTAAACATATTTAAATATGTTTACATATTTAATAATTTAATAATTACGGAGCACTTAAATATATGATAAACATCACATAATAAATATAAAAGGAAGAGAAGTGGACCTTTGTGATGGAATCAGGGGACTGATAGGCAATTATGTGAAAGGAGATTAAGCTAAATTATGCCTTGGCCAATTGAATGCAACTTTCTATCTACTTCATGCATACAACCTGGCAACATCAGATATCTAGAAAAAATCCACAGCAATGCTGACCACCTCACTCTAAACTCATTATCATTTACCTCAAATGTGCCCCGAATGCTGCCTGCCAATCTCACAATATTGTCCTATTTCATTCACTCTTTCACTCTCTGGTCATTAATTTCATAGCCTTTTGTCTCTCATCAAATTCCTTCCTAATTTATTATAGCTCTCAGCTCCTGACCTTGCTTTCTCTTTTCACTGAGAAAATGAAAACTAAAAAAAAGGGAACTTCCTCTCTAATTCCTACTGCCACGTTCACCTTAAGCCTCGCATCTGTGTTCATGTTCTCTGTAGTTATGCTTTTTACTTATAGGTGGACAATACTGTTGCAACAAAAGTCAAACTTTCTAACTAGTACTCTCATTCAAATAACTGTGCACAACCTACCCCCAACATAATCAAAGATAACTATGTAACAATTCTCTTGTCTTATTCCCTTTACAGCAGTTGATGTTTTCCTCTTGAGTGGATCTTTTACATTCTTCCCACAAACACAGTTAACAAAGTCACTTGACTTTTTTAGATACCACCACATTTCTTTTTTTTCTTCCTTTTTCTGTTTATCTTTGTGGAAAATCTGTTAGATTTTCTCCAATATTTCTGCTCTCATTCTCTCTTCAACCTACTTCCTCTAGACTTTCAACACCCAAGCTACACTAAAACTGCCCCTAATTAAATAAGTAACGATCCTTCTACGGCTAAACCCAATGGCTAAAATTTAGTCTTGAATTCATTTGACTGATTAGTAGTACGTGGTCCAGATCATTTCCCCTTATTTTTCCCTCCCTGAAACCTCTGCACTGACCTTCAAAAACGAAAACCCAAGTGCCCTCCTAACTTTCTGTCTGGTTCTTCCCACCCTCCTTTTTATGGTTCTTCTTTATCTTATTGACCTTTAACCATGGAGTCCTCAAGGTCTCAGTTCTTGGGCGCCTTCTTTTCTGTTTACACACATTTATTGAATGAGCTTATCCACTTCCATGTTTTTATAAATGATATAACTACACTGATTTCTTTCCAGACTATTGATATTTCCATTTGAATGTCTACTTAACATCAAAACCTGCTGTTCTCTCCAGGCAGGTCAACTCTTTCTGTTCTTTTCTGTATCATAATAAATGGTAACATCGTTCCACTAGTTTTTTTTAGGACAAAGACTTTGCAGGCCTTGTTGACTTCTCCTTTTCTTCCACATCCTGTATTTGATCTGTAACCAACATTGTAAGATCTATATTCAAAGTATATTTAAAATATCCAATTAATCCATTTCCACATCAGCCATTGCTACTACTCTGGAAAAAGCAATATAAAATCTTTCTTGAATTAGTGCATACTTAATAGTTAAATATTTCCCTGCCTCTAAGATTGCCTTAAGTCAGTTTTCAACATTCATCTAGATTTATCCAATTAAAACATAATCTTACCCAGTCACTCTTCTGCTCAAAATCCACTAACAGCAAGGAACTGCCTGGTTCTCCCAACCTCTTAATTCTTGGAATTCATCCTCCACTAACCTTTTCTTTTAATCATTCAGCTCCAGCCATATAGGAGTCACCTTTAACCCTTAGAAACTTTGAACTTGTGTTTTTCCATGGCTGGAATCTCTCCCGGTGATTTTCTCAAATATCTGTCCCTTGTCCCTTTCAGGTCTAAACTGATGTATCACCTTCTGCCCCGTGGCTTTTCCTGACTGTATGCATTTCCCAGAGCTGCCATGCAGCATTCCACAAACTGGGTGGCTTGGAGAACAGAAATGTATTCTTACACAGTTCTGGAGGTTAGAAACCTGAAATCAAAGAATTAGTCAAAGGTTAGTTCTTTCGGAGGGCACTAAGAGAGAATCTCTCCTGTGTCTCTCTGTAAACTTACGTTGAGCCCTGATCTTTGGCATCCCTTGCCTTATGGGTGCCACACTTCATTTGCTGCCTCCATCTTCCTGTGGTAGTTTCTACTTCTTATCTTATGGCCACATTCTCTCTGTGTGTCCTTTCTCTCATTAGGACATCAGTCATATGGGATTGAGAGTCCACTCTATTCCTGCATAACCTATTTAGCTAATTACAGCTGCAACAATCCTATTTCCAAATAAGGTCACATTCTGAGATGCCGAGGATTACATTTTAACATATCTTTTTCTTGACGGACATAAATCAACCCATAACACTGTCCATTCCATCTAGAATTGCACCTGGCATTCTCTGTTGCTTTTCCCAATTTATTTTTCTCTGTGATATATATCACTGTCTTACACTCTATATATTTTAGTAATTTTTTATGTTATTGTCTGTTTCTTCCCACTAGCTTTTAAGCTGTATGAGGGAAGAAGTTTTGATTTATGTTGCATTATGTTGTACTCTCAGTGCAAAAAAAAGTAGAAAGTAGTTATTCTAGATTCATGATAAATATTTGTTAAATGGATTGATGAATGAAATTTAAAAGGATTAATGAAGGAATGAATCCCTAGCCTATGTCATTCTTTATTCTAAGCACTGGAAATATAATGAAAAAAAACAAGTCATATGCAGTTTTGTCTCTTTCCAACACTGGAATATATTAAAAATAAGTACATCAATCCTTACCTTCTTAAGCACAGGTTGACACCAGCAATGTTTTTTCACCAACAACGTGAACAATATTCACATAAAATTCAAAATATTCTCAGCAAGATGTGCTATTTATTATTCACAGTTAAGAGGACACCACCCAGCATAAAACCTATGTTTATACGTACTTATTAAGTATTAAAGTACAATCTATATTCATTTTTCTGATATGTGTATGATAACATGGATGGATCAACCCTAATGGAAAATCACTTGACACTAATGCTTCCTCCACAAACCCCCAAATCCCATACCAGTAATGGAAGCACTAAAACTGAGAGTGTCATGTAATATAATTTTATGTTGACATCATTGTCCATTTTCTTTTGTAAGTTCGCTCTTTCATAGGCATTCATGATGTTAATGCATCTTTTATTGCTGTATACATTGTAGTCCTGGTGAATTCTTAGTAAGACTCAGACTTAAAACTATATATCGCATGTGTTTACTCAGAAGCAAAAAACTAGTTTGAGTTAATGGTGAATTTTATCATTTATCAAAGTCATCTGAAACCTATTCAGAAAGGCTCCATTTCTATTCTCTATCACTTTTATGGCTGGAGGCAGTAAGTAATATTAAATGTGGACAGTATGTTGTTTGTTTGTTTTTTATTAAACCATTGTGAAGTATAAAGATAGAAGATTAGAAAAGAAAAAGGAGCCACAAGATAATCTGAAATTCGTTAGACATACTGGATCTGTACTTTCCCACTTTTAAAGTGATAACAATTATGACAGATTTAGGTGAAGACTTTCCCTTGGAATATTTTAAATTTGTTCTTAATCATCTTACTAAGCACAAATATGTACAGTAGAATGTGTTCCTTAGTATAAATAAGTCAAGGGAAATGTAGCATAATGAAAGTCATGCTTTAGAGGGACATTTGATCTGAATTCTTCTTCCTCTTTTTCACTCCTATCACTAGGTCATGTCACTTAAACTTTCTAGAATTTGGTTCCCTGATCAATTAAAATGGCAGATGTAACATTAGTTTAATCCTTATAATATGCCCTTGAGGTTCTGTTCTAGAGATTTTACAGACATTTTGTCATTTCATTTGCATAACACACTGGCATGGTATATAGTATTACCCCTTTTTATAGACAAATAAATCAAGGAAGTTTCTAAAAAGTAAAGCTAATGGTAGGTTTGGGGTATAAATATATATGAATATATATATGTTCATTCATATATATATATATATATATATGTTTTATTTTTAGCAGAGTTATTCATGAATATAGTTTAAGCTCTTTTTTAATGTTTTGTTTATTTTTGAGAGAGAGAATGACAGGGGTGGGGTGGACAGAGAGAGAGGGAGACAGAGGATCTGCAGGGGGCTCTGCACTGACAGCAGAGAGCCCAATGCAGGGCTCTAACCCACAAACCGAACCTTGAGATCATGACCTGAGCAGAAATCAACCCAACCTGAGCAGTTGGGTGCTCAACCAACTGAGTAACTCAGGTGCTTCTCATGAATATAGTTTAAAAAGCCAGTGTTCTAAAAAATCTTTTAAACAAGATGACTAGACACTGCTCCATTCCTTACCATCCCCATTTCCTGCTTCTCAGAAGCTGTCATTTTTTCTTTCCTTTACTGTTTCTTTTGGCATTTATCTCCATGTCTCCTAATTATGTTCTTAGATCTTAATTTGCGAACTTTTCAGGGTTATATGCCATCTAATATTTTGTTCGTATGGAAAGCAGTAGCTTATCTTTATACTCTACCAGGCCCCCTTCACCTCTACCTGCAGCACACATGCTCACTTCTTTCACAATCTACACAATGTTTTGAGTTTCATAATTAACGTATTTATATACTTAGGACTATGTAGCATTATTCCCGGTTGATTTCCATAATGCTAAATAAATACATGCATTGCTTTATATAGTTTTTGTTTGCCCAGCAGTTAGTCATTGTCTCATTGGTTTTATGTAATTTTCTATACACCCATCTTTTGTTTATTCATAAGCTATCTTTCAGAATTTGAAATTTCATAAAGACCAAGGATCAACTTTTGAAGGGAGGTAGGCATGTGCCTTGGAACCTTCCATTCTACTCCTCAAAAATGGACTTGTTGCTTTCTGGGCCAGTTACACAACAGCACTTCTGTATCGTAGTATGTTTTTATTTTTCTTGTTTCCCTAACTTTTTCTTTCTTGGTTTATTCCTTTTTCTGCAGAATAAGTTTTAGTAGCTTTTTTCGCAAAGGACTATAGGAGCTTTGCCCTCTTCAATGTGATATAGTCTACAATCACATCTGATTCTTATTCTGCATACTAAATTTTTAGTTTTAAAATTTTGGAAACTATTTTGTATACTATTATCTTAGAATGAATTATATTAGAAATAATTACCTTGCAGATTTTTGAACATTTGTTCCCTTGCTTCTGGGTTCTAGTGTTATTTCTAAATCAGATGCACTCTTGTTCCCAACCGATTTTATACAACCTTTAATTCTCTTGACTGTCTGTCTGTCTCCCTCTTTCTCTCCCTCCTTTTCTCTCTCTCCCTCTAAGATTTTTCTATCACAAAGTTTCTAAAATTCAATGCTACGCTTTTTCATAAATCATTTTAATTTGGAAACTCATGCTCTTCAGTTAACTTTTATATTTATTTTTGTTTTAAGTTCTAAAATCTCCCATTTCTTTCCTGACTCTTTCTAGTGCTCATTATTTGGACATTTATACTTCAATCTGTTATTGGGTCTATTTTTTACTTTTTGGAAAGTACTCACAACTTTAAGTTTCTAATAACTTTGGAAATTAAAATGTGTTCCAAATTTCTACTTACTTTTCCTTGAATACTATCAGAGCTTTCAAGACAAAGTGGAAAGATGAGTATAATTTATGGATCATTTCTTTTAAAACAAGCCATTTGCCCTATACTTCTGCTGCACTCTTCCCCTGAGTAGTTCAGTGGATGTGAAAGTGAGCTCTTCTACCATCTAGACGAAGACAAAACCCTTGAAGGGAGGGGAGAACAAAGGAAAAGACCCTAGACTTTGATGACTAAGTAGAACAGCTCTGAGGTGCCTGGGTGGCTCAGTCAGTTAAGTGTACGACTTCGGCTCAAGTCATGATCTCAGGCTTCGGCTCGGGTCATGATCTCACAATTCGTGACTTCAAGCCCTGCATCAGTCTCTGTGCTGACAGCTCAGAGCCTGGAGCTGCTTCGGATTCTGTATCTCCCTCTCTCCCTGCCTCTCCCCCACCCCACTCTCCCTCTCTCTCAAAAATAAATAAACACTAAAAAAAATGTTTTAGATAAGTAGAACAGCTCTGTTTGCCCAAAGCTGTTCAACTCAATTGTTTTGTAAAAGAGAAATAAATACCCAGTTACTGCACTTTTTGGCACTTTTTGTATTAGCAGTTTAGTCAATATGTTGATTAATAGAGTATAAAATACTAAAAACCATTTGAAAAACCACGTTGCTTTTTCTCCTAAAAACCTACTAGAAATGACCACAAACATGTACACACGGTAGTATTTGTAACAGTTCATTCATTTGTAAAACTGAAATCAACCCAAATACCCATTGGCAAAAAGAGTCATATAGTTACATAATGAATCACATAAACATTCCTCAACAGTTGACCAGACTTCATTTGTACTACTTCTAAAAGGAAGGAAAAACTTAATATAATATTAGAATATACACAGAGATGATAAGACACAAAAAAGTTGGATAATGTTTATCACAAAAGCCAGACTAGACTAGTGATTCGCCCTAGGGAAAAAGTGTACAGAGGAGGAAGAAACATGAAGTGGCGTTCTAAGGAACTATGTCCTAGTACTTAGTCATGTTAAGGTAAAATTAGGATTTTCTTTTTAACTATTTTTTAAAACAAACATTTTTACACTCTTTCTTATGTTATATATTTTACTATAAAAAGAAAAAAATTGACTATCATCGCTTATAAGATGTGTTTTATTTACAGATATATCATACCTGTCTATTTTATCTGTGTATAATAGTTGATATAATATGCGTTTGAATATAATATATATATATATAGTATGCAGCACAAATTTTACTGTGCCAGTTAGAAAGGATAAAGGATGCCATGAAGGAGCAAATGTTAATTGGAAAAGTTCTTAAAAGGCAGTTGCATTACTTAAAAAATCCAATACTCTAAAGCTTCAATGAAGTTTGTATAAAATTAGTTTGAATCTGGCAAAGAGGGCTCCTCCTGTGAATCACAGTGGTCCCTCATGTAACACAGGTAGGGAAGTACCTGAGGGAATAAAAAAGGCACTGTGATTAGAGATCTCTTTTAACCTAGGGAAAGTACAATTATGAAAAACCCTGTCGAAAAGCTTTCCAAAACCCTGTGAAAGCCATAATACTCTCTGGAAGCTTGGAGAGGCATTTTGCTTGCCTTTACTTAAAGTGCATGACAGTCAGAGTCTGATTCTGGGAGAGACTTGATTTTTGTTTGGCTCAGCAGGCAATTCAATTAAAACACAATGTTTGGTTGAAAGGGTCTGTTTTTATGTAGCTGCGGCTTTCTTCCATTTACGGATATTTAACTGTAGTATTTACTTTTTTCTCTGTCTATATACACAACATATATCTTTTTTTATGAGCTATATTCCATCCTGTTTTGTAAGATTTCTTTTTCTTAAAATGGCAACTTCAATTTACCAGACCACATTGAATAAGTTGTTCTTTTGCTTACAAAATCATCTCATTGTAATGGTCAGATTATGTAATGATCTATGATTATGTCTCACAATATTCCTATATGTGAGTTAACTAAAATAGTTTAAGAGAGAACAGACTGGAGAGAAGGAAATTAATATTTATCTTAAATTACTAATATTTCATCAGAAATAATCCTTTAATTCTCATCCAGTCTAGAGAGGAGTGATTATTGAGGATGCTTACCTCTTTGTAACACTCCATGCTATAATCATTTTAAGTTTGAGAGGCCCTAACCATACTGATTCTTTTTTAGAAGCAAAATATATAAATTAATTCTCCTGGATAACATCTGGAGTCTAAATATGACAAGAGTCATTAAAAAGCAAATCTTGATAAAGTTAAAAATTGATATTAGACACACATGAGTAAATTTAAATTAATTACTTCTGGATCATGTAAATGTATTGAGTAAAACACATGAAAACCTGAGTAAGCCAGTTATGAAATATATTCTATGGTTTTCTCAAGAGGCAAATTAACAAAGATTTTCTTTGTTACAGATTTCCATGTAATATTGTAAAGTACAGAGACCTAATGACATCATCTCTCTACCAATTCATTCTCTGTTTTCCCTGTATGCCTTAGGAAATGAATGAAGGGATTGCAAATAAAGTGGCAGTAACATCCAACATCACTAAAAATTAGGGAAGGTTAGTATGTAATATGGATAGGATGAGCTTGATGGAGGAAATGAATGAGTACTAGATTCGTAATTATCCCCTATGAGAGGCAGTAATGTTACCAGACAATAAAGGAGAAAATGCCACAAGAAACCATGTAATAATCACAATATAGAAAACAAGAGCCAGTGATGAGGACATATGGGACACCTTGAGAAAAAAAGGAAAAAACAAACAAACAAAAAAACCCAAAAAACTCAGTTGCATGTCATTTCATCCAGTAGGACTCAACCACAATTGAAATGTCAGAAGTGAGAAGTCTTGGGGATTCATCAAGGAGTCCACCACAGATCTGACTCCATCTCACCCCCATTTTCAGGCTCCTGAATCATTGATATAGCAATGTAAATTTACAGCAATTGGCAGAGAAGGATTTCAAGAATTACCAAATTAAAGAACAGTGAGAACAGGGGCACCTAAGTGACTCAGTCAGTAACTGACTCTTTGATGTCAGCTCAGGTCATGATCTCACGGTTGGTGGGTTCAAACCCCGCATTGGGCTCCTCTCTCTCTCTCTGCCCCTTCCCTACTTGAACTGTCTGTGTCTCTCTCAAAATAAATAAATTAAAACAAACAAGCAGTGAGAACAAAGGAAAATCCACTCATCTCAATGATCAGCTAACCTCAGGCCATTATTGACTTTTTTCTGATTCAAGAATGAGTAGGGGTGTCTGGGTGGCTCAGTTGGTTAAGCGTCAGACTTGGGCTCAGATCATGATCTCACAGTTCATGGATTCAGAGCCTGCTTCCGATTCTGTCTCCCTCTCTCTCTGTCCCTCCCCCGCTCACACTCTCTCTCAAAAATAAATAAACATTAAAAAAGTAAACAAACACCAAAATTACAAGCTGAGACTGATGGAAACAAACCACAGCAAATAAAAAGTAAGAATTTCCTTTACAGTAATGTCTACTTGGAAACCCAGAGTAAAGGATGGCAAAATATTTTCCCTAGAAATATTGGTACTGCTGTGATCACATAAAGCCTTCAAACATAGGTAATGCCCCATTTCTAGACCCATTTGAAGGGAAAATCTTTCATGTAAATCTATTAACTTTAGTTATACCAGTCCACTTATCTCACTTCATCTACTCATGAAGACAAAAATTGAGAGGAGGAAGGGTGCCTGGGTGGTTCCGTCAGTTGAATGTCCGACTTTGGCTCAGGTCATGATCTCACAGTCTGTGAGTTCAGCCCCACATCGGGCCCTGGAGCCTGCATCTGATAGCTCTGCACCTGGAGCCTGCTTCTGATTCTGTGTCTTCCTCTATTTCTGCCCCTCCCCCTCTCATGCTCTGTCTTTCTCACTCTCAAAAAAAAAATGAATAAATGTTAAAAAAAAAATTTAAAAATTGAGAGGAGGAGAGTTTCTATGTCTTGATTTGTTCAGAGACATTTTCCTAACCAACCATGACTTATAAATAGAACCATAACCTTATCAATTTCAGGAAAAATGAAATTAAGTATACACTGATGGTTAAAAACTTCACAAGACAGAACTCTGTGTATGTTTTTAGCTTAAAATTTATCTAACAGAAACCTAAAGCAAACATTAAACTTAATATTGAAACACAAGAATTCAGAGTGTCCAAGGGTATCCCTGTGGATCAACATCACTGTGGGGGAGGAAAGTGAATAAACTAAAGAGGGTATGTTTGAGACCCATATGTAATACCTAAACTCACATGATAGCACAAAATAAGGTTTAAGATCTCACCTTTCTCCTCAGATATGAATGACTAACTAGGCAATGATGTAATATGAACCAAACATAATAGCTCCACAGACACAGACAGGAATATCTGAAGAGCACAAGCACTGTGAAGAAAGAGAACAAAGCAAACAACTGCATTTATACAGAAAGTAGAACAACATTTTAAAAAAACGTAAAAAATATGCCAACAAAGGTTAGAGATGAAGTTACAAACTAGCAGCAGGAAAAAGTCAATTTAAATTATTGTGTGCAAATTTTAATTGCTGAAATAAAGATCTCGATAAATGTGTTGGATAGAAAAATGGATTTGGTCAACAGGTAGAATTAATGAACTAGATGATGAGGTAAGGGATCTATTCCAAAATAATTGAGTTAGAAATGTCAGCATAAATTTTATGAGTAACAAATAAGAGAAAAAAATAAAGGAGGATGATGTTTAATGATACAATAACTAGAATTTCCAAGAATTAAACATAGAAATAACGAGCAGGTTATATAAGGGCAGATCCACTATACACATGCATGCACACACACAATCAGAAATAATGTTTTTAAATTTAAGAACTGCAAACAAAACATGAAAATTCCAGAACCACCAAAAGGGAAAAAAAATCACCAACAAGAGATACAAATCACTTCAAACTTCTCACTAAATGATATTTCAAAGTACTTAAAGATATTAATAATTCCTTTTTAAATCACTTGAGCATCACATTTTACACACAAGTAAACTATCATTTGAATATCTTGAAAAAGTTCTCAGAAATATAAGTTCTCAGAAAGTTTATTACCCAATGGTATTTTTTGAATGCACTCACAAAGTACATGAGCAAAAATAGAAATAATTCCAAATAGAGGAACAATACTATGGAAAGTGAAGGTAAGTAAATAACTCAGTAAACTTCATTGTCTAAATAAGTAGTGCCAAAAAAATGATATTAAGAAAATGGTTATCAAGGGTCATTAGTGGATCATAAGTAATTTACCTTGTTTGGGATGAAGATATGGTAGTTAGTTATAAGTATTGGAAATCTAAACTAACATGCAGGTGTATACAATGGAGAGTAATACACTAATGAAAACCAACAGAAGAATAAAAATAAATGTGTGAATAACAGAGAAAATGCAGGTGAACAAAAGAAAATTAAGAAATGGGAAAATATAATATAAAAAATATATATAAAAAATGTAGGGGCGTCTGGGTAGCTCAGTCGGTTAGGCGACCGACTTTGGCCCGGGTCACGATCTCAGGGTGCATGAGTTTGAGCCCCGCATCAGGCTCTGTGCTGACAGCTCAGAGCCTGGAGCCTGCTTCTGATTCTGTGTCTCCCTCTCTCTGCATCTCCCCTGCTCATGCTCTCTCTCTGTCTCTCAAAAAATAAATAAATGTTAAAAAATTTTTTTTAATGTAAAACAGGGGTGCCTGGGTGGCTCAATTGGTTAAGCATACAATTTTGGCTCAGGTCATGATCTCATGGCTTGTGAGTTCAAGCCCCGTGTAGGGCTCAGCACTGGCAGTGCCTAGTCTACTTGGAACTGTCTGCCTCTGACCCTTCCCCCACTTTCTCTCAAAGTAAATAAACTTTAAAAATATATATAAAACAAAACTAAGTTAACAAAGAATACTTCCCAAATAATAATTACAATGTACATAAATTAATTAAACTTGCTATGGAAAGATGAATTCCAAATTATATTAAAAACAAATAAATAGGGGCACCTGGGTGGCTTAGTAGGTTAAGCGTCGGCCTCTTGGTTTCTGTTCGGGTCATGATCTCATAGTTCGTGGTTTCAAGCACTGCGTTGGGCTGACAGCATGGAGCCTCCTTGGGATTCTCTCTCTCTCCCTTTCTTTGCCCCTCTGCTGCTCACACTCACTCTTTCTCTCTTTATTTCAAAATAAATAAATAAACTTAAAAAAATAAATTTGCAAGATCCAACAACCAATTATCTTTGTTTCTGCAAAGATACAGAAAAAATAATTACTTAAGTTGAATGGAATCATTCACACACACACACACACATACACACACACACACAGAACCTGAAATAGCTTGTAGAAAATGTTAACATCAGACTAAATATAATTTAAATAAAGCTTTAAAGCTAAAAACAGAATAAGTAATGAAGAGGTGTGCTATCTACTGATAAAAGACCTACTTTGTCAAGAAGAGATAATAATCACATTAGAATGAATTACCAAAATGTCTCTTAATAGGCAGTTACCAAAATGACTCTCCGCTAGCCCCTTTAAATATTTTTCTCTCCTGCCAAATACTGTAGTCATCTTATATCTATGGCCTTTTAATGAGCCACTAAGTGGTGTCTGTGTGACTCAGTAAGTTAAGCATCTGACTTCTGCTCAGGTATGATCTTGGGGTTCACAAGTTCAAGCCCCGCGTCAGGCTCTGCGCTGACAGCTCAGAGCCTGGAACCTGTTTCAGATTCTGTGTCTCCTTCTCTCTCTGCCCCTCTCCCACTCACACTCTGTCTCTCTTTCAAAAATAAATAAACATTAGAAAAAAGTTTTAAAAAGAAATGCCAGCTTGTTTACAAACAAAGTATCTTCAATGAACATAATGTATGACAGATTCAATCCATGAGTCTCAGAGATGAGAGAACATTCAGAAAGCCATTCTGGGGGCATTCTGAAAGTCAATTAGCAGGTTACAGAACGTGCACAAAGTTAATGCCAGAATCATGAAAAGAATCAGCAATGTGCCTTTTTTTGGAAGTGATGTGATACAAGGTTTCAGAAAAGCTAAAGAGAAGATAGGGGTTATGTCTTTTAAAATCTAGTGTGAAACAACAGTTCGGGAAGTGGCTCTGAAAGAAAAGTCATATGAATAAGCCAGAGGCACATTGGGTAATAATATATATTCTCAAGCATTCACACATGTGCTATCCCTGGGGTGGGGTGGGGGGGAAGCTACTTATTTTGAATTTCAGCCAGTATAGAGACTTTTTGGTAAAACAGTTGGTGGTTAATCCATTTTAATATAAAAATAATCATGGCTAAATATAAGAATATAAATATTAATATTTAAAATATAAAATAACTTAAGTAACAAAACCTAGAGAAATCTGCCGGGAGAGTGGAGATAGAGAAATGTATGCAGGTGCTCCAGTTGTTATCTTTATTAGTGGACAATAGAGTTTGTAATGACTTCAACCATACAAGCTAGAAGATTTTAAAGGAGTAATTTTAGAATAAACATTTATAGTAAAGAGTCATTTATTGGAAGGCTAGCGACTCTCTCACTTTTACTTCAGATTGATTCTCTTCAGCAAAATCCAGCTAAAGGAAAACTTGGCATACTTGATCGAAATAAGCTCTAGTGTGATCCATGTTTAATTATTTATATGTCTATACATACAAAAAGCAATTTAACAAATATTTATTGAATACTGTTAAGACCCCCTGTCTTTCATTGGTGCTGAGGACGTAGCAGTGAATAAAATGAACAAAAGTCATCGCTTTTAGAATAAAATGAACAAACATGGCAAGAGGTAAAATATTCACCAAACAAGTTGTGTATTTAATAGTATATTTGAAGGTGATGGCAAAAAAGCAGGGAGGAGGATGGCTCGGGCCAGGGAGAACAAGAAGGTTAAGTCCAATAATGAAGGTAGGCCAGACTGAGCAGTTGGTGCCTGTGCCAGGAGGAGAATCATGGGAAGGCAGCAGCAGTGAAGAGATCTCCTGGTCCAAAAAAGTGGGCACTGGAAGAGGCCATCAGAACTGGAATGGGACCAAAAGACAGAGAGGGGTATGAAATGCTGCCAGTATAGAGTAGAGGGTTGCAGAATATAGACAGTTTAGGGACTTGTAGGCCATTTAGAGCATATTAATTTTCGATTCTGAGTAAAAAGGAGAGCTACTAGAGAATTTTGAACAGAAGACTGACATTGACCTGTATATCTGTCAATCCATCTATCTACTCCTATATTTATATATGCATGCATCTATGTTAATTGAACTTGCCTGAGTCACATAACCACACTGTCCTAATCTTTTGGCTGGGATTATTATTTCATTTGGATTCATATGCTTATACCTGTGGTAAGGCAGAGTTTTATTCTAATCACTAATAGCAGATCCATGAAGTAAGTGTGAAGGAGGTAAAAATTGCTATTACTAGAAAAAAAATTCAGGGGCGACAAAGTTGACTGAACAATCATGAACAGCAGCTATCTATAGAGATATCTGAAACAAGGGTGGGAAGCAGGTAAGGGGGCTAAAGATTAGATCCCCTTGAGTCCACAGTGGCTCTCTAGCATGGACCCCTGACCAGCAGCACCGCCAATCACCTATAAACTTGGAAAAATAAATTCTCCAGTTTCATCTCAGATCCACAAAAGCACTTAGTCTGCGTGTGGGACCTAGGACTCTGTGTTTTAACAAGCCCCCCTGATGATTTTAATATGCATTGAAGTTTCAGGATTGGTGGCCTGCATAAATAGAGTACTTGATGCTTATATGTAGCCTCAGCTTACCAAGACTGGCACTTTGTGATAAAAGTGCCAGCAAGTAATAAACTAGGATTTCAATAGTGTCTCTAGTCTTGGATGGTAGAGCAAAGTGTTATAGAGAAAGGAGGTAGCTTGCTAAATATTTTGGACTCAGATTTCATGCCTTCTCCCCTAAGGATACCCTTAAAACCAAAATCCAAAGTGCATGTACACATACACTGGGCACTGTGCTACATGATGGGATGTCTAGGACTAATAAAACTTAAATATAAAATATTAAATGTATAACTGGAAAATGGTGATAAAGGAAACCACAGAGAGTCCAAAGTATAGTTAGAACACAAACAAATAAAAACAAATACTTAAACATAGCAGTTATTAAGGTGTAATAGGAACGGGATGCCCAGTGTCCCAACAAAGCTTAAAAATAAGTCAGTAACTGACTATACCTATTTCTGACTGACACCCTACGTGGAAGAGATAAGATCCAAGCTGAGCCACTTCAACTTCGCAGGTTGTCTCCATGAGCATGCTGGGAGCTTGTCTCCTCTTCACATAACATACCAAGGGCTGGCAATCACCACTGCCTAATTATGGAACTCCACTGAGCAGAGAGAGAAAACTGTTAGTCACAAACAGGCTATGCAAATCACAGCCGCCCATATATGCTAGGTAAAATATCAGAGGCAGATAAATGTTATTTGAATGATGGAATATTTATCTTATTTTCTTTATGGTTTTCATATAACCTGATTTGTGCAGTATGAAAAAAATATATTTTGTAATTTTAAGGAATAAATCTTATTGAAGTATAACATGTATCTTGAGAAGTGTACAGATCCATCTGTAGCTGAATACATCTCCACAAAGTGAACATTCTGTGTAACGATGATATAGAATGAGACATAAAATAGTACTGTTTTAAAAGCTCCACTTGTGTTCTATCCCAGTAATTGGCCTCACAAGGGTAACTACTATGTTGACTTTTACCATTATGTTAGTGCTACCTTTTTTTAAACTTTTTAAAATAAATTTATATGATACCTGCTCTCTTTTGTCTAGTTTATTTTGCTCAACATATTATTGTGCATAGATGTAGTTTCTCTTAATGTTTATTCGTTTTTGAGAGAGAGAGAGAGAGTGAGCAGGAGAGGGGCAGAGAGAGAGGGGGAGAGAGCATCTGAAGCAGGCTCTGTGATGAGCCTGATGTGGGGCTCAAACTCACGAACCATGAGATCATGACCTCAGCCAAAGTTGGACGCTCAACTGACTGAGCCACCCAGGCGCCCCTAGATGTAGTTTTTTGTTTAAGTCAAGTTTTTGTTTTATAGTTCTAATTGATCACCCTATTGATATTCACTATATTAATAAGTCACAATTATCCATTCTGATACAATGCACATTTGCACAGTGAGTGCTTTCCTATTACTAATGATGCCATTATGAATATGCGCATGGATATCTTTTGGCACATTTATGCTTGCATTCCTGTTAGCTGTATACAGGGGAGTGGACCTTCAGTGTCATAGAGTATACATAATTCAGCTTTAATAGACACAGTCAAAGCATTTTGGAAAGTGACTGTACCCATTTTTACTCCTACCATGAAACTGAGAATTTCACTGTCCTATGTCTTTTTCTTAAGTTTTATTTTTTTAAAATAATTTCTACACCTAACATGGGGCTTGAATTCACAATCTTGAGATCAAGAATCACACGCTCTTCCAACTGAGCCAGCCAGGCACCCCACTGCATCTTAATCAAGATGTAACTTGAATTTTCCTGACTACAAAGATGTTGAAATGGCTTTTATAATTTACTTGTAAGTTTGACCCTCTTATACCTGTGCATGGTCCCACCTTACCTAACTCGAGCCCATCATTCCATTTCAGTTATTGTCATGAAAAGCAGATGCTTGCTGGTTTAATCTGATAGTACAGTGCTTCAACTGCTTCCTGTATTTTTGTTTCCGGTCATGGACATGGGGTACGGGGGAGATGCCTAACAGAACCTATCAGCCATTCTGATAGCATGTGTAATGGAGTCAGAAGCATATGGACCAAGCTATTGACCCAATAGCAGGAGATGAGTTAATAGAAGATATTTTTTAATGTTTATTTATTTATTTTGAGACAAAGGAGAAAGAGAGTGTGATAGGGGAGAGGCAGATGGACAGGGAGACAGAGAATCCCAATCAGGCTCCAGTCTCAGCGTGGAGCTCGACACAGGCTGGATCTCACAACTGTGAGATCATGACCTGAACCAAAATCAAGAGTCCAATGCTTAACCAACTGACCCACCCAGAGACCCCAAAGAAGACTTTTTTTTTCTCCCTTTATTTGGACAGACAATGTTGAGGTATAATCTACCTGAGTTCTCACAAAGTCCCCAGAGAATTGTTCCCAAATTTGTCATAGCAGTAACAGACTCAATAACATGCCTTACTCTTCCTTTCCTGTGTCACACTTTCCAGGGCCCTAATCATATTCCTTTGCTTTCCTAAAAGAAACTACTTACACAGCCATTTTGTTTGTTTGCTTGTTTGATTGTTTGTTTGTTTTCTTTTATGGGAGAGCTCAAGCAAAGAGAATTGGTCATTTGGAGATGATTCAAGATTTTGAATCTTGAATCTATGTGTTCAAGATTTTGTAAGCGTTTACTGTTTCTTTTTTCAAATATAGCCTGCTAAAAGATAGCTGCATCAAATCCGTGGAATGTGTTAATGTTACCTTATTTGGAATAAAAAGGTCTGTGCAGATGTGATTAAGTGACAGACTTTAAGATGTGCAGATATTTCTGGATTATCCACATGAGTCCTAAAGACAGGGACAAGTGTCCTTGTATTGGAAAGGCAGAGGAAGATTTAAGACAAAGGGAAGAAAACACAAAGTAAAGACAGAAGCAGAGATTGGAGTAATGTGGCCACAAGCCAAGAGAACCAGGGAATGCCCAGAGCCACCAGAAGCTGCAAGAGGCAGGGAATGATACTCCCGTAGACCCTGAAATGGGAATGGGATCCTGAAGAGATCTTGATTTTGGAGTTTTGCCCTCCATAACTGCGAGGTAATACTTTTTTCTTTTTTAAGACACCCAGTTTGTGCTAATTTATTACAACATCCCTAGGAATCTAATGTGATACTCTTTATATATTGTTGATATGAGTGGATATGAGTTTTTTGTTTGATATACATATGATAGTATCTTCTAAATGGTATCTTTTGATAAATGGTTGTTCATCATTTTAATATACTTTAATTATCAGTCTTTCCTTTATGGTTATTGGTGTTTTGTGTTCTGTTTAAGAATCTTTTGCCTATTTAAAGGTTTTCTTTAATTACTTCTTTGTTATCTTCTACAAGCTTTAATATTACAACTTTAAAACTTAGATACACCGAATATCTCAGGTTTTGTTTGTTATTGTTTTGTGTGTGTGTGTGTGTGTGTGTGTGTGTGTGTGTGTGTTTAAATTTAGCTATTAGTATTACAGATAATCCTTGGAAAGCAATGTATTTTTTTTCCTTTGGTTGCTTTTAAAATTTTTCTTTTTTTATTCTATTTTGTTTTGCTGTTTAAATTTGTTCTTTTTTCAAGAATTTCACATGGTTTGCAGAAATATTTTTGTGTGCTTTGTTCTATTTTACCTTGTCTGGTATTCACATAACTTTTTGAATCTGTGTTGTGTGATTTTAAGTCATTTTTAGAAAACTTGTGGCAAATAATATCTCTTCAAATATTACTTTTTTCTTTCTATTTCTTTCTCCCCTTCAAGAATTCAGGAATGCTAGACGTTTTTTAAAAACTATTTCTCATATTCTCTTAGGGCATTTTCTGTACTCACCATTTGATTATTTACAGATCAGCCCTGTAAAACTTAAAAAATTTGCAGATGCCTTGAGGTGAAGCTCAGCACAGAGGTCAAACTCTCTTCCCGGAGCTTTCTTATTTATTTGAAATGGTGGCATTTTGGGGGCGCCTGGGTGGCTCAGTCGGTTAAGCATCCGACTTCAGCTCAGGTCACGATCTCAGGGTCCGTGGGTTCGAGCCCGGCGTCGGACTCTGGGCTGATGGCTCAGAGCCTGGAGCCTGCTTCCCATTCTGTGTCTCCCTCTCTCTCTGCCCCTCCCCCATTCATGCTCTGTCTCTCTCTGTCTCAAAAATAAATAAACGTTAAAAAAAAAATTAAAAAAAAAAAAAAGAAATGGTGGCATTTTAATTTCTGCCCGACATGCATGATGCTTCTCAAATAATTTCATGCAGTTCTTCTAGTCATATTTGGTGGGAGGATTAGTCTGATCTATCATAATCTAAAGCAAAATTACTACTTTTTAAATTTACATTTTTTTCATTGAAGTGTAGCATATGTACTGAAAGAATACAAAGTGCATAGTTGTGCATAGACGTTTCACCAAGTAAATACATCCATATAACCACCTCACAGATAAAGAAGCAGAGGTTTCCAGCGATTCAAAATATGCTCTTGTCCTCCCTCCCTTTTACTAGTCATGAAAGAGTCATAAATGTACATCATTATATTACTTTTGTCTGTTTTTGAATTGAATTGTGGACAAATAAAATCATATATTAGAATAGGTATATTAATTCAATATTGTATTTGTAAGATTTATCCATATTATTGCATGTAATCCTAGATTGTTCAATTCTCAGTGCTATAGTATATTCAATTATTTAAATGCGCCACAATTTATTATTCATCCTTCTGTTGGTGAACAATTGGGTTGTTGCTAGTTTTTGGCTCTTTTGTATAATGCTGCTATAAAATCCATGCATGTGTCTTTTGATGGGCAATAATGTGCATTTATTTTGGTTATAATAAATTTAGTTATAATCCACTTAGAGGTGGAAGTGTTGGATCATAGAATGTATTAATATTTATTTTTCATAGTTAATAGATAGCTGAATAGTAAATAGACCAGAGAGGTTCCTAGTGGTTGTACCAATGTATATTTTTCTTACCTGCCAAGTATTAAAATTACAAAATTTTTCAAGCATGCCTCACACCTTTGTCAAAATTTGCTTTTCTTGGGCACTTTACTATTAGACATTTGTATGTGTCCATTGGTATTTTCTTGTGATTGAATTTGCATTTTTCTGAAGAGTAATGAATATTTATATGTTGATTTGCAATTTGAATTCATATTTTTGGACTATCATTTAAGAGTTATGTCTATTTTTTTTCTAATAAATTGCCTACCTTTTTCACATTAACTTCTATAAATTTTTTATTCTAGATAGGAGTACTCTTTTGAATATATGTGTTGTAAATATCTTTTCTCTATCTCTGAATTGATTTTCAGTATTTAGTAGTGTCCCTAGATTAGTATAAAGTGTTAGACATCTTATTTATTTACCTCTTTTTCTTCTCTAAAGTTTATTATGACCAACAATTAATCCTCCTGGAATCAATGTTTATATGTTTGTAAAAAGGGAAAAAGAGATTAATTTCTTCTTAATTGATATACAGCTGACCCAGAATCATTTACTGAAGAATTTTTTTTCTTTATTGCACTACAGTAATACCTTTTTCATAAATTGGAGGACCGTATGCACTGGTCTATTTCCAGATCATCTGTTTTGTTCCAATATATATATTTTTAGTGTATTATTTCTCTTTATTAATTGCTAAAACTTCCTAAGCAGTCTTGATTTCTGATAGAATAAGTCATCTAAATTTTTTCTTCTCATTATACATTGCCTTAAGTATCCTAGCCCCTTGCTATTTTGGAATTAGTTTTTAAATGAGCTTTTTAGCTTATACAAGAATATTCCTCTGGAGTTTTGATTGCCACCTCATTGATTCTACGGATAAATTTAGAGAGAATTGAATGTGTATAATATGAGTATTTTGATGCTTGAACATGGTATATATAGGTCTCCTTTTATTTAGCCCTACTTTATTTCTCTCAAAAATTTTCTGTAGCTTTCAGCATAGAAGGTAACTCATATTTTGTAGTCTATATCTCCAGTTGTTTGGTGTTTTTAATGATACTGTAGATGATATCAACTTTATAATGTTACTGTTTAGCTTCTTGCTGATTTATGAAGTGCGCTCAATTTTCGAATGTTGACCTTGTGTCTGATGACCTTTCTAAGCACATAATAATATTAATACTTTGTCTATAAGTGCTTTTGGATTTTCTTCTGTATCAATCATTGTCCATCCAGGAAAATAGAGACACTATGTGTTATTTTAAAAGAAATAATTTACTATAGATGGTTGCTTAAATGACTATAGAGAGACTGAAAATTGAATAGACAGTAGGAAAGCAACTGCAAGAAGTGGCAAAAATACATGGGACTGTGGGAACAAAGAAAAGAGATTGGATAATTCAAATATAAATTATTTTAAACATTGTAGTTTTGTGGATTCTTATACAATTTTGTTAATTCATTCATATTTGCTTTTGTTTTATTGCTTCTTTTTACATCATTTGCTTTTAACTAATGTTTCTAACTTCCTAAGATATTTACTTATATCATTAGTTCATTATCTACTTTTCTAATTTATAATTTTCAAATATTTTTATTTCACAGTTTAACTGTCTCTGTAAGCTCAATTTTAGATTCAATCCTAATGTTTTGACATTTACCGTTTTAAGGATTGTTCGGTTAAAAACATTTTCTAATATGATTGTTTTTATTTCTTAATTTCTAAAGCCTGGCAGTTTTCTAAATTATTTATATTAATTTTTATAAAGCTCCTTCCATTTTGGCAACTGGAAGTCATCTACATTATTTCAATTCTTGGAAGTTTTTTGAGGCACTTAAATTTGGGAAACATACCATGTGCAAGTTCAAAGAATGTGTATTCTGTGATTTCTGTGTTCTGTACATAAAAGGAGGCCAAACTTGTTAATTATGTTTTTTAGAACTTCTATATCCTTGCTTTTTCTGCTTTTTTTTTTTCAGTTACTGAAAGAGGTGTGTGTAAGTTTCCACTGTAATTATTGATTTGTCTATTTCATTAACTGTGTCTACTTTTGCTTTGTATCTTTTGAGTCTATGCTAACAGCTATGTACCTATTCAGAATTGTTATTGTTTTTCCTGTTAGTGTTATTGTTTTATTTTTGTAAAGTTCACTGGTGATGAATATCTCCAATCCTAATTTACCTTTTCTCCAATTTTTCTTTATTTTCTTGAACAAATCAATCAGTTATTTCAAGGTCTTTAACTATCAAATCTTGGGGCGCCTGGGTGGCGCAGTCGGTTAAGCGTCCGACTTCAGCCAGGTCACGATCTCACGGTCTGTGAGTTCGAGCCCCGCGTCAGGCTCTGGGCTGATGGCTCGGAGCCTGGAGCCTGTTTCCGATTCTGTGTCTCCCTCTCTCTCTGCCCCTCCCCCGTTCATGCTCTGTCTCTCTCTGTCCCAAAAATAAATTAAAAACGTTGAAAAAAAAAAAAAAATCTAGTATCAGGGTCACCCATAAGTCTATTACTATTTTTTGTTTAAATTTTTAAGACTTAATTTTGAATAATATTTTCCAATCTTTTGACATACTTACTAATTTTTGTTTGAATTCTGAGTACCTAATAAATTATAGAGGCTGGTTATGATCTTTCTCTAGAGAGGTTCACCCTTTCCTCTGCTAGACAGCTAGAGTGGGGGATAATAACTGTAATTCAATTAGAGACTGAGCTAAATTGAGTGTGGTTTGCAGTTTTACTAAATTTCTGCTTACCTAAATTGTAGCTCTCCAGGGATTAAAAGCTGAGATCCTGATTTGTTGACATTTGCCATCCTCCTGGCGCATTCCAACCTATAATCCTTGTCTCTGTTGCATGCTGAGACTGCTAGCAACAAAGCTCTGCTTTTCAAAAGCAATCTGCAGTTTTTCCACCTCCCAAAAGTAGCCCTTTGCCAGCCAGACCAAAGCCCAGATACCCACGCTCTTGCTCTGTGTCCATAATTATCTTAGGTCATCAAGGAAAACACAACTGCATTCTCTTCACATTGCTGCAACTCTATCCTCCAGAATCTTAGATTCTAATACTTGATGTTTCAACATCACTGTATTGTCTCTTAAGTTTATGTCTTTTTAAATTGTTCTAAAATGGCCTCTTCTTCATACATGTAAGTAAAAGTCCTCTTTCCAGAATTTTTTTCATGTTACTAAAATTTAAATATTTTATTTTATATTTTAAAGTGTATTCATTTTGAGAGAGAGAGAGAGTACACAGACTGTGAATGGGGGAGGGACAGAGAGAAAGGAGAGAGAAAAAGGAGAGAGAGGGAGAGAGAATCCAAGCAAGCTCCATACCATCAGTGCAGAGCCCAACAGGGGGGCTCCACCTCACTAACTGTGAGATCATGACTTGAACTGAAATCGATTTGGACGCTTAACCATCTGAGCCACTCAGGTGCCCCTAAAACTTGAGCATTTTAAAAAATATTGTTTGATCCCAAATTTGACACTAAGATTATTAACACACACACATACACACGCACACACACACACACACACACACAATTGTTTCTCCACTATCAATTAGCATTGAAACTTATTAACAACAGAAATGACTTTTCTCTAATCCTTTCTCCACACTGAAAAAAACAAACTTTTTCACAGATAAATTTGGATTCAATAACAATTGCAAATGAGAATTATCAAATTTAAGATATTTTATACAAAATGGAAATATGTTAGCTCCATATATATGGTGCTGGGGATCATCTGCCTCCTACCTAGCTACATGCAGTGGGTCATTCATTTTTGCTAGTGTTCTGTATTCCTCCAGCCACCTTTTGTCATTGCTCCACTGTGTTTTCTTTTATTACTAATGCCATTTTTCTTACTTTAGCTGACTTGTTATTCTGGCTAATTAAAGGTAGCTACAATATATCCACAATGTATTAGCCTTAAAGCTTTTGATCCCAAAAGAATGACAGTACCATGCCTCTATCAAATGTCATAGAAAAAAAATCATTTCTCTCTAGACTACAGGGAACTTGGTGCCATGTTTGGTCATTCTTTCCACTCTTATGGACATGTATTTGGCATGACTGATTAAGGCTTCAATGATTCATAACAATGTGATTAAAAAATCACATGAGATAGGGTTGAAGAAGTTATTTGAGAGAGTATTGGGCAGGCAAATAGAATGGGTGACTGTTGCATCTGTTCAGCATTCTTTGCTACTTCCAACTATTAAAAGTATTCTTGTCCCTGATAATTATGTCCAAACTATTCTCTATGCTGCATCACATATAAAACATTTTGTTTTGTTTTTGTTCATTTGTTTTTGTTTGTTTGCTTGCTTGCTATATACATGCAATGCTATTTTGACTCCCAGTGCTCTTTATGTGACTGTATTTTATTTTTTATTTCCCCCCACTGGAACTTTTTAAGTTCATCACTTATTTTAAAGTTTTCTGTAGTATCACATTGATGTGTCATGGTGTGATTCTTTGTTCATTAACTCTGTTGAGCTCTTATTGGAACCTTCTAGGAAAATTCTGTTATTTAATATCTTAGAAATTTTTCTTAGAAATTTCATATTTTCTTCGTTCTCTATTTCTGGTATACATATAAGTTCCATCTTAAGTGTCCTGCACTTTGATGTAATTTCACCTACTATCTTCTCTTGTTTTATAATACTGCTTGTCTGTCTACTTTCTCCTGTATGTCCTAAACTGTATTATATAACATTTCTTTCAATTTTTATTAGAGTAATAATATTGTTAATTTTCGAAAGTTTGCTCTTTTGAATTTCACTTTTTTAGGGGGAATTTTATCTTTGACTCGCGAATATAAGTTATTTTCATTATCTCCATATATTAACAGTAGTGATTTTAGTTCTTTTTTATATTTTTTCTGTTTCTTGCATTTTTGTTTCACGTCCAATTTATTTTTCTTCTGTATATATTGTGTTCTTTCTCTTTCATGTTAAAACTGCCTTTCAAATATTAGATGATTGATTATCTCCCTATATTTATTAACAAATCAATTTAATATGAGAAGACATTCTCATACATTGATGGAGCTGGTGACCTGCTGGGTATTTGGATTAATGTTGAGGCAAGAATCAGGCTGTTTCTTCTGGGAATTCCAAACATCAATAGACATTTCCTTCTGATTCAGAAACTCACCCCAGAGAAAAGTATCAAGTATCTTGATAGGACAAGGAATGGAGTGATGAGAAAAGTTGGTGGTAATCTAGTAGCTTGTATCTCATTCTGTAATGTCCAAATATTCATTGCATCTCAATGAGTCACATCAGCTCACAGCTAATTTTAGAGATAATCTCTATTGGTTTTTCCACATAGTTAAAACTGTCTTCTGCCCAGGTCTGAGAGAATCATTTGCTGGCTGTGCAGGTAGAGGAATGGAATCAGGGAGTTTCACTATGCACTCTTTAAATATTTTACTCAACACCTTCTGATTTCAGCTCCACCAAAACCTTGGCCTCTCAGTCCTTGTGAGAAACTGTATTGTAAATTACTCTGCTTTTGTTGGTTTGTCTCTTGGTAGTATTTAACCAAATGGAGAAAGCTAAAACACAAATCATTCAGGATTTCTTACCTAATTTTCAAAATTACAATTTATGCTTATGCATCTTTTGTTTTATTCTCTTTACTGCTTGTCGGTTTCAGGAAGGAGTAAAAATAAATGCAAATACTACTTCCAGCATGTTTAACTACAACTTCTTTCCTTTTTATATTATTTTAATTTAGACACAATAGATTTCAATTATTATTTTTAAATTCCCTGGACATGTGTTATTATTACTTTTGCTTAGAGATCTTTATCTAATTTCTACCAAAGTTATTTTGGAGGACAGTATATTTTTTAGATCTAAGTTGACAAACCGAATGGAGAAGAAAAAAGTATTTAAATATAATTAATTATAAAATTGATTCTAAATTCTCTCAATTCATTAGAATACTCTGTGAATATTTTTTAAACAACCAAACTACTCCCAAGAGCTCAAACAAGAATAAATAGATCTGAATTTTATGATGATTGTCATTCTTACATATTTTTTAAAGTTTCAAATATTAAATTGAGGACCAGTGTTCTATAAATGTGTAAGTATACAAAAACATTCCATTGTAAGTGCCTGATAACATTCTGGTTTGATGCTCATGGAGATTTTACATATTTTAAGAGGAAGAAGACAACTGAGTGCTATCATCTCATTTGCTTTCATCCTATTGGTATACATAATAAAGTTGATCTGTAGAAATCTTGATACAGAAGTATTATACCACACTTTCACTTACTTCAAAATACATCTCATATAATTGTAAATGATTACAATAGTAACTGAGCATTTTAAATATGTTGATTCCATCTGTGAATATTCTTGAAGATTACTGGATAATTATAGTATTTTGAATCATTGCCAAAAGTCTTAATTTAAGTCGTTGTTTTACTTAAAATGTGTTTGAGATCCTATATCCCAGATGACAGCTCAAATTTATGAAGGCCCCTGTAGCACTGTTGGGCCATCATGGTTTGGAAGTCAGACATATTTAACTGACATTGGCTCATTATTTATTTAAATGTAGGCTAAAAGATATTTTCAAATTGGCTCTATGCTGTTTTAAAAATTTACAAAGTTTATTTTTTTTTCTTTTCCTCTCTCTCTGAGTGGGGACCATCTGTTTGTCATGGAAAGTCAGAAAATAATCTTTGAAATGAAATTTGTACTCCAAAGTCTGACACCTAAGTTAAGTGGAGTTTTGAAAACTAATTATCTATAACATATCTAATTCATTTATATTTTAATTTCAATCTATCAATGTCAAATAAAATAAATTATTTCAGTTTCAATTTCTGATGATCTTAACAAGCTTCAGATTGCTGAACTGGAAATTATGTCATGCTGTGGAGTGATGGTCTCCTGGATTAGCACAGCTGCCAGGATTTCATTCCTTTAAAAAAAAATTAGTACATTACAGAAGCTCAATATCATTAATTTCGGCATGGAAATAATGTCATAAGCAACTTCATAAAAAGAAATGTATTTCTTGCTAGGAAAAAAAAAATCACATATAACTGAGTGAATCATAGAACTAACATTGCATATGGATAAATCCCAAGTTAAAAAAAAATAGGTCAAGCAATTATATATAGAAGAACTGGTAGAAAACAAAACATCTTAGATCAAATGTTACCCAGTAATTAGAAGCAGTGTTTGTGTGTATGGAAGGGAACAGATAGTGGAAGACATTACACTACTGAAGCATTTGAAGCTCCTTAGCATCTGTCTTAAATTTGATGCTTGAGGGACAGAAGCTGAACAATTTCAAGAAGGCTGAGATATGAGATTCAAATACCACACCAGTGAAATATGTGACCTGCTGTGGAGTCTGAGCTCTAAATTTTGACAAATTCAAAATAGTTCATCCAGTCCATGACATTAATGTTACTGACAGAGGAATCGACATATGGTTTTAGGAAATATAGCCATTGGGTAATTACTTTGATGATTCTTTCCTTGTAAATAAGGACAAATAGGGATCAAATCCTCAAGCTCTTGAATGTTATCAGAAAACCTACAAGATTAAAAAGAGAAATAGTAAAATAAAATAAAAATGAAGCCCTGTTTTTTCAATTTGGAAGCTGCCTATCTAAGATTCAAGGTTGGCTCTCCTAGCTCCCAATTCCCTAACAGAGACAATTCACTTCACTCAGTTTCGGGAACACAGAATGCATCTATTATATGAAGAAAAGGCAATTGCCACTTTATTTATCATCATGTCTCCAACATCTAGGTTGGGTGGACACATGGTGGCTGTAAAATATCTTGGGGATCTATGGA
Source organism: Neofelis nebulosa (assembly GCF_028018385.1). Lineage (NCBI taxonomy): Eukaryota > Metazoa > Chordata > Mammalia > Carnivora > Felidae > Neofelis > Neofelis nebulosa. The sequence continues at coordinate 132,369,117 of NC_080783.1, forward strand.
AGACTGGATGGATTAATTAAGACCTTCAGACAAGAGGGAATGGATGATATGCAGAACTCTGTACCCGTTAACAGTGACTTTGTATAAATTAAGGAGAACCTGCATCAGAGAAACAGGTTTTTTTTTAATTCAAAGGACAATACTTTAAAAAAGGACAATACTTGGTGCCACTGATAAGACAAAAAATTGATAGTGAAAGATGTTTTATATTTTTATATTTATATTATATATATTTTATTTAAATTCCAGTTCATTAACATACAGTGTAATATTAGTTTCAGATGTACAATTTAGTGATTCAGCACTTCCAAACATCACTGGGTGCTCATCACAAGAGCACTCCTTAATCCGCCCCCCCCCCCATCCTCTCTTTAACCCATTTTCCCAACCAACCGCACCTCGGGTAACCATCCCGAGGTCCTCTATTGTGAAGACTCTGTTTCTTAGGACATCTGGGTGTCTCAGTCAGTTAAGTGTCTGACTCTTGATTTCGTCTCAGGTCATGATCTCGCGTTTGTATGTTCAGCCCCACAATGCACTCCACTCTGACAGTGTGGAGCCTGCTTAGGATTCTCTCCCTCTCCCTCTCTTTCTGCCTCTCCCCCACTCATGGTCTCTCTGTCTCTCAAAATGAATAAAGTTTTTTTTTTAAAGTTTGTTTCGTGGTTTGTCTCTCTTTTTTCCCCCTGTGAGCATTTGCTTTGTTTCTTAAATTTCACATATGAGTGAAATCATATGATATTTGTCTTTGACTCATTTCACTTAGCATAATACTCTCTAGCTCCAAGCTGTTGCAAATGGCAAGATTCCATTCTTTCTTATGATTAATATTCCATTGTATATATACACCACATCTTTATCCATTTATTAGTTGACGGATATTTGGGCTCTTTCTGTGGTGTGGCTGTTGTTGATAATGCTGCTATAAACATCGGGGTGCATGTATCCCCTCAAATTAGTATTTTTGTATCTTTTGGATAAATAAATACCTAGCAGGGTTGTTCTATTTTTAAATTTTTGAGGAACCTCCATACTGTTTTCCACAATGACTGTACCAGTTTGCATTCCTACCAACAGTGTCAGAGGGTTCCCCTTTCTCCACATCTTCACCAACATCTGTTGTATCCTGTGTTGTTAATTTTAGCCATTCTGACAGGTGTGAGGTAGTATTTCATCACGATGAGTGATGTTGAGTAGGTTTTCATGTGTCTGTTGGCCATCTGGGTGTCTTCTTTGAACAAATGTCTATTCATGCCTTCTGCCCATTTCTTAACTGGATTATTTGTTTTTTTGCTGTTGAGTTGTATGAATTCTTCATAGATTTTGGATACTAACCCTTGATCTGATATGTCATTTGCAAATACCTTTCCCCATTCTGTAGGTTGACTTTTAGATTTGTTGATAGTTTCCTTCACTGTGGAGAAGCTTCTGCTTTTGATGATGTCCCAATAGTTTATTTTTGTTTTTGTTGCCCTTGCCTACAGAGACACATATCTAGTAAAAAGTAGCTGTGGCCTGCCTCCTGGTTGTTGCCTGCCTTCTCTCCAGGAGCAGTACAGTGCCTTCAGGGCTCTATCCCAGCCAAGCCTACTGACTTTTAAAACTCGAGGATTTAGGGGTGCCTGGGTGGCTCAGTCGGTTAAGCGTCCAACTTCGGCTCAAGTCATGATCTCACGGTCTGTGAGTTCGAGCCTCGTGTCGGGCTCTGTGCTGACAGCTCAGAGCCTGGAGCCTGTTTCAGATTCTGTGTCTCCCTCTCTCTCTGACCCTCCCCCGTTCATGCTCTGTCTCTCTCTGTCTCAAAAATAAATAAACATTAAAATTCGAGGATTTAGGGACGTGCTGTGGACAGGGGCCTGCACTAGTCATCTGGAGCAGAGTCTCACTGTGCTGGAACTTCAGCAGCCTTGACCAAGAGGAGCAGTGGTGGCAGATTGCAGAGGTGTGGGACTTGGTATAAACAAGTTTAGCGGCCAGTATGAAGGCTGAGCTGCTTTCTGCAGTTGGCTCTGTGTTTTTATGCTGAGGGGCTGGGGGAAGGGAAATAGCACCTGCAGCTCTTTGTCCCCAGAAGGGGGTCTCCATGAAAGCTACCCCTCAGGGACACACTCCAAGAAATGTGAATAATCTCCCCGATGTGTGCTGCAGACACTCTTGAGATCACTGTTTTCATGCCATCATTCCCCGGGGTTGTTTGCCTGTCTTCTGCCCAGGAGTAGGGCAGTGCCCTCAGGACTCATTCCCAGCCAAGCCTGCTGACCTTTCAAATTCAAGGCTTTAAGCCCTGCTGGTGGCAAGAACTTCTGAAAATCAACTCCTTCTTATTTTCCCAGCCAACAGCTTTGGAGAAGTATTCTCCTTGTGCATTCCCCTGTGCGCTCCTCTCTCTTTCTCTCTCTCTCTCTCTCTCACCTTTCTCCATGACCATGGCTCCTTCCCCTTCACAGCACCTGCCATCCATACATTTCTCCTCCAAACCACATCTCTGCACTTCCTACCTTCCTCCTCGTTACCTCTTCTCTCCCTCTAGTTGTGGTTTGTTCTGTCAGTCATTAGGTGTATTTCTGGGGTATTTAGAATGATTTGATAGTTATCTCGTTGTGTTCAAGGGACACTGGTCAAGCCTAGGGTCCTCCTACTCCACTACCATGTTAGCTCCTATCTGAAAGGCATTTTATTTTTCTTTTTTAATGTTTTTATTTATTCATTTTGAGAGAGAGAGAGAGAGAGAGAGAGAGCGAGCATGAGCACACATTAGCAGAAGAAGAACAGAGAGAGAAGGAAAGAGAGAGAAAGAATACCAAACAGGCTCCCCACTGTCAGCACAGAGCCCAATTCAGGGCTTGATTTCAAAACCATGAGATCATGACCTGAGCCGAAATTAAGAGTCAGATACTTAACCAGCTGAGCCACCCAAGCACCCTTGAAAGGCATTTTTAAAAAGATAGGAGCGTAGGGGCAACTGGGTGGCTTAGTCGGTTAAGCGTCCGACTTCGGCTCAGGTCACGATCTCACAGGTCAGGGATTCAAGCCCCACGCTGGGCTCTGTGCTGACAGCTCAGAGCCTGGAGCCTGCTTCAGATTCTGCATCTCCCTCTCTCTCTGCCCCTCCCCCATTCATGCTCTGTCTCTCAAAAAATAAATAAACATTAAAATTTTTTTTTAAAAAAGATACAAGTGTATGTAAATTTTCCAATAAAGTTCATTGGCATAAAGGAAAAACAGTGTATGATTCACTTTTTAAAAGAGTGGATAAAAAATCTTATTTGTATCAGTATTACAGATAATAAAAACAATTATTGATATTATAAAGAACAGTTGGGATTCTTTCCCAAAACTCAACTATCAGTGAAAAACCAAAGGATATTAACTCAGCAACATAGTAAAATACCCAGGACTATAGAGCAGTGTCTGCTGTGTTCTGGAATCTTGAGAAAAAGATATTTCATATATTTTTAGTACGCTAACACCATAGAATATGGTCACGCATAACTTGTTTTTCAGTAAAATAACTTTGTTCCTCAAAAGGGAAGTTTCTATGTATATGGGACTAATAATAACATATAACATTTAAATTAAAATTATGGAAATAAATAAGTATATTATAATAAGTTAAAAACTTACCTAGAATATTTATTTGAAATATTATAATAAGGAGTTACACCTTAGTTTTACATGTGTATACAAAAAAAAATAAAATGAAGAAGTAAGGTATGAAGTAATTCTGAAAAAAACACAATTTCTTAACACAGCCTTTCTTCTTTGACTCAAAATTAAGAAAAGAAGATAACTACATGGCCACCATAAATAATGAAATTGTGTTATAATTAATTTGTGCATAATAATCAAACTGAATCCAGGGATAGAAGTTAAACGCTGTAGTAGTGAGATATATTAGGTCACACTAAAAAGAATTTAAACTTCCTGGTAGTAATTTTGGAAGTTAAAGTTGTAATAAGAGCAGGATTATAGAATAAGAAGTGGATTTTTTTTTTAATTTTCAAATGGAAATCAGTGTTTTCTTCTAAGCTTCAATACATCAAATATTACTATTCTTCAAATTTTATTCTTCCACCTACCCCCTGACATGTTTAAGAAAGATCTATAAAAATACTTTTAAGTGCACAGAATTTGACTATTGAAACATCATGCAGCACAAAAATTTGACTTCTTTCTGTTTAAAAGAAATCTCATCTGAATGGTGCTAAAGAATATGAATAATAAGAATCAAAAGAACCCTTTCTTAGCTTTATGCCATTTTAAAAAATCTATTATTGGCAGAAGAAAAACAGACTGTATACTGAATATCATTATATCAGAAGAGCAAAATGATAGCTTTTTATGTCAATTATGTTATAATACCTTTTCATCAAACATTGAATTTTATTAGAGTTCTCCAATGTAAATACTGAGACACCACTTAAGACCACTTTATATATATATATATATATATATATATATATATATATATATATGTGTGTGTGTGTGTGTGTGTGTGTGTATCTCCAGTTTCCTGAGTTAGCGTCCTAGCTTAATTATATTTTAAAAGGGTTTATGACATTCCAGAAGCTTAAGAATCATTATCATACGTATTTAAAATTTCTAATTTAAATATTGAATAGATGTGTTGACAAGATCATATTTCACATTGATAGTTTCACATCAATAGTCTCTTATATGACTAGCAAAATACACTTAACATTTAGTTATAGATGCTTCTAAAAACTAAAGTTGTTCTGTTAAAAAATTTAAATCATATGTCACCTATAAAAAAAAAACTAATGAGTAATTACTTTTGGAAAAATAAAATAACGTAATGACTTCAGGCTTTTTATTATTGTTATTATTTAATTTGAAAACCAGGATTAATCATAGTTAATATGTACCACTTTCTAGCAATGCATACATTTCCTACTTGGCTTCCCTGTCAAAACATAATCCAGTTTCTACTTAATTTTTTATAGTAATGGGGACTTAACTTGTCCTGAATCAACCGTATTTATTTCTTGACAGGTTAATTTGTACATGGTTCTATTTTATGTTATGGCATCTTATTTTATTTTTGAACCAAAATGTATATAATGTCACATAAATCACAGTGCCAGAAAATTTCATTTTCCCAACAAATATTCTCATATTATTGAAGTGGGCTTTGGTCACATTCAGCATTCAAACAGCCTCATTAGTATTTAGTCATTCTGAATTTACAGTTTTACTTCAATTTCTCACCTGGAGAAATCTATTCAAATGAAGTTGTCCCCCTCATTTTCCTAAAAAAATCCTACTTTGCTTTTACTATTTTAACTCTTATTCAGTTTCAACTTTAAAAAAACAAAATAGGAGATATGGATATTCAAACTTAACATGTTTATGTTATCTTATGTGTAGATTATTTCATAGTTTAATATTCTCTTTTTTTTCAGAGCCTTTAGTAGAGTTGGTTTGAATTTTTAAAACATTCAGTTCAATTTAAGTATTATTTCAGCCTAAAACATTGTAACTATTCATTTTTCGAGAGAATGTGTAGATATATTAACCATGAATTGTAGTATATACAAGTAGAACTTGTTGCTAAGTAACAAATACCTATTATCAGGGGGATGATATTACATCTTACTGAACACAGACAGAGCCAGGAAATGATCTCTGAGGAAAGGGATCACTCACAAGTCTATCACAAACCTCCCATTACAGACGGTAGAAGAAAATTAATGGTCTAGGTTTTCTGGCTTAATAGGTTTCGGTCCCTGTCTTCTGGAAAACATGCATTTCAATTTTATCTACTCTGAATCGCTATGGCACTTTAAAAGATTAAATATTATGGGGTCTACAGAATAGTAATTTAGAAATAAAATATTCCTTTTGCAGGTGCAGCCTGTCAAGTTGCTAACATTTAGTTAAGCTTTTACAGTCCACAGAAAAGCTTTCTGGGAAAATGAAGCCTGTAATTGTGGTAGTCACCTTAAGCCATGCTTTGAATAATTTTCAGAGGCATCGCCAATTTTCCCCTAGATCACATATGATAGCTGGTGCTCAGATATATACACTATCAAATATGCACAAATACAATACATAATGAAGAAATGTTGAAGTTTCTTTCTCACAAGAATTATTTTATGGGAGTAAATTCAAATATATTTAAAGTTATTTGTAACAATATCCCTGCCCACATACAAGTATGAATCTTCATAGTAAATAAGGAATGATACCCTAATTTCTAATATCCTTTCCTTCATTAATTCATCACTTCAACAGGTATTTATTTAGTGCCACTGTTTGCTCTTCCTGAGGCATAGTTTTGCACATGAGTAGTCATAACTGTATCTGCCCAAACTCTAACGATCATTATTCTTAATGTTAAAACGGCAGAAAAATTTCCTTAAAAATCACAGCAAGGCCTGGGGCACCTGGGTGGCTCAGTTGGTTAAGCATCTGTCTTAGGCCCAGGTCATGATCTCACCGTCCTTGAGTTCGAGACCTGCGTCAGGCTCTGTGCTGACAGCTCAGAGCCTGGACCCTGCTTCAGATTCTGTCTCCCTCCCTCTGTGCCCCTTACCCCCTTGCTCTCTCTCTCTCTCTCTCTCTCTCTCTCTCTCAAAAATAAGTAAACATTAATAAAAATCACAGCAAGGCAAAGACCACTATTATCACTTCTAATTAATATTGTAGTGGAATTTCTAGCCCCTGAAAAAAATGACAAAAATATATTAAATGATATAAAGATGAAAAACAATAAACAAAGCCTCCAGTGACCACATTAACACTGCAGAAAACTTCTAAGTAATGGCAGAATCTAGTGATAATGTTTGCTGTAAGTGGAAAGCACAAAAAATAAATGTCTTTCAATACAGCACCAATAAAGGGTTTAAAAACACAAATTCAAAAATATAATTTTAGGGGCGCCTGGGTGGCGCAGTCGGTTAAGCGTCCGACTTCAGCCAGGTCATGATCTCGCGGTCCGTGAGTTCGAGCCCCGCGTCGGGCTCTGGGCTGATGGCTGGGAGCCTGGAGCCTGTTTCTGATTCTGTGTCTCCCTCTCTCTGCCCCTCCCCCGTTCATGCTCTGTCTCTCTCTGTCCCAAAAATAAATAAAAAACGTT